>NC_048894.1:3236341-3301068 GCF_011077185.1 Oxyura jamaicensis
AGTTTGGGGGGGGGGGGTTCTCGAGGGTAGAGGGGGAGGTGAGGGAGATCTGGGGTTTTGAGGGTGGTTTGGGAGGGAAGTGAGGTTTGGGGTTGTGGGGGGGTGTAAGGAGAGGGAGTTTGGGGTGAGGAAGGCTTGATGTGGGCTGGGGTTGCCTGGAGGTGGGCTGGGGTGAGATGTGGGTTGGGGAGGTTGTGGGATGGAGTGAGGTTTGGGGGTGTGTGGGTACTTGAGGGGTGTGTGGGAGGGGACTTGTCAGTATGGGAGGGCTTGGGGGGGTGGTTTTCAGGTGTCTGGGGTGTTGGAAGGACGTGAGGAAGGATGCTTGGGATCTCTGGGGACCTCTAATGAGGGGAAGGAGATGAACTGGACATAACATAATGTGGTGAATGGAGTGGGGTGGGAAAGAATCCGACGGCTTGTGAGCTGCTGGAAGCACAGAGATGGGTTTTGGGGAGACTTCGGGTTGTTGAGGGCTGCGTGTGTATGTTCCTGGTGGGCACCAAGTGCTCTCGCTGTGAGGAGGGCCAATGGTGTCCTGGGTTGTATGAGTCAAGGTGTCCCCAGCAGGACAAGGAGGGGACCCTTCCTCTCCTGTCAGCACCACTGGGTCTGCACCTGGAGTGCTGGCTCCAGCTCCCTGGGGACCTCCCAGAGGTGGACGTGGGGCTGGGCACCAGCTCGGGGTGGCCCTTCTGGGGCAGGGGGAGCTGAACGTTGGGCTTTGAGCTCCATGTGACACGCGGTATTTGTGGGAATTGATAGTCCTGTGTGTGAGCGGGCAGTTGGTGCTGGAAGGCTCTGACCTTCCCTTTGGTGATAAGTACAAAGCCTGGGGGCTTCTTAGTGGCGTACAGGCTCTTGATATCTACGAATGGTGTTTTAAAAGTTGTGACGCTGTGATTTCAAGTGATTTTTTGTTCACTGCTGAATCTGGAGAGTTTTACTCTGAATGTGGGACTCGTTGCACTGCAGGCCTGTGATTTCAGGAAGCTGGACAGCACTGGTGTGAGTGGTGAGGGGCAGAAGGGACATAGAGACACTGTGGTCGTAAAATAGGAGATATTTGACTGGATTTCAGTTTTGCATCTATATATGTGAGAAAATGATAAAAACCACCTTGTGATCCTGAAAATTAGGTGATGTGTTGACTTTCATACTCCTTAAACAGTTTCTAAATTCCTTTTCCTTTTGGGTGAGGCTCAAAGCAGCTCTTTTTGATGTTTCATGTTTGATTGAGAGAATCTGAATCCCTTTTTCACGTTCTGTCATCCCACCTCTAGCTGCCTGCGGCTCCCTCTGAAGCTGACCCAGCTGAGGGAAGGGGCGTTTGGAGCAGTAGGTTACTACCACGTATCGAGCCGTCATGTACAAAAACAACTTTGCAGACTGCTTCGGGAGCCTCTTGGGTTATGGTAACATCCACTAAAGCTTTCTGTAGTAAGATCGGATCTTGGTAAAACAGTTGCATGATGTTGGGTTTGAACCTGGCCGGTACGCTGCCCTAAGAGAAAGGGGAAATTCTGACCAGGGAGAAAGAACGAATGCTCGAGAGAGGAGCTGGGAGCGAGGTGTCCCCTGTTAGCGCTAAAAGGAAACTCCTGCTTTTGATGGTTGGTTCAAATAACTTCCTAAAGAACAGCATTTTGAAAGTGATCCCCTCCCTCACCTATTTAGGGGTTTGCATTTGCTCTCAGAGCCTTGCCTGCAAGCACACATGTTGAGGTAGGAGTTCAGGGTTTTTGAACTCCAAAGAGCCTTGGTTGTTGAGAGGCTGGTGAATATGTACTGCATGGGGGAAGCTAAACGGTTTTGTCCTGAAGTGTAGGGAGTGCAGGTGCTTCAAGGAATGAAAATAACGAGCCTTCAGTCATAAATCACAACCCGTTCTTCTAAAACTACCACATAAACGTTTTTTTCCAGGTCCTGGCTGCTCTATACCAGTAAAGTTGCTGGCTTGACAGGGGGTTACTAATTGGAATTACCGGAAGTTTTGATGTGTAATTAATCAAAAGACACGAGGACGTTGTCAAAGTTCGGGACCTGAGTTCAAAGGCCTGCCACGTAAAGGCCGTTGCAGATACTTTAGGCAGCGAGTCACACGCAGACAGCGAGGCCAGAGGAGGAAAGGGTAGGTCAGGCTTCAAGAGCAGGATCAGATTTCCTTGGTTGTGCTCAAACCTTGCTCGGTCTGGTAAGTTGTGACCGTATTTTCTTCACGGAGAGGGTGGGCAAGTGTTGAGATGGGTTCAGTGGTGGGACCTGGTGATCTCGGAGGTCTTGGAGGTCTTCTCCGGCCCAGCTGATGCCACGATTCTGTGCGTTCCTTTACAGGTGGCGTGGCAAAACTGCTTGCGAGTAGTTAAACACTTATAAACCCCTGAATTGCTGAAAACCTCTTTTTTTTAATGTTTGCACAGCTACCACCCTACTCCCTTTTTGCTTTGCTGGGGAGCGGGGTGGGGGCTGTGCAAACATGCCTTGAGCCTGCGCAAACGGAGCTCCGTGAGAAGCAGATCGGTGAACCCGTTCCCGGTCGCTTTGTCCTGGGGTTGTGCTCACCTGCTCTCAGCCGTTTCCAGGTTTGAGTCACCGCATCACCTTGCAGTCTCCTGGGGATGTTTGTGGCCCTTCTGTTCTGTGCATTTTCCTATTTTCACCAAACTAAAAGGCACGGCCCACCGTTTTAATACGTGGCCCACGTGCACTTACAGCTTGACTGTGCAAGCCTCGTTTCCTTTGACAGCAAAGATAAAAACTCATGGGTTTAAAGCTGTAAATAAACACCACCTTTTGGGATGAACAGAGCCGTGGCAGGACGCTTTAGCACTCCACTCTCCTAGGAAGGGGCACCGGCTCGGTGTGGCATTCGGTTTGGAAGTCTCGTGGTGGGAACTGATACCCTGCTCTCTCCCAGGAGAGCACAGAACCCCTCTGAGGGGTGTGCTGATACTTGGTGAGAGCCTTTAGCCCTGAAGCATGAAAGTTTGTACGCCCTGGGGAGTTGTGTGCCTTTCCATGCAGCTAACTGCAGGTGGTGATGTCCATAGTGAGGGATTTATCTTAAACTCTTGCACAGTGAGTTGAGGAATTCTGTAGGCTAGATATGTTAGAGCAAATGGCTTTGTTTTCTGAATTTGTTTCCATTTTCCTGGTTGTCATCTGGGCGTTTCTGAAAGGTGAATGAGAGCATTCGATAGATACATAAATAGATAAATATTTTTAATTTGCTTTTTAACAAAGCGATGTGTTATGCTTTCTGTCTGTTCCCTGGATGAGTGTTAGTTGTTTTAAATGCCAGCCACTTTTGACTAGGGCTTCTGGTCTAAAACTGCTAAGTTCTTACAAGTTATGTGGGAATGATGTCTGTGGAGCAGAACTGACACCCTCGTGGTGAGAACTCAGCTCCTGTTAGACATCCGATGAGCCCTACAGGCGAGGGACACGAGGAACGGCTGAACTGGAGGGGACTTTGCTCCCTTCCCTTCTTAGATAGCAAAACCACTTGACAGTGAGACACATTTTAAACAAATTTGGAGCGTTGGCAATGATTTTTGATACGGGGCTGCTTACAGCAACCCTCTATCCAAAGTCTGACTTCACAGTGGTTTGTTTTGGCTAATGCTTCATTTATGCAGTTTGCCTGAAGCAGAGTAAATGCTTTTTTTTATTATTTTCCTCTAGAGTTTGTGGTAATCACTGCCTGTCTGCTGAGTTAGAGCTGTTTTACAGCACTTTAAAGGCAGCGATCGGGGCATCAGAAATACTTTGCATATCATTTCGTGGTAGGTGATCTGAGTGCCTTTGAGTGCCTCTAGCAACTGATGTCTGGGTTAAGGAAATGAGTTGTTTGTTTTCCTTGGGGCAAAATACTCCTTGGGTGATGTTCACCCACTGCAGGCAGGTTTTACATATTGGTACAGATAAGGGTCATTAGTGAGTTATCTAAACTGCTCATTATGGTTATCTTTCAGAGACAACGTGAGCTTCGTGAGCTTCGTTAGCCCTCTGACATCTTGTGCTGACTACTCGTGGGATGTCCAAAGGACAGATCTCTTGTGTGATGTGAATGTACCAGGTAAATCCCAGTAATAACTTTTTGTGGGAGATGGTGACCTGCTAAAGAGTAAGAAGTCAAGAGAGAGCAACATTTATTCTATATTTAGCCATAATTGCTCCTGTAAAAAGAGCCTGATGGGCTATAGCCTTTTTTTTTTTTTTTTTTAAAATCTATTTCTGTGTTACACTGGAAAATCAGGCCTGATCTGCAACGCTAATGCAACTGGAGGCTTAACGAGGCTGCAGAGTGTCCGTGGGAGTGAGCTGCTTTCCATAAATACTTGTAAGAAGTTTACTCAGCATTTCTGGTACTGAGGTAAAGCAGAAGAAAGGAAAATAGTGAAAGTTTTCAGACAGGTAGTTCTCTGTCAGATCCCCAGCCTCACCTTTTTGTCTGAGAGAGGCAGCAGAGGGACTCAGCTCTGATCTTTGGGGCTGGTTTGCCTGCCTTCCAGTGGCAGTGGTGGTAAACAAGATTTGGGTCAGTAGCAGTGGTGAATAAACTCTTACCTTGAGATGTTTCAGGCTTGTGTACTTGCTGATAAACAACTGAGGTGGCACCCGTTAATGTATTGTTAACCTAATGCCACGTTTCGTTTTCAGGTTGTCCTCATGAGTACTCCAGTGGAGAATGTCCATGATCTTCTTTGCCTGCGTGGTGCGGGTGAGGGACGGGCTTCCCCTCTCAGCCTCCACAGATTTTCATTTCAACCAGGACTTTCTGGAATGCAGGAAAAGATTAAAGGCGTTGTCGTCGATTCTGGCCCGGTATCCAAGTCGAGGCACGGCAAAAGGACGTGACCTCAGCATCCAGTAAGTCACTGCTCCTGTGGGTTGCTCTCTGCCTTGAATTCTTTAGACAGTTGTTCTGGGGATTGGTACAACTTGAAGGATTAGGGGTACTGTGCAGTGCCTAGCTCCCATAGGAAATCCTATCATGTATGTCTAGACTGTAAACCCTTGGCCATATTTTGAAACTTTTTAGTCAGTGCCAGAGCCACACACAGCCCCTGCTCAGTTTAGGTAAGCATTTGTTAAGAATTGCTCATTTCAGTTGTCATTATTTTTTATAGCAAATGCATTCAGCTCAATGGGCAATACTTGTTAGTAGCAGCAATGGGAGTAGATGGAACTTCTCCAAATATCTTCTGAGCCCTAGTGCCTAGGAATTAAATAGTTCTGTCTGAAACTGAGCCCAAACACCTTTCTTCAGTGACAGTCACATCTTCCTGATGCCTGCTTTCAGTAGGTGATCTGAAACCCCTGGGCTCCTGCAGTTCTTACTGTGGCCTGCACAGAACTGACTCCCTCTTGACAGTGGCCTGTAACTATGTGGATGCTAAATCTCTGCTTTTATTTTTTTGAAGAAGTATCTGCTAGCCTTTGTTTTAAGAATTTAAGCTTTCTTTCAGAGGGGAGCATTTTATTTCCTCTGCAGTCTAGTTTAGTTATAAAAATGAGTTTTAGCTTGTGACTGCATTCCTGGTTAGCAAATGTAAGAGAACTTACAGTGACCCTGAGCTAGAACTGTAAGTGTCCGTTTTTGGGGGGAGTGATTGGAGAAATAAGATCTATAAACTTGCACCGAATGAATTGGGAAAGCTGAGATTAGCATTTTAATTCCTTCTTCACATTGAACTTGCACCCTCTAATAGTAATGTGTTCTGCTGCTTTTAATCTTCTTTAGTCTCTACAAAAGTAGTTGCACGTCTGGCTCTGAAATGAGAAGAGTGCAAACAGATATTTATAGCCTTTTTGCCACATAATGGGTAAATGGGAAAAAGTAGTTTTACTCGGGCATGGTGCTGATTCTCAGCTGTGAGCTGGGGACGAAGGGAGTTTAGGGAACACACACAGACGAATTAGGCAGTCACGGAGCTCATCAGAGCCATAAATCCCAAGTACGTGGTAAAATAGAAACCACAAATATTTCCGTGTGAGAGGGATGAAATACAGAACCACAGAATCATTCAGGGTGGAAAAGCCCTCTAAGATCATCTGGTCAACTGGCACCTAGCACTGCCAAGTCCACCACTAAACCCTGTCCCTAATCTTTACATCTGCACATCTTTTGAATGCCTCCAGGGATGGTGACTCAACCACTTCCCTGAGCAGCCTGTTCCGACGCCTAAGAACCCTTTCAGTGAAGAAGCTTTTCCTAACATCCAACCTAAACCTCCCCTGGTGCAACTTAAGGCCATTTCCTCTTCTCTTATCACCTGGTGCTCGGGAGAAGCAAGGTGAAAGAGCAGAAGAGAGAAAATACAGCAAGTGTAACTGTTCAGCTTCAAAATGCGGTCTTTCTACTAAAATATTGCTAACAAGTTGCTAGCCTGTAAGAAAAGTTTTCCTCGTTCTTTCCCCGTTAAGTTTCCTAGTAGGTTTTGGGGCATCTGTGGGTAAAAACCTCTGTATAAATATGGCTTTCTTGTTAGAGGGACCCTTTAGGATGAGAATTTTTATTACTCTGTCTCTGATGCAAAATCATGTACTTTTCTATAGATGTCGTGGCAGTAAAAGCGTCCTTGGTTTTGTGCAATATGATCCATACCTCTTGCTGTTCATACAATGTCATGGTGTTCAAGGGGCACGAGGAATACCTCTGCTCACTTCCTGTGAAAAGTTCCTGTTCGTGGAACACCACTGTGCTTTCTTTGTCAATCTCCTTCCTCTGCTGTTTTTTGCCCCCCCCTCTTTTGTTATTAGCCTGATTTAAGGCCGGTCTGGGAAAGTAATGCCCTCGGTTTTACTGATGTTACAATTTAAAAAATAGTGGTGTTTTGTTCTTCAGTATGCTCAGGCCTGCTGAAGGAGTTGCAGCGAGTGATGGATCGGCAGGGGCTGCAGGACTGGTACAGCACTGTGACCACCACGTTTTTTTAGTCTGCTCTTCCAGTCGGTGCAGTCTGTACAGTCTGCACAGTTTACCTCTCACGTTCAGCATGACCCTCTTACCTTTTTAGGTTGATGCTACCCTTTTTCTTTTTGCATCTATTTCAGTTTCCTTTCTTCTGGGGATATTGCCTGCATGGCGATCTGTTCCAGCAATTACTCAACCGTCATGGCGTTTTGCTTCCTGGAAGAGCTTCAGTGGGAATTTGCTGCTTCCTATGATACAACCAGCATCAGTTTAGCTTCCAGACCATATGCTTTTCTGGAATTTGGTTTGTAGCTTTGTTCTCTAATAAGAACTTCTTGTCTGATACTTTTTCTGTTAAGTAATGTCTCCTGGCCAAAGCCTGATCATAAAAATGACCGTGTGTGTGTGTGTGCCTTTGCATGCTTGTGTAGGAGGAGGGGGGAATCTTGTAACTGCATTAAACTATTAGATTATTTTTCCTCCGGTTCCTGAGAGCCGTGTAACAGATGAGCAAAACGTTGTGGTGGTTAATAAACAAGCGCAGAAGAAAAAGAAAGCCACATCTCAAACACTTTATAACTTAATTAAAAAAAAATCTGACAGGTGGAGACAGATGGGTACAAGGAAAAAGAGAAACAAAATAGATTATTAGGGACAGATTTACTTCTGGCACAACTTAGATTCACATAGTACTTCATAACCATGCCTAGTGTTTCTTTTTTAACCTGATATAAATGTTGTTTTTTTGCTAAGCAGCAGATGCTCTGCTGAACCTCACACCTTTGAAAAACACGATTCCCTCGCAGCGAGAAACTCTATTTTGGGAAAGGATAAGATACTGGAGTAGGTTAGCACATTTCTACCCAGATTTCTGTAATATCTTTAAGCCTGCGCTTAAAAGATTGAGAAATCCCCAAGGAAAACGCATTATGCAGCCATCTTATGTTTGGGGGGGATGTTTTCTGGGCACGTTCCAGGTGTAATTTTATGCCGAGATCCAAATTATTCCTTTTTTTTTTAAAACTCGATTAAGGTTTTTTAGCTCGTTTAATTCCATAATGCTCCTTTTTAAAGAAAATGCATTTTTCTCACTTTTAATGTACTGTATTTTGTTACTGGGTCTGCCTAATGCTGCATGGTTCTCTTGTGTTTGCATCTAAGATGCGCTTGATACATAACATCTTAACCTTTTGCCTGGTGGTTACAGATCATTATAACATTATAAAGTAAAATACAGGCTTTTCAGTAACGAATGCTCATGGCTTCGTGTATTCTAGCACAACATCCAGGTCCTGTGTGGTCTGTAACTCACGCTTAAGCTATTCCATATGCATCATAACCAGCAGTAGCTGTGGTCAATCTGTGCAAGTCTTCTAGCATAGCAATGCTTTAAGGATCTGGATCTTAATTATAGGATGTCTTAGCAGAATTAGTGTTACAGAATTTTATTTGCCAAAGCGTGTGAAATTTGCCCATGTCTTTGCACAGTTAAATAGGAAGCAGCAGTATCCACAGCTTGGTCCTTCAGCTCTGGGTATGTGGGCAGTTCTTCCTCAGACATGTTCTCAGCTTTGTCTCGGTGCTGTGGTAACTCCTGTCAAACCTGCAGCCACATTTGTGAAAAGGGACTCGCCTATGAATGGTTTTAAATGTAAAGTGTGAGAGGCAGTGCAGGTTGATCTGTACCTAAATGTGTGGCTCACAATTTGGAGGAGTCACTGCAATTGCCTCTGCCACTCAGAACTGTTCCACAGCTCGAATATGGGTTGGATTAGTTTTCCTGTGTGCTGAAAAATCCCTAATCCTTGGCGTTATTAAAACGTGAAATGGATTTGCTTCACTCAGGCCTCGTGGTAGTTCATGGGTAGTTCACAATGTGTTACATTTACCTGGAATATGAAAGCCTGTTTTCAGTCCTCTGCAGGCAGGATGTTGAGGTGGGTTATTTAGAGTATCCTGAAAGGATTAGGTGTGATATCAAACCCCTAGGGAAGGTAGTTTTGTTTCCTAACCCACAGTAAATTTTTATACCTGAAACTAGTAAGAAAAGAAATGAGGGAAGTAATTAAAAAAATCCAAAAAGAAAAGAATGTAGGGATTTGATGCATAGTGACCTAAAATTCTACAGAGCTAATTGAGGTGTGTTTTTATAACGTTTCAGATAACGTCATTCAGAAAGTAAAATGGCATTTTAACTGTGCGAGCAGCTCTCAAGCAAAGGTCAACTGGGAGAAGGTCGAGGAGGAGATGAAGTTCCAGCCCCCGGTGGAGCTGAAGCTGGAGGACACGGAGCTGATGAACGGGATGGCTAACGGTGGGCACGCAGAAGTTCATGTGGAGGTTGGTAAGTTGCTACTCTGCACAGGTGACAGTAGACTTCCTGAACATAACTGCAGAGGACAGCAGAGCACATATGAAAGCGTATAGCAGCGGTTGCTCCTTTTGCACTGAGAAATAGGGATAATGTGTACAAAACCTGGGAGAAAAGGCTGCCTTTTTGCCACGTTGAAGAGCGTGTGGGCTTTGGACTGTAGCAGGTATGCGTTAAGTATTCAGGGTAGTGCATTTTTTCCCCAATTTTAGATAAGCTGCTCCACATGGGCAATCAGTTATAACCGGGCTTGGCATTTTGCATGTGAAAGTATCCTGCTTTTAAAGTCGCTGATGGTTAAATTTGATTTGGCAGAAGCAGCTCCAGTATTTCACCGGCTGGTGCAGACTCAGATAGAAGATACGTAATTACAGGCTGGTTGAGTTACTTGAGCCCTGAGGAAAGAAAAGATCAGAAGAACGTGTTTGAGCTGAGGGCAGAACTCTCAGATTATCCATCCTCACTTGTTCTCCCACCTGCACTTTCTGCTTTTACCCAGTTCTTTACAATTGAGTGCATTTGACTAAAATTCTGGAAGATGTGTCTGCGCAAACAATGCGTAGAGGCTTGGCCAGGGAACTTTCTGTAACAAAAGCTGGCATTTTTCATGCTTTTAAAAGTGCTACCCTCTACCTAATTTTCTCTGAAGTTGGTGCCTTCTTGTTTGTGTTTCAGTTGCGTAGTCAAAGTCCTGCCTCCTTCCTTTGCAAAATAAAATGATTTTAATCCTATTAGCATTGCAGTTTAAATGCAGCTGGGGTACCATGAACTTGTATTTCTTCTTGTGTTGCTCTTGGCTTATGAAGCATTAACAAAATTAAATTCTGCTTGCTTGGTCTTAGTGTTTCTGATGGATGAGCTGGAATCTAATTTGACAAAGGTATTTTAAGGTAAAATGAAAAGGATCAGTGACCAGGAAGAATTAAAAATAGAAAAGAAAACATTTGATTTACAAGGCAGATTTGTAAGTGTGCCTCCAAACCGTGCTTGGAGGTTAAATATTTTCATGGTGTGGCAGGGCTTAGAAATTCTTTGCACTAGTGTGAACAGTTTCAGTGCCAGTGAACATTTGCTAGCTAGTCTGTGTCTACAGATCAGAAATATGTTTTCAGTTTCCCTCATCTTCCTAATTGCTTTCTTCTATTTTCCATCTGGCTTGTGCTTCTGGCTTTTTTTTTTCCTCTCTGTTCTAACCCAAATACTCATACAAATTGTTCCATCTTTATTTTAAGGGCTGTGTTTATGGTCATCTGTTTCCATCAGCTGAAGTCAGCTTTCCTGGTTTATTCCTCTCTCCTCTCATCGCCACCGAGCTGCTGAATCCCACTTAGCTGCTCTAAGTTTAGCCGTGTGCACAGTGTCTGTTGCCTTATTAATGTTATTTATATTGCAGCTCTGCAATACAGGAGTCTTACTGAGCATATGCTGAAGTGGTTCCAGGAGAGCAGGATTTAATCATGTCTGTATTCTATACTGAAGAGAAATCCTGGACTGATCAAAACATCAGTCTCCTCACGTGGATGTAACTCGCTCCTCTCTGTTCAGCTGTGCGATCGCATCCCCTGGCTCCTCTTCTTTGTAGTGTGAAAGGAGTCTGAAAAGTCAGGGCAGTTTTGTCCTTGTCAGTGTATATATAGAAACAAGACTCTTTTTCTTTCTTTCTTTCATTCTCTCTTCCTTTTATTACTCCATTTGTTAACTAAATCCAGCCCAATTCTTCCTAGAAAGATACTGCACAGCCTCAGGTTTTGTTGCAAAAGCTTAACCTCGTGCCTCAATCGAGGCTAGCTGGTAGAGCTTTGGAAGGCAATGGGGTGTGCATATAAAAGAAAAGTGAAATGGAAGTAGCTTTCTGCATAGAGGGCGAGTTTTCTCTTCAGAACTGGCTATAAGAAGTGGAAGAACAACTTGTACTATTTGTCTAGTAAGCACGCTATTAAATTATGCAGCATTGTGCTTCCCTTGATGAATGTTCTTAGTCTTTTGTAGGCACATGGGGAGTACTTCAGAGTCCTTTTCAAGATGATTTTTGAAGATGTGATAACCTCTTCTTGCATCTCTGTTTTTCAGTTGCTTGCATTTTATTTTTAAAGTGCTCGAATCTGATTTCATCTTTTCAGTCCCGGTGCTGTCTTTATCTGGAGCTTTGTGTATGTGAGTCATTGTCAAACCCTTGAAGAGACAGAATGGAGTATGGCACTGGCACTGATGTCAGCCAGTTAAATAGCCAGAGGCTTCTGCTCAGAAAATCTTTTATAAATTTCCTCGTCTTCATTGTTCAAGTGTGTTTTCACAGAATTGTTCTATGCCTGTTGAAACCTGCAGGCACAGTTTTCCTGGGTGCTAGCTGATCCACGGTGCCCAGAATACCTCTGCACAGTTCTTGTACTCTGAAGTGCCTGACTTTTCCATTGAACAGTCAGATCAGTTTGACTCCCAGTTAGCATTTAATTGTGTGCGTGTGCAAAACTGTGCTGTCCTGGGCTAGCAGAGCTTACGGTCCCTCGTTCTCTTATTTCATCTAATAAACAATTCTAGTATTAAAGTGTTTTTATGAAAACATGATTGAATCTGCACACAGAATTGTAATAATCTTGTTCTAGCAGTACCCATTTCTCTTGTTCTGTGCAATTTGCAGTTTGTGGATTAAACCTCAGAAAGATCCAGCAGAAACAAAGCTCCACGGCAAACGATTTAAAGATCAGTTTTCACAGCCTGTGAGCCCTGAGCAACTAGATACTGTAATCTCCCCTGCATCTGTGATAGCAATTCTTTTTATCCTAGTGGGCAAAAATGTCACTTGTGAATAATATTTCATGCTTTTGTCTTCAGCCTGCAGAAGCAATATATTCCCCCTTGTTCTTCTCTGGGGTCTGGAAACTCTTGATGCGTGTAGTTTGCAAGAGCCTGTGCAGTGAACGACACTTGTACTTGATGATTTCTCTGTCTGAGAGACACAGCCTGCCTCTAAAGCAAATCTTAGCAACTCAGGAAGAAGAAATGGTGGCCTTTATCAGGAAATTTCCATGAGAGACAAATATGTAGCTGCAACATTATTTAATTTATCAAAAATAATAGGAAACTGAATGCTGCTGTCAGTATAAAAACAAACATGTTGGTACAGCTTCTGCTCAGCATGTTGCTTGGATTTTAAATTTCCCTATATAGCAGAAAAGCAAAATTGCCTTTAAATGATCGGGTTTTGTTGCACCATTTATTTACATGAAAATGCGTGTGACGATAATACACAGTAATACTAAATAATGTGACATATTGCAAATGAGATTAATACAGTTCCCTTCGCAGCAGCTTTCGGGATGAAATTATGGAGGTATGAATGCATGCCAGAGAAATTAATTACATAGACATTTATAAAAGAGGATTTATATCCCTACATTAATTTGGCACCAAGCTTTTTCACATCCATCTATCAAAATCTCTCTTAAAGGAGAAGACAAAAGTGCTCTATTTGTGGTGAGCCAAAGGTGGAATATGGCAAGAGATAAACGTAGGTGAGGATCAAGGTGTGCTATCTATTGTTGCACTAGCTAGGCTGATAAATAGGCGAGCTTTTGGACAACCAAACCCATAATTAGAAGTGGCGAATTCCAAAGTTAAATACGAGTCGATAATAATTGCTTTGGCCTTAGCTAGGTACGTATCAGTTAGGTCGTCCTGAAGAAATGGTCTTTGGGTGTGTGGGTGTTTGAGCAAATACTAGTAGTAGTGGAGGAGGTGAGACAGGTAGATCCCTACCTCTGAGATTTGGGCAGGTGGGGAGAAAAGGGATGGAAGAAACTGTAGTGCACTGTAAAATGCGTCTCAAAGGCCAAAAACTTCAGAATCCAGTCTGTAGGCCCCAGTTTGGATTGTGCTTTGTCAGTCTCCCTTGAAGACTGGCACTGACAAGACCAGAGGTGGCGTCATCTTGAGAACTGCCCCAGTAACCGTTCTGTAAGTCCTTGGCTTCGACAGTTTTATATTACATGCTGCCAACGGCTTAACTAGGGCACCAAGTGTGGTATGGAAACAGTGCAGGTGAAACTGAATTTCCCTGTGCTAGACTAAACCCTTAAACTCTCCGTGGGGAGAAATGCGTGGTTAGCAGTTGAGGGGGAAATAAATTGTTCTCTTGCTGTTAGGTGTGCCAAGAATCTAAGGTTTTTACCAGACCTCTGAGTGCTTAAAGCCTCTAATTTTTCTCCTGACCCCTGAAGAATGGTCAGTTCTGTTAATCTGCTGTAATAAACAGTTGAAAAATACCTATGGGCAGCACAAAAGAAGAAACCAATGCTAAATAGTTCAAGAACAAATTCTATTACTTAACCTGTTTAAAAAGTACTCCAGAGCTGTTGCATATTTTTAGATGTCAAAAAAATTGAGCAGTGTAATTCAACAACAAATGTGTTTCTATTTATAATTGGTCTTCTCCGGAGCAAGCACGAAAGGTTTGGAAAATCCAGATAAGCTGATTTGAGTTGCTTTATGTTGAAATGTTCCAAGTTGTAGTGCTGACTTTCACTGATGGCTCTCTTTTCATGCTCTTTTTTTGTTCTTATTTTATTAAGTCCCTACCTACAGAATGCAGCGTGTGACTCCCCTGGGGATCCTGTCCCTTGTTCTGAACATCATGTGTGGGGCTTTGAATCTCATTCGAGGAGTTCACCTAGCAGAACATTCATTTCAGGTAATCCTGGTTGGGTTGAAACCTGAAAATGGGATGAAGGAAGAGAGTTATTGTGGTAACCAGATGAGGGGGTGGCTTTTCTGCTTCGTAGTAGAAAGCATCTCTCCATAAAAACTTGTTTGTCCAGGAACTGTGCAGTTCTGATTGCTCACCTGCTAGAATCACAGAATTTCTAGGTTGGAAGAGACCTCAAGATCATCAAGTCCAACCTCTGACCTAACACTAACAGTCCCCACTAAACCATATCCCTAAGCTCTACATCTAAACGTCTTTTAAAGACCTCCAGGGATGGTGACCCCACCACTTCCCTGGGCAGCCCATTCCAGTGTCTCACAACCCTTTTGGTAAAGAAGTTCTTCCTAACATCCAACCTAAACCTCCCCTGGCGCAACTTAAGCCCATTCCCCCTCGTCCTGTCACCAGGCACGTGGGAGAACAGGCCAACCCCCACCTCGCTACAGCCTCCCTTGAGGTACCTGTAGAGAGCGATAAGGTCACCCCTGAGCCTCCTTTTCTCCAAGCTGAACAAGCCCAGCTCCCTCAGCCGCTCCTCGTAAGCCTTGTTCTCCAGGCCCCTCACCAGCTTCGTAGCCCTTCTCTGGACTCGCTCGAGCACCTCCATGTCCTTCTTGTAGCGAGGGGCCCAAAGCTGAACACAGTACTCAAGGTGCGGCCTCACCAGAGCTGAGTACAGGGGGACGATCACCTCCCTGGCCCTGCTGGCCACACTGTTTCTTGTACAGGCCAGGATGCTGCTGGCCTTCTTGGCCACCTGAGCACACTGCTGGCTCATATTCAGCCAACTATCAACCATCACTCCCAGGTCCTTCTCTGCCTGGCAGCTCTCCAACCACTCATCTCCCAGCCTGTAGCTCTGCTTGGGGTTATTGCGCCCCAGGTGCAGGACCTGGCACTTGGCCTTGTTGAATTTCATGCAGTTGACCTCGGCCCATCAGTCCAGCCTCTTCAGATCCTCCTGCAGAGCCTTCCTACCCTCGAGCAGATCGACACACGTACCTAACTTGGTGTCATCTGCAAACTTACTGAGGGTGCACTCAATGCCCTCATCCAGTACAACTCGTGGTTTGTTGTATATTCCAGCATACTGCATTTTACATTTTTCTGGTGACAGTGAAATTTGGAGAAATACTTTACTCTAGCTAGGCTGCCTGGATATATTATTATTATTATTATTTTTCTTGTGTTTTGTTCTAGATGCTTCTGTGTAATTTTTGTTAAATATGTAACTGCAGACAACTTTAAAAAGGGGAAAAAAAGTGTCCTGATCTTACAGAACCAGTCAAACAGCATAAACTAGGATGCGGGGTACTTGATGAAGTACAGTATTCCAAAATATCAACTAGTACTTGCTAAAAAAAGTGTAGTTTATTTAATCCCTTGTTTGTCGTTTTATCCAAACAGGAGGACCATGAAGTAATTGGAAACGTGATAGCTTTTTTTCTACCTTTTCTAGCCTGTGTTTTTCAGGTATGTTAACTTAATGCTTTCTGAGTTTTGATATTATGAGTTACAGTACAAAACATTGTCAGCCCAGCAGAAGAACAACTTTTTTTTTAGCATCCTATCTACTCGATTCCACAGAGGTGCTCCAGTGAAGTGGCACAAATACAATTAAGAGCACGATTTGACCTTGGCAAATTGGAGTTGCAGGCTTTTCAGTGTTTCCATGCTGTGGCATGCCAAATGGAGCTGTGTGTGATAAAGAAATGCTAGCCCAAAGATGTCTTTCTTCCCAAAGTGACTGACATGTTGTCTTTCTGACCTAGTGATGGGCTTTTGTAGCATAGCCACCTTGAAAGACAAGGCACATATAGAATAACACTACCATCGAAAGTCTTGTAATTTACATGAGAAGTTATTTTTAAGTCTTGGGACAAATACAGTTCCCAACTTCCTTAGTTTTTCTTTTTCTCTAATGGATTATTTTTTCTTACCTCTTTCTGCAGAAGAGTCTGAGGAAAATAATATATGCTCCTAACAGCTTCCTCCTGGAAGGTTTCTTAAATGCCTAAAACAGTGGTCCGCAACCTTTAGGTTTCAGGGAAATACGTTGGCCTTTGGCCAACAAAATTTGGGGATAGCTATCTGAAGGCTTCTGTTTATCTGTGATATTTAAAACTGGTAATGATGCTATTTGTCGTATCGTAATAGGCATTTGAGTGTCTTTCAGCCTTCTTACACCTCTGCTTATGGCAGAGCTTTAAAAACAGAGATAATAATCAGGATCTGAAAATTGGATGCAAGTCAGTCGTCACACAGAAAGGCTCTGTCCTGCTTTATTCCACTTAGCACCTGAAGCTAAAGAAGCTTTAAAAAAAAGTGTTCTTTCTTATCCTTTTGATCTGTAGCAGTCATCTTCACAAAATGCTTGTGCATAAATTGAGCTCAAATGTGAAGTGCTTTCTGCTTTATGGTATCTACTTGTGTCATCGGCACAGTTGGAAGCTGTGACCTTAAGTGAGAAAGCCTGATCTGTTACTGCCTGACTTAAAAAAAGTAGCTCTTCTGCCAGCAATTTGTGAAGTTTGTAGTTCTCTCCTGCAAGGCTTGTTGCTCTTCACACTTGCTTAGCAAGTGGGTTCCAGCTGGTTTCGAGTTTAAAAATACAAAAAGCCCCAAAACACTTTTGAGCCCCATGTTGGCAGAAATGATGCTCTGGCTGCCAAGTCAAGGCTAGAGAATGAAGTCCTTTACTTACCCCAAGAGCAAATCTAGCAGCAACCATTTAGGGTTTGCTTGTTTCCTGCCTCTGAGCCTTTTCCTTGCAAGAATCACAGGTGGGTTTGGAAGCTGGCTCAAGCTTTAGACTCCTTTTAGTCCAGGCTGGGGTGGGGGGGAGGGACGCCGTGTGTGCTGACAGGCTTTGTTTGCTGCCCATGCTTAGCCAGTAGGTTCTGGACTGAGGCTGCTGTTCCTGGAGAACCTTTCAGTATGGGAGCAGGAGGAAAGCTTTGAGCTTCTTAGTGGTCACAGTAGTGGCAGGCACATCCGAGAGGCGTGGATGTGCCAGCAGTCCCCAGCTTGCCTGTATATAACTCTTGTCCTGTATATACGTACTTTAATGCTAACAATCTCTCTCTCTCATCCTTTTGTAGTGTTACTTGTACCTATTCTACAGCTCGACGAGGAAAGTGAAGACATTTATACTCTTTTTCTCCGTCTGTTTATGCAACGTTTACTTGTACGGATTACGGAACGTCTGGCAAATAGCCTTTCACATAGGAGTGGCATCTCTATCTTCCTACCAAATACTGACAAGGCAACTCATGGAGAAACAGCCTGACTATGGAGTATGAAAAAGACTTTGGGTTTGCTATTCTCTTTTTACAGCTCTTTTTTGTATTAAAACAGGCAAAAATAGCTTGGAGTATTTTTAAAGACTTGTGACAGTGGTTATTGCGAGGAGGGTGTCTCAAAGCAACCTGAAAGGAGGTAGGATCCTGTAGTAATGTCAAACACACAGTGAAGGATTTAGCTGTATTCAACATGGCATGTGGTGATTGTGCATGGTAGGTTTTGTTAGGTGTCGTCAGCGGATGGAGGTTCACCATAAAACAGGCTCTTACTCCTTGACTGCTACCACCTAGACAGCATTTTGCCATTTGTCTTACTGGCTCTGTTAACAGTTTGGCAGGTCGATGTCTTGGCGTGGAAATGCTTCTGAAAAGACTAAAATTGTATTGTAAAGTGAAGATAAAGTGGTGGGTAACACTTCTGTCTGGAGACTCTTGGTAAGTGTAAGTAAAGGAGTAGTTTGCCATAGTTAGACAAGTTTCATTATCAATGGGAAAAAATGTTAGGGTGAGGTTCAGGATATTTTTTTCTGGGTTTTGAAGGAAAGGAAAAGGCTGTGGCTCCTTTAAAAACCATACAGGTTTTAACTATTTCCTGGCTATACAGCGCATTGTAGTTAAGTACGTGCTTGTTGGTTAATTACAAATGTGCTTGGGGCAGCATAAAATAAACCAAGGGGATATTAGTGACCTTTCAGCTCAGGTGGCCTTTATTTCCCTGGTTAAGGTCACTCTTACTGTAAGGGCGGTTCCATGTTTGCTTGGTCTGTACAGATAATAAATCTTCCAAGCCTACTTACGACAGGCCACCGACTCCTTCACCTTTAGAAAAACGAATAGCTGGTGAGTGGAAAGCCATCTCCAGTAATGGAGAGCAAGAGCAGGTTCTCTTTATTATATAAAACACCTTCAGTTAACGGTGTTGAGTTCTTACCCTAAGAAGAATTTATGGGTGTGCACTTTTGAATATAGTACTTAGGAGCTGAATTTCTTAACCTCTGCTGCACTGGGTATTCTTGAAAGTGATATACCGAGGTGCACAAGGGCATTTTAGCAGGTATACGAATACTTTAGGCTGCCTGTGTTTAAAAAATGCATAGCATTTTGATGCAGCTGGCCCTGAAGGATTGTGAAGATTCAAACTGAGATGATGTAGGGAACTGTAGGAGTGTTATTGTCCCACTGTGGTCCTAGATTTCTTTATTTTTATAATTTTTTTCTGGTGACCCCATTTCCTTCACCAACAGTCTCTCACCAAAGACTTATTTTTCTCTTGCATAGTTTCTACCTCTAGTGGTTGCAAGGAGCTTAACACAATGCAGCGTTGTCTTTCTGAGTTTGCAGAAATGCTTAACAAAATTATTTCCTTACATCTCGGTACATTTTCCTGAAATCTTAAGATGCAAACATGACTTGGAAGCACTTCTGGGATGCATCTGACTGCAACCTGCAGCCTGTTATAACCTGAGCAGTGTCTAGGACGTCCAGAGACTTGGTTCCAGAGCTTTTTCCAGTAATAAAATAGAGGGAATTCTCTTCTAACCCATGCTAGCCCATTTACTGTAACAATTATGTAATGAGAGCCTTTAAACTGTGAGGAATAGCCTCGTAGAAGTGATGGAGGAATGTTTTAGCCAGCCAGTTATGAAAACAGCTAGTGCTCTGTGCCATAAGGTAATGCTGTTCCGTTCTAGGGGAGTGGGTTAAAACGGATTGCCTGTCGTTCACTCTGGCACAAAACTGGTGGTAAGTGGATGAATGAAGCCAGGACTCAACCATTCTCGTTGGGACACCCAGATGACCCCACGGATGTGGGAGTTTTAGTGCTGTCAAGCTTTAAGTTTCTGTACAGTTCAGTCCTGGTTTTACTTGTCAAGATATTCTTCCTGCGTGCTTGGAGGCTGCAGGAAATTAAGCTGTGATGTTGGGTTACAAGGAAAAACAGAACAAAACTAAATGCACAAACAAACCCCTTACAAAAAATAGTTAAAGACAACCTGAAAAGTCTTTTACTGGAAACTAACCCTTTGATAAGGATGCTGGGTTACCTGGGGTGTAATCAGCCCACTGCCTCACCATGGGAATCTCATCCCCTGGAGAAAGGATGAGGCACTTTGTGCTACAAAACCTGGTGAAAGGGACCGGAGCGGTGCCATCCAGCTCCCAGTCCCCACCCTTTTAGCCTCCGTCAGATGAGAGAATCCTAAAGAGCTTTACTGGTTCTCCATGGGCTTGCAGAAAGCTGGTCTGCCATAGCTTCAGGCACACAGAGCATTGACAGCAGGGGGGGCAGTGAACCATGATGTGCTTTGTGTTCCTCAGCCTTTTATTTAACTGATGGGAAGAAAGTGCAATGGTCCTGATACTTCCCGAGCATCCGACTGCTTTATCCTAAAGCAAACACCTCTCTGAGCCAGCAGCTCTGCGATGTGAGAGGTACAAGGTGTTTAGATAGCTCATGTAATTAATATCATTAGAGTTGGTAATCAGCTTTTGGTTAATGCTTTCTTTTTTTTCCTGAGAATGCTTTGTTGAACAAACCCGGTACAATTCTGCCTTCGTGTAATTTTTTGCTTTATGGATTAGGCAGAGGATGCAACGAGGTCTCTTCAGCTTATGGACAAAACTCCTTTGCTGTTTGCTTGATCCCTTTGCAACCTTTTCTTTTCTGTAATATGTGCAATTCATGCTAAGGAATCGGTGTGGATCAATCTGCGTGCATTGGTATCTGTGCACTTTGTAGGTCTGGAGTGTGATTTGGGAGCAAGGAAGAGCAACGATTGTTCGATCCATTTTTATTTTGTGTTGTTATTTAGGATGGCTTCTGTATCTGTGGTATTTATACAATTAGACTTTTTGTCCAGTGAAACAGCAAGAGGAATAGAATAACTTACATCGATCTTCAGCGCTTTAAGATTTAATAAAAAAGAATGACTTGCAGTTTGAGTACATGAAATCTGACTCATAATGTGGGATTATGCTGGTGTTGAATCAAATCCCCAAACAGGAATCCATCCCTTTTTGTTTGACTTCAAACTGTTTAATGTAGTTTGACTTGTATCTCCTTAACTCTGTCAGTTTTCAAGATAAGTCCCTTGGAAATTCTTTTCCTCACCCAGCAGCATAGCACAAGGAAATTGGCAAAGAATAAACTTCATTAATTTAAAAGATTCACAGTGCATAGTCACTTTATGAAACTGTTTATCTTCTGTGTCTATTTTTTCTTCTCCCAAAGACCTGTTAAGTTTATAGAAGGTGGGCTGGTACCTTTTTAGACATTTTTGCACTGTATTAATAATTGAAGCTGTGTAAATGTGTATAAAATCATTTTGCATGTATATGTATATATGTACATACCTAATAAATGGCTTTTTTTTGTAATGGTTGCCTTCATTTATACCTTCATTTGTAGTCTCGAAATAGCTGGGTACACTGGACACAAGGTAGGTGAACTATTTCATTTTCGTATGCTTCCTATGCATCGGTGTTCCCTGTGGCAGTGTCCGAAATATTTCAAAAATAAGAGGGAATGAGCTGCATAAAATGTCTATAAAAATGTCTATAGAAACTTGGTTTTCCAAGCAGCAGATTGCAGCAGGCTGTGAAACAGTCTCGTAGTAGCTTCAGCAATCTTGCTTTTTTACTTTGAGACCATGTTGGAGAGGCTTTTCCTGCAAAACTTGCATTTTGGAGCATTGAATTATGTGAAGTCTGATGCTGCACAGTCCTGTAGGTCCTTTCCCAGCTGCTTGGCAGAGAGAGGTGGGGACCTTGCAGATTGCTGTTAGATTTTTTTGTAGCCTAGTCAGTTAATTCACAGAATGACAGATTGTAGGGGTTGGAAGGGAGGTCAAAAGATCATCGGGTCCACCCCACCTGCAGGTTCCTCAGAGCAGGCTGCCCAGGTAGGCGTCCAGACGGGCCTTGAATATCTCCAGAGAAGGAGACACCACAGCCTACCTGGGCAGCCTGTCCCAGTGCTCCGTCACCCTCACCATGAAGACGTTCTTTCACACAAGTTGGTGCAGAACTTCCTGTGCTCCATCTTGTGGTCCCCACAAACCACTGAAAAGAGGTTGGCCAAATCCCTCTGTCTCCCACACTTCAGGTATTTATAAACATTGATAAGATCAATTGACCTAGGCCTAGTAGCTGTCCCTACCAAGCATTCCTTACTCTTTCCCTTGTGGACTTTATTTTTCCCAGTTTCAGCCTCCTTTGAAACTCAGCCTCATCAGCCTTTGCTGAAAAGCACAACCGAATCCGGCCTCCCCGCTGTCTGAACACGACAGGGTCGGGTATCAGTAAATAGGCTTTGGGAGAGGGATGCTTTGAAGGACAAGATGCACAGAGGAATGTCTTTTGGAGCCTGCCTAATCAGAAACCAAAGAATCTGGTAAACAAAGCTGGAAGAAGTCAGGCTTGGGCACCAAATCCTAGAATCACAGAATCATTAAGGTTAGAAGGGACCTCCAATCTCATCTGGTCCAACCACCCCCCTACCACCAATGTCATCACTAAACCATGTCCCCAAGCACCACGTCCAACCTTCCCTTGAACACCCCCAGGGACGGTGATGCCACCACGTCCCTGGGCAACCCGTCCCAACGCCTGACTGCTCTTTCTGAGAAATGTCTCCTCATTTCCACCCTGAACCTCCCCTGGCTTGAGGCACTGCAGTGTCAGCAGCAGGTTTGAGATGGTTGCGGCGCCGCAGCTCATTGCAGTGCTGACAAGAGGAAGGGAGAAGCCTGTGGCTGGCCCTGTAATGAGGGGGAGGCAGTGTGGCAGGGTGTGAAGACAGCAGGCCGTGATGAGCAAAACTGGGGGGGGGAGCCATATTCTTCTGAACTGCTTTGCCTTTTGAAATCCAGGAGTGTTTTCTATTTATTTATTTATTTATTTATTTATTTTTCTCCTGTACATAAACAGTTGCTCAAAGCATGTTTTTTGTTTTCACAAGATGCCAGCGGAGAACAGCAGCCATACCTCCCCCCCCCCCCCCTTTTTTTTTTCCTCTTAAGGTGAGGGGAGAAAGCAATTATAACTCCCCTTTTCTTTTGAAGCTGCTGATAAAAGGAGGTGGGAGGATCAGAGGGTCCCTGCGCCAAAAAGGAAACAACTCCTCAGGTGATAGAAATGCAGGGGTTTGTTTTAAACAAAGTAACCCACCTTGTGCTGTGCACTGTCTTTCAAATGCGACCTAATTGCATGTAAAAACTGGGGAGTGGGGAAGGCAACAGCAGCCAGAAGAAGAAGCTGAGCTCTGTCTTCGCACACGTTGCCTCCTCGGGGTGGCTGGCTTGCCTTGGCTGTTGTAGGGCAATGAGAAAGTGGCGTGAAGCCCCTCGCAGCGAGGTCAGGAGCTGGTAGGCAGGAGGTGAGGACAGCCGAGAGCCTCTGCCGGGTGCTGGCTGCCTCTAAATGCACGTCTTGGAAGGGGCAGAGGAGCTCAGATGCTTTATTCCACAGCTGGTGGCTTTTGTAGGTGGTTTTGTAGGGTTGTCGGCAAATAAATGCCCGCTTGAGACATTCGGAGGATGTTTTTGGAAAGAAGCAGCATCCTATTGAAAGGGAATTAAGGTGTGTTTGAGCTTCCTGGGGATGGGAATTCTTAGTGCTCTTCTACCCTGTTTCTTTTCCCACAGGCTTAACAAAGAGATTTTAAAATGTGACTGGTTCACTTGCTTACAGTGCTGTGTTTCCCCTCCAAAGCGTTGTTCTGGCAAAAATGAGGACCTTGGAGTGGGAATGAATGGTATCCATGTACGTGTGCCCTGCTGCAATGACTGATGTCATTGGCTTGTGCTCATCAGCCACTTCAGGTAGGGTTGGTGGCTCCTGTTTGGGGACTGGGGCTGTTAACCTCTGCCCGTGGGCAGACCGACCATGAAAGGTCCCTTCCCTCGATGGGGAGAGATGGGGCAGTGCCTCCTCATCACAGTCTTAGTGAAGAAGAGCATGAGTTCAGACTCATCCATCTTAAACAATTGGCTCAGGCCCATCCATCAGGAGGATGCAGCTAAAAGGCCAGGTGGCTCCCCACCATTTCTACCTCTGTTTTCTAGCCCTAGAAATGCTGGTCCAGGGCTGCCTTGGAGAACTGTGTGTGTAAGGTAAGGAAATTGTACTGCAAACCTCAAAGAGCCCTTAAAAGCCGGCACTTTCTGCTCCTACTTCAGTTATAAGAATAGCAAAACATGGAAGCATATTGAATTCCCTTAGCTGAATAAATCTTGCTCATGCAAGAGTGGTAAGAAAGGCTCGAAGTAATGACCATTAAAATGTAGGGCACCAGTCGGTATGGCCTGATGTACAGCTGGGGAGGCCTGAGATTTATTCTTTCATTATGTGATGCAAGACATTAACATAGAAAATCCCTTACTCTGTGGCTCTTGTAGGGAAACACTAAAAAGCAATTAGGCGGAAAGTTCAGCTCTGAAATACATTAGTGCTCATCGGTATGCACGGTGCGAAACAAACATGGGGCCTTCTCCCAGGAGGTGCCACCTCCTCCTACCTGCTGTGGCCTTGGCTGAGCACTATGGGCCCAGCTCTCCTGGCATGATGAGCCCCCCAAAATGTGTGTGTGCCTGCTGGATGAGGCTGGCTGGAGGCTCAAGTGGGGAACCTGGCCTAGGGTCTGAAACTAGAGCGTCCTTCCAAAATATGGGACTCCTGGCAAGGTAAAGGGGCCTGTGCACAGGTAAAAGGTGTTAATACTTGAGAAACTTTCTGGTCACAGAACAGAAACCAGATGCCTGAAGTATCTCCAGAGCTGGCAATGTAGTCAAGTAGTCAAGCAACAGTAGCCGTGTTGCTGGCTTAGACTCACAAGACAAAATTCCCCATTGTGTCCCGTGCTGGTGCTGAAGCTGCTGCTCTGGATCCAGCCCGTCTGCACCTCACTCTCAGGGTCATTTTGCTCCTCTTGCCTTGAAGCTGAGGCTGGTTTGCTCTGAGGATGCTGGGGTCAGAGGGAGCAGGCTTTGCAGGTGAAGGTGCTAAACCCAGCGGGAGAAGCCTTGCTGGTTCCCCTCCCGTGTCCTTGGCTGCACTGCCCATGGTCATGCAGGATTTCCCGATCCCCCCCAGGCATGATTTGAAGGTGCAAGGTGCATTTGAAGACGAAATCAAAATATCTAAACAGCCTTCAAGTGTTACTTCTCCAGCTTTCTGCTTCTCTCTCCTGCAGGCACTGGGAGGCACCAGTGTACAAGCTAAGGCTGGATGCCCAGGCTGGGAGGCAAGCCAAGCAGCTGATTCGGGGAACCTGCCCATTTTTTACCTGCTTGTAAGAATGCTACGGTTCTCCCAGAAGATTTTGCTATGGGATTCGCAAAACAGAGATAAAACACCCCGGAGATGTTAGGAGGATCACTTCAGGGATGCAAATCCACCTTACTAGGCTGGAACTAATTTGTCAAAAGCAAAATCATCTCCTTTTCTTTTTGCCTCCCTAATCTTTAAGGAACAAAGTGTGATTCTTTGTGCTAAATATTGGCTCTGCTGTTCTGAGCATCAGGGCTTTGTTCTCAGCCTGAAGGATTCAGGAAGGGACCAGAGGGTTTATGAGAGGAGAATCCAGTGGCTTAATTAGTGAGAAAGCTGGAGGCAGGCATGCATACGTTTCTGGCACTTAATCCACCTGAAGACTGCTCGGAAAGTTAAGGCAGAGAGGAAGGCGTTTGAGGCAAAAACCCTCTTTCTGAAGCTTTGCTAATAAACAGGCATGCAGTGATGTTGCCAGGAGCAGGGGAGGGGGTACCTGGGTCTTTGGGGTGCTGGTGGGGCTTCAGGACACAGGGGGCCCAATGCTGCTGGGGTCTGTGCCCTCAGCCAGCACGGGGCAGAGCTGGAGCTGGTGGAGCTCACCAGGCCGCTTCCAGCCACCAACATGGGCTGGGAGAGGCTTCACTGGTGCTGAAAGGGACCTCACAGGATCCCGTTAGTCCTTCTTACTTCTCAGCACCTTCTCAGCTCTTATACGAGCCTGTTTTTGTAGCGATTGCTTCCTCCTCCTGCCCTGCCTGCAGCACTGCTGGGATTTCCCTGTGCCGCCCTCCATGGTTGCAGGGGGGATTGGATGGGAGGGAAGAGGGACCTGGAGCTGCCTCCACACACCAGCACGCCCCAGTGGGCAGCACAAGGGCAGAAAGAGGCTGGCAGAACACTGGAACAGGCTGCCCAGAGAGGTTGTGGGGTCTCCTTAATCCCACAGCAAATCTGCTGCAGCTGAGGGGGTGAAGGGGAGCTGCCAGGCTGGGGAGGGGAGTTGAGGTGGCAGCTTGAGATGATCAGCACAGCTCCTTTTGTGATGTGGGACCTCCTCTGTGTGGCCGTGGCCTGAGATTTTCCCTCAGAGATTTTTTTTGTGTGTGTGTTTGTGTGTGTGCCAGGAGCTCCTTGGCCTGCCAGGCCCCAGGCCTTGCTCCTTGGGACGGCGGGGCTGGAGCTGGCTGCTCCGCAGAGAGATGGGGAAATCTGCTTGGCCTGTTCCTGCTGTCACAATGTGGTCAGGAATAAATTTCCTTCCCTGTCAAAGATCTTAGTCTTTTACACCCATTTTTTCCCTTTTAATCTCTTTCTGATCGTTGTGTGGAGAGTGACGCTGTTGCACTGCAGCAGAGAGGTGGGGGGATCTCAGCTGGCACCATGTGCTCGCAGCTGAAGTTTCAGGGTTTTCTACATAAATCCTGAGCTCCCGAGTGTGCTCCTGCCTTGCTTGGGAGCCACCTGCCAGCTTGCCCTGAAGGTTTTTGGCCATGCTCAGGGGTTGCTGGCAGGGGCGGCAGCAAACCAAGCAATTGCACAGACATTGCTCCCACCTCGCTGAGGAGTGATAAAGGTTTCTGAGTTCCCCATGGGAATAATTCCTTTTGGGAATGGCCATGGGAGGCTCTCTGTGAGCCAGGAACACCCAACACGACCCAACATCTGCTGCCATGGCTCAGACATGAGCGTTGAACCGAACTCCTGGGGTCAGTGACCTAATGAGAGCGTTTTGAGGCGTGACGCAGCTCGTATGCTCCCAGCTGTTTGCTCACTGTGTTTAACCAGGAACAATCAGACCTGTGACTGCCAGCTGATGTCTCAACAGGAGCTCGGCTCTGGAGGGCAATTCATTGCGAACTGTCATGAAAGTTTTCCATGCTGCCTCTTCCCGGAGGCACTTCAGAGAGGAATGCTCCCTGCTTGCCTGAAGACACATCTCAGGCCTTTGGAGTAGTGAGTTGGCTGGAGGGCTCAGTTTTAAACCGTTCCTGTGTTGGCTTCACTGCATTATTTTGGCATTAGCTCTAACACTGATAACCCTTTGTTCTCCCTGGTCCTTTATTTTCACAGTAGTGATTTGTCCAACATTCCTTGCAAAAGCCCTGACAGGACCTGGCCATCTCATGACCAGTGGGTGGTTCAGATCCTGCTCCGTGCCTCTGTATCCTATCTAAAAGGGATGTGGGGAAACTGGAGACAATGCTGTGAAAGAACATCAGAATGGCCGTGGGCTAAAGCCATGGACACCAGATAAAAATCCCCCTTGGATGGAAGTGTAACACTGGAATAGGTCGCATACGCTGGGGTTCCTCCAGCCCCAGAGGCTGTCCCATCAGATAGCACAAGACGGTGTTGGTGGCAGGAGGTTGGACTACGTGTCCCTTCCAACCAGCATCTTGCAGATGTGTCCCAGCATGTGCTATAGTTTAGGATTCTGGATGCTGCTTAGCTACTTCACATCTGTGAAGTAACAATGGATTGTTATTTAAAGTTGTGTCAACTATTCCTAAAAAAAAGACCCCTCCCTTTTTTATTTTTTATTTTTTAATTATTTTATTTTATTTATGTTATTTTAATTTTATTCCTGGGCATCGTCCTTGCATCATTTTTCCAGTTATTGGGAATCTGACTTAATAAACCTCCAATTTACATATGTATAATGTGTCTCTGGGAGAATTACAACAACCTGGCAGCACCAATGCCTTCCCCGAGTGGGATTCACGTTTGCTGTGGGTTACGTTTGCAGAAAGGCAGTGGTGTTCCTCTGCACTAGGGTAACTGTTTTTTTGTGTGTGTTTGAGACACATAATGCTCAAAAAAAAAAAAAAAAAAAAAAAAAGGAACAAACAAATGTTTAAGTTCAGCAAGGCCAAGTGCCGGGTCCTGCACCTGGGGCGCAATAACCCCAAGCAGAGCTACAGGCTGGGAGATGAGTGGTTGGAGAGCTGCCAGGCAGAGAAGGACCTGGGAGTGATGGTTGATAGTCGGCTGAATATGAGCCAGCAGTGTGCTCAGGTGGCCAAGAAGGCCAACAGCCTCCTGGCCTGTACAAGAAACAGTGTGGCCAGCAGGGCCAGGGAGGTGATCGTCCCCCTGTACTCGGCTCTGGTGAGGCCGCACCTCGAGTACTGTGTTCAGTTTTGGGCCCCTCGCTACAAGAAGGACGTGGAGGTGCTCGAGCGAGTCCAGAGAAGAGCTACGAAGCTGGTGAGGGGCCTGGAGAACAAGTCCTACGAGGAGCGGCTGAGGGAGCTGGGCTTGTTCAGCCTGGAGAAAAGGAGGCTCAGGGGTGACCTTATCGCTCTCTACAGGTACCTCAAGGGAGGCTGTAGCGAGGTGGGGGTTGGTCTGTTCTCCCACGTGCCTGGTGACAGGACGAGGGGGAATGGGCTCAAGTTGCGCCAGGGGAGTTTTAGGTTGGATGTTAGGAAGAACTTCTTTACCGAAAGGGTTGTTAGACACTGGAACGGGCTGCCCAGGGAAGTGGTGGAGTCACCATCCCTGGAGGTCTTTAAAAGACGTTTAGCTGTAGAGCTTAGGGATATGGTTTAGTGGGGACTGTTAGTGTTAGGTCAGAGGTTGGACTTGATGATCTTGAGGTCTCTTCCAACCTAGAAATTCTGTGATTCTGTGAAATGTGATTGTACCAGAGACCCACTTGACTATTTGGGTGTGCAAGGATCTGACCTGCAATAGGAAGCACCGACACCCCCCCCCAAGTACTCCCAGCCCTGCTTTTGTCCCCATTCTTGGGAGCTTTTACTCTCTGGAGGACTTCCAGCCACTTTTAGTCATTCACAAAGAGCGAGCCTCCGTCTTCCTGAACAAAGCCAGTGTGCTGGGATTTGTAGGGCCGTGTTTTGGTTTGCTCAGTTTGCTGCCGCCACATTGCTTCTTTCTCACCAGCATCCACATGGACCTTGCTGTCTTGGCATCTCCTGGGGCTGGGTGAGTCAGGTTCATGCAGAAATGAGGTGTTCATTTGATCACTTCTGGCCATTTGAAAGCCCTGTGAATCACTTCTGATTTCAAACACGCTGCGGAGCTGATCTAATAGCTGGGAATGATGCTCATTAGAGGGGGGAATGACAGACACCACAATATCTGCCACTCGTGATGCCTGCTGCCTTGAATTTGGACAATCCTTCCTCGCTGTTCCCATCAGTGAACATTTTAGAATGCATCAGGGCCAAGCACAATATTTTTGGTGGATATTTTATTCAAAAAAGGGAGATTTTCAAGCATAAACTGGTATAATTCAGTTGTTTCAGTCACAAAGTGAAAAAAAATAAAAAACACAAAGATGATGATATATTTTTAACTTGAAATGTTGCAGTTTTTGTTCAAAATGTTGTCTTCCTTCACAGTCAGCTGCAATCTCAGTAAAAGCTAAAGGGAAAGCATCCTGAAAATGAAACATTTTGTCCAATTCAAGACAGTTTTTGTCCCGAAAGGCCTAGAGACAGCAGCAGTAAGCTGTGAGCAAACATCTTGATCACAAGGATTTTTAAGACAGGGATATATCTGGCCTCAACACCTGTTTTGACAATCTCAAGCAGCTGAAATTCAGTGTTCAGCCCTGTGTAAACCTCACTGCCTTTTAGGACTGGCTGAAAAATTGAAACAATAAATAAAATAATGGATGCTACTGAATGCATCCATTGCTGGCTGGTCGGCTGTACAGTGCCCAAATCCATTGATGTACTCAGTAATTATGGGCTTCAGACAGCTAATTGTGGGACCTGGTGCTGATTCAGACACTCTTGGGTATCTGGGCAAAGGAAGAAAAGGGCTTTGAGAGGTTTTTTTTTGACCCAACTTAATAAGCAGCTCTTCCTCCCGGATCATATCTACCCATCCAGAACTGCTTGGGAAGAAAATCAATCATTTCTGTAGCGATGAACATATTCAATAATGCAAAAGGTCACAGTGCCACGCACAATGCGGCGGTGTTTTAAAGGAGGAATGGTCTGTGGCTTTGCCTTTTAAAACCTGCATGTTTGTGGTTCAATTTGTCAGCAGCAGCCCAGACATCTCGCAGCAATCCAGCTGCCTCAGCACGTTGTGCTGCCCAGGAACCTCCAGCGCAAGGACGACCCTGTCCCATCGGAGTCTGCTCTGCTTTGGGACATCAGGAGCTGCCTTGGCCAGGTGGGATTGGTTTTCTAACTAGCATAGCATTGCTTGGTGCTTGCAATGGGTCAGGCACTAACCCATGGCATGACAACAGCAGTTCCTCAAGGGACATCTCTGAGAGTCACGGCATGATTTTGGGCACCAGGTAGATGCTGTTGGTATTTGCAAAAATAAATATATATATGGATATGTGCGAGGGCTGTAATGTCTCCAGACTTTGTGGCAGTGTGGGTCACACCAATATAGAAGATTCCTAGGTGGTGGGGTCATTTCCCTTGTGGCTCACATGGGCACATCTGTGGTAAGGTACAACATAGGTAGCCTGATGCCGTGGTGGCACCAAGCCATGGTCTTCTTGGATGGTTGGGAGATAAGGACAGACTCAACGGTGTGTCAATTTCCAAACCTGAGTGCCACACGGGCTGGCTGGGGAGCAGCCCTGCAGATAAGGAGCTGCTTATTTTAGGGGACAAGTTGGATGTGTGTCAGCAATGAGTCCTTGCAGTGATGAAGTCCAAAAACATCCTGGACTTCCCCAGTGAGAGCATAGCCAGCAGATGAAGAGAAGGGCTGGTTCCCTCCCATCTGGCACTCGTGAGACTGTACCTGGGGATCTATGCTCAGGTCTGGACCCCCCAGCACAAGAAAAATACCAATGTACTGAAATGAGTCCAGCCAAGGTGAGATGACTCTAGGGCCATTGCTGTCCTCAATGACCTAGAGAGAAGACAAAACTGTCTTTTTTTTTGGAGATGCCCAGGAAAAGGAGAAGCAATAGGCAAAATCTGTAGCAAAGGACATTTAATGATATATAAAGAAACATTTTTCACCATGGAAGTGGTCAAACGCTTCAGCAAGGGTCTGGAGAGGTTTTGTTTAATCTCCATCCTTGTGGGTAGTCAAAACAGGACTAGAGAAGATGAGGCACCCTGGTAAAAGCTGAAGCTGGGCCTGCTTTGAGAGGGGGAGTTGGATTAAAGACATCCTGAGATTGCTTCAAACTAAATTGTTCTGTTTCATCAGTAACTCCAGTTACTCCAGAGTGGCAGAAATGTAAACCTGCTTTATGAGCTAAGACTGAATATGGGGGGAATAGAGGAAAAAATGGGAGCTGAGGTGTGATGGATGCAGAGATTATTGACAACTGAAAAACTGGAGAACTGTCTGCAGTGCCTTAGGGTGACAGCTTAGATCTGGTCTTCCTGACGGCTACGAATGGCTCAGTAAAAAAGGATCTTAGCTGTAAAACTGCAGCATTATATGAAGCTACAAAAGGAAATTGTCAAGATGGACAAGTCCCAAAGCTTTTAATTGGCCTGTGGGTGCTGAAAGCAACAGGCTGGATTTAGAAATAGCAGTAAAAAACACGTTTGTACCAAGGACCAGTAGGCACTGTTTTGTGGGAGCATTTGAGAAGTAAGGAAATGGTGCCAGGTCCCTTGTGGCCGGTGGGAGTGCTGGTACTGCACCGCTAGGAGAGACCTGAGGGTTTGAGTGTAGTGAAGATGGAAGGAAGGATGAAACCCAAGGAACACAGAAAGAGAACTTCATGTCAGATTATGAGATGCATGTCCAGGCACCCGAGCAGCAGGACTAATTTCAGAGCACCTTTGACAATTCAACTCCCTTCTTTAGGTATGTGGGTTGGATCTGGGGCCAGATTTCTGAAGCTCATCGTACCGAATCCAGCTCATAAATTTACTTAATTTGATAATATTTTTCCAACTTGAAGACTTAGAGGGTTCCCAGTTTGGATTCACCAACCTAAATCTCAACAGAAAGTCCTGCAAAGCCAAGGAGATGGAGTCTGGCACACTTGTGAAGGACCTGTGTTCAATTCCTCTCTACAAATCCTGCATGACTTTGGGCAGCTCACCCAGGACTCGGGCTCCATCAGGCAGGCACAGAAATCAGTCGTGGTGGTTAGCAGAGTGTCTAAGCTCAAGAAAGTGAATTGGAGCATCTGCTCTCCCAGCTCAGTCCCCTTGACAGTGATAGATCTGACACTGACGGGAGGCTCTGTTGGCCTGCGCACAGGCTGTGGGATGTCTCACTTTGTCTTCTTCCCCTTGCACAAAACAGCCACACAAGTTTTTTTTTTTTTTTTTTTTTTTTTTTTTTGTTGGACTGTTCTCCATCAAAGAAAAGTCTGGTGGAAACGAGCCTGTTCTGATGAAATTTCTCTTGAGAACACCAAAGCACTGGGAAATTTTGAAGCAATTCCCCCTCTTCCAGTTTGGCAATCAAAGGAAACAGAAGTCAAAGTCTTGCCACGGTGTTCAGCTTTATTGCTGTGGGAATGTCTGAATGATCCCAAACAGAAGTTCTTTCAGAAAACAGACAAACAAAAAACAACCCCAAAACAACAACAACAAAATATCCCTCACCTTAGCCTTCTTGCTTCTGTTGTGGAATGGCAATACTTTTGCTAGCACATTTAAACAGAAAGGAATAATAACGTCTCCAAGTAGCTATTTTTTTTTTTTTTTTCCTTTGTTTCTCCTTTACTTAAATACAGCATTTTCAAGAACTGTGCCTTGAACACAGGTTGGGAACGCTTTCATTGCTCAGAGAGAGGCTGTGCTTTGTGACCCCAGCCTGCAATCTGAGAGCAACTGGCTGCGGAGCAGAGGGGCATAGCTTCAGTGCCTGGATGCTGGAGGGCAAACCCCACAGCTGCTGGGGCATAATTTCAGTGCCTGAATGCTTGAGGACAAACCCCACAGCTGCTGTGCTTCGTACAGCGCCTTGCGTGGCCGGGCCCTGCTCTTGGCTGAGCTTCCAGCTGCTGCTGCATTAAAATCACTGTTGTTTCCACCCGCAGCTTATTCCCCTAAAGAGAAACTCATAGTGGCTGCGGAACGTGTAGATCCACTGGAGGAAATCCTGCCCGTGGTTTAAGGGGCTGTTTCCAGATTTCCACCAGGTTAGGATCTGAGCACCGGGTTTCTTTAACCCGTGAGAATCGAGTTAAGCTGGAATTTCTTGAGAAAAGCCTCCCTGTTTAATTTCTTCTCTCTCTTTTTATTGTTTCGTATAAAATGTTGCTGGGCTGCATTTGCCACAAGCCTCCCCAGCAGAGGAGTAATTACATTTATTGGAAATGCTTCCTGATCACATATTCATTTACCAGCTGCTAAAGTAAAATGAACTGGGCAAAGTGCCACTGGAGAGTTGGATACATAAGCTGGAGAAAGCAAATGAAACAACTGCTCAGTGTGCAGTTGCTTTCCCTCTCCAGCAATTCATTATCCTCCTGTTCAGCTGATTTAGGAAGTTAAAAGGCAGTCAGGATGGCAGCAGGAGATGCTTTGTAGCATCAGCATAGCTTTAGGGTTGCTAAATTTACCTGAGGTTGCACTATAAAGGGCACAACAAATACCCGAGCTTTATTTCTTGCATGTGATGTAGCAAACAATAACAGCAATAAAACACCTCGCTTTGACAGTAGTGCTGAGCTGTCACTGACCCATTTTTGTCCTCCCTCTCCTCCTCCCTCCTAGGATCTATCCCCTTGCTGGACACCATGATCAGCGTGAAAAAACACCAGCTCCAAATCACTGTCGAGGAAGAGAGCTCTCACCTTCAAAACCAGCTGCCTGAACGCCCAGCCAGCCTTCGCTGCTACACAAATCAGGGAGACCAAAAAAACACAAATCAGGGAACACAAACCAGGGAGACCCAGCAGCAATAGACTCCAAGCTGTCTGTGCGTATGTGTCTTAACATATCCAACTATGTGGTAGAAAAACATGAAAGAATTGTGCTCACAGAAGAACATATCCCCCCCAAAAAAGTTTAATTGAATGGTCAAGTCTTCAGATGTCCCCTCCATCCCCACTGGCTGAGTTTACAGACTTCGCATGGACCAGTGCAGGCTCAGGAGCCTGGTGGTGAGATTGCAAAGATTATCTGTATATATCATGAGAAATGCACCACTACCAAACTGCCAAAATCATAGAATCCCAGAATCCCAGAATCACTGGGATTGGAAAAGCCCTGCAAGCTCATCTGGTCCAACATCCCCCTACCACCAATGTCACCACTAAACCATGTCCCTAAGCACCACGTCCAACCTTTCCTTGAACACCCCCAGGGACGGTGACGCCACCACCTCCCTGGGCAACCCGTCCCAACGCCTGCCTGCTCTTTCCGAGCAGAAATGTCTCCTCATTTCCAACCGAAACTCTGTACAATCATGCGGCAGAATGGGATATATTTCATATTATTTCACTCAGGGTACCAAATACCTCCATACACCCTGTGTGGATCCAAAAATAATAATAAAAAAAAAACAGCTGGGCAAATGTGTACAGGCAGAATCACTGTGACGCCCACAGGAAAATATTTTTCATGGGCTGACACTTTCATCTCCAATCACTCAATCTTCAACCCCAAGCAAGACCTATAAAATCTGTTGAAACTTGAGCCTATCAAGTAAAATATATAAATCCACTAGATGTGAAAAATCAATAGAGACATTGATTTCATGGTATATTACACTTTCTCCCACACTGTATCTCATTCCCCCTGGCAGTGGCAGGCAATAAATAAGTAAATAAATAATTACATTCCTGCTCTCTCCCTCCCCATCCCATCAGGTTGTGCCTCATGGAGCTTAAGGCCTTACCTGAGGCCTGCAGGTGCTAACTCCTTGCTGCTTTCAACTTGCCTATATGTCCAACGTTATTGCTTTTGGAGCTTTTCCTCTCACCCTATTTTTAGTTTCACTACCTAGGTTTTCATGTTGGTCCGAAGAAGGGAGTGCTTGTTCAGAAAATCCTCTTTGTTTTCGGAATGATGGTAGGTCTAACGAAAGATATGAGCTCACCTCTTTAGCTGTGGATAGCACACGAAGGGAAGGAACTGGATGGTGTTTCTCTAAGTAATCAAGGAGACTTTTCTTATTTAAATGTAAAAGTTGCTCGGTAGTCTTTCTATCACCTTGCCTCTTGGGTGACAATGTGGATGCATTGAATTTTATCCATAAATTTAGTCAATACCCATCAGAATGAAGATCACTTAGACTTGTGGGATTCAAGCAGAGAGTGATAGTATACATGCTAGACAAGCAGACACTGAAACTGGGCCGATAAAGGCTTGAATTACTTGAAGAGAGCTTAGCATAATTGCTGGTTTTCTTCTGCAAAGAGATTTATACAAAGCGTATAAAAGCGGTGCTTAAAAAGAAATGATTTGTGGTATAAGTGCCGTGGTAAACATCTGAATATTAATGTGGTTCTGATAAAGAGATGTAAATTCATGTCTTTGGTTACTTTTTTCCCCTAATTTAGGCACACTGAGATTCGGTTGTCTGAATGTCAGTGCCTAATGCCTCTCGAGGTCCTCTTGGGCTTCCTTGAAAGACATCACCAAGAGAAGATTTCTACCCAAATCCCAAATCCTCTGTCCCAGGTCGGTGGATGGGGAAAGGGGCCATCTCACTTGGCTCAGATGGAACCACTGCGCCTCTCCTTAATGGGACAGAAGGGACGTTTCCAACAGCTCCAGGCCATCACTGTGTCCCCGGAGCCCTTTGCGACCCTCAGGCAGGGGACTCTTCCTGGTGGCATTTCGAACATAGCAAACATGCAGTGATTTTCCTGATGCTTGATTTCCCTGAGGTCACAGCAGGAATAAGCTGCTCACCCTGTCTACTACTTGGGTTGTCCTTGGTGTATGACCTAGCCACATTTAAATCATGTGAGATTTATATAGAGATTTTTATTATCAGAGGTCTGTCATCTTCCAGAGCTCACGCGGCCAACATAAACTTGCTCTTTCTGTACCCTACCCAAGAAAATATCACCAGTCTCATCCGTATCTTGACAGTAGCAGGGCATATGATTTTATTGGGAAAAGTTAATTCATCTCCATCCTTCTGTTGAGCTGCGGCCAACCTGAGGTCATGTTTATTTGAAAAACCTCTCTCTTAAGTCTGGTTATTTTTCCAGCGCTCTCTGTTAACTTTTCACTTGTCTGTGGCTGTTGTAGCTCAGGTCGCCGCCAGTTTTCATGCATCTGAGTTCAAAATAAAAGCCTGGATTCTCAGCTGGAATAAACGGGTGACACACTCTGACAGTGATGGGGCTTTTGGGACTTCCACCTGCAGGAAGTCGGATGTCCACATGGATGGGGCTCGTTCTGCAAGAAGCTATGATGGATGAAGATGGTCTTGAGACATTCCCGGTAGCAACAGCTCAGTACCAAAAGGGGTCAAAAGTAACACCACAGGGACAACACACCTGGAGAGAACTGGCTGCAACGTGCAAGGACATCGCTGGCTTCCCTTCCTCCCACTGACTGGGCTATCTTAATGCCTTGGAGGATGACTTTTAGAGATCTTGGAGGCTTGCTTTTGGGGGATGACATTGATTTTAGAGATCTTTCCCTCTGCAAGATCAGATGCTGCTCTGGGGGTGGTGGCAGGTAGGCAGGTGGGTAGCTGGACACCCCTTTTCTCAGTCCATCCATCCTAGTTTTTTGTGCTTCAGGCAGGAAAACCCACCTGTGGTTCTGTCTGAAGCATGCCTCTGTGTCCTGGAACTTTGCTCCTTTCCTTGTTGAGTCTACTGCCCTGTGTTTCCTCCTTCCTTTAGGGCCATGGCTTAAATCTGCCATGGATTTCCCAGAATAACTCCTGCTTTTAGTCCCATCATCTCCTGGAACATTTCCTCAAACCAAAGCCAAGCTCACTGTCCCCGTGCCAAGCTGAGCTGCTGCAAGGGCAGCTGTGAGAGGCTCTTGTGTACGAAGATGCTGTCTGTTCCCACAGCCAGTGCTGAGGTCAGGGTGTTTATGAGAGTTATGAATGGAAGGAGAAGCTACTGTGCTGAGCCAAACCCCATTGCTCTGTCTGGTGGAGACAACAGTGATGTTACTAACCAGGTAAATGTGCTCTGTGCTAACAGGAGTGCCTGTTTCTCTAGCAGGAAAATAGCAATGAGAGTCTTGCAGAGGTTTGATTTCCTCCAGTTTTTATAGAGTTACCTTAAAAGTGGTTTCCCACTTTGTTCCGGACTCAAAGCTCTGGAGAGTGTGTGTGTGTGCTGCTCAAATGTCTTCATCATGGCAGTAATAGTGTGAAAATTCCCTCATCCTTCCTGGCCTCGTGCTGGCCCCATCCTCAGATGCTCCTGGTTTGCACTGGGCTTCTGCTGAGAAATTCAGAGAAGCAATTAGTTAATGCTGAGAGGACATCACTGATGAGGGAATGCCTCAGTCAACAGGTAAAGAACCTCAAGTAGCTATTTTTTAAAGGAGATAAAAAATTATAAAAGAAACCCTTTTTTTCTCTGGCTTCTACAGATATTTTGCCTGATGGCTGGTGTGACGGAGCTTGTGCTGCTCTGCGGGATGCTGAAGACATCTGGATCACAAGGAGATCAACCAGCAATTCACTCCATTCCTCAAATCCCTGGGTGCCAAAATGCAGCTCCCTGAGAGCACAGGGCTTTCTCACAGGGAATCAGAGATGTCACGAAGTACCCTCACACCTGGTGGGATTGGCAGCAGGGTTAATGCTGCCCCCCATTCCTCTGGGATCTGCTGCATGGGGCTGCTTCATTCAACTGCTTTCCTATTGATATTGACTTTCCTAGCCTAGTCTGTCGCCATGATATAAAGCCAGTCCAGCCCTGCTGTGGCTTGTCCTCTGTAAATTAAGTTATTTCTTGAGTGATTTCCCATTGCTGGTCATGGGCTTTGCCTTTGGGCTTGTTTTACTAGGATCAAGTTAATGTTTTATAAGAAAAGTCACTTGAGGCATCTGCTGCCTGGTCTGAATGGGAGAACTGGGCAACAGTGGGACTCATCCTCATCTCATCCATTGTCCTAAACAGAAATCACAGGAGGAGGTAAGGTTTTGATGGCCTTAGCCTGCTGAGATGCGCCTACTTAGGTTCCTGAAAGAATTCAAGCTCTGGTGCTTTAGAAAAAAAAGTTTTACAACAAACCCAACATATATTTATGAGCTGGCAGCAATGTGATGCTATATTTTATGATATGGTGTGTCTGTGCTTCTCTGGATGTGTGTGGGGAGATGTCAGAGAGTTGGCTGAGGTTGCAGGTTCCCTGGAGGCCATCAGGTCCAAGCCCCGCTCAGGCAGGGCCACCCAGAGCAGGGTGCCGGGACCTCGTCCCCCTTGAACAAGTTGAGTTTTCTTCTGAACTGCATTTTTTGTCTTTATAACTTGGACAAATCCTTTAAAATTGTGATAATACCATTTATCTTTCCAAAGGGAAATCTGCCAAGGGCAATACTGTGCCCTTGGGACATGGGATATTTGCTTGTTTGTTTTAAGTTTTAAGTTATATCTATTTAAGTTATATCTATTATCATTTTAAGAGACTGCACGCTGGCTGTCGGAAACAAAGCAGACAGTCGTGTTGTAATGAAGCATCGTGTTGTAATGAAGCATCTTACGCTCCGGAGGAATTGTATTCACTCTGAGGTATCCCTCTCATCCATTAAGTATTGATTTGAGGAGCGAACATTTAACAAAACTGCCGACTGGTTCCCATCCGTTCAACCAGCATAAATCCAGAGCGACTCCTTAGACGTCAATGAAACCACATCGATTCAGAACTGCTGCGAGTAGAAGAGCTAATGAATGGGGCCTGGGGGAGGAAACTGCAGGAGAACCTTCTGATCAAACTGGGAAGGTAACGAAGGAGATGGGCTCAGCAACTTCACCATTGTTGGCTGGACCATGAAGGTGCTTGGCCATGCGTGCCTGCTGCTGACTGCATTTGGTATGTGGGCAGCTGTGTGTGAGAGGCATGTGCACGTACGTGTGCACCCCAAGAAGAAGCAGTGAGATGAGTTGATGTGAAAAACCTTTCCGTTGTGGTAAGCATAATGGTTCTTCTAGGCTGCAGAACAGAAGAACCGGGGGCTGAGCTCAGGTGCCAGAGTCTGGGTTTTCCTTGCTTCTGAACTTCTTGCTCACTTAATATTTCATCAGTGGATATTTAAGGAACAGAGGAGAAAAGGAAAGGTTCTGCGAGTGAGGCTCAATCAGATAATGGGCGGTTTTTGAGATCTGATGGCAATAACAGTGTCAGAGCACCTTATATCCTATTGCCATATGGGAGAAATGGATTTGTTCAGCACTAGGGGAGAGAGCAGAGGAGATGCTAATAGTCTTCAGGAAGGTAACAGGGAGCTATACAACCGAAGGGAATAAACCATTTTCCACATCCAAAGGGAAAAAGTTAGAACTTGTAGGTTTATGCTGCAACAGGGGATTTTTAGTTAAATGTTAAAAAAGCTTCTTGATGGTGAGGGTAGTTCAAAACGTGAAGGGATTTTGGGGAAGGGCTTATGTCCCCAGAGGAAGGTTAGAAACACATTATCCGGACAGTCTGGGTAAAACTAAAGAAACCTTGAAGCAGAAGGTAGACAAGTGGCTTCTTGGTGTCCTTTCCCATCACATCTTCTGTCATTTCCCCGGTGCTCAGGGCGATGAATACGTCTGTGTCTGAGCATCACTGAGCCTTGCACCCGTCCTTCCCTCTAACATCAAAGGCAGCTAAAAACAACCCAGAGGGAAGCAAACCATTAGAAAAGGGCGATCAAAGCAGAGGCAGAGCCAGCACCACCTCCCTCCTGCTCCCTGGAGTGTCCTTCTGCCGGGAGTCCCTTGTTGGCCTGAGGCTCCAGGTCTCTTTGAGGAAAAGGCTGCTTCAGCCAGCCACCACGATCCATGACTCAGCCCTCTGCTCAGAGCAGACAGAAGTTTAGTGTCCTCAGCTGCTTTTCGGTCCCTGGGGTTGTTTTCCTCCTTGCTTTGTGCTATGGACTTGAGACAGAGCTCTGATAGACCCTCCCGTAATCAGAACTGCTCTGCACACAGCAGGGATGAAACCTCCAGCAGCTGCTACCAGCACTGGTATCCATTCATCCATTTCTTCATGGAAAAAGAGTCAGGGAAGCAGATTTCTCCCTGCTAATCTCTGTTTCCAAGAGATTCTCTCTGCTAATCTCTAAGAGATGTACAAACAAAGGTGAACTTTAAAAAAAGTCCAGAGACCTGGGGTTAGTTCCTTGCCCTGTTATAGATTTCCTGAGTTTCCTCCACAGGTTTCTCTCTTTGCCTTGGCTCCCCACCCACAGGAGTGATTTTATGGATGCCCACAGCACTGTAGGTTTGTAGTTGTTCAAGGAACTCCGGCACAAGGACATGAGGGCATAAGGACAACAGGCTCTAGGTGCCCACTGTTTGTTGGGCACCATCCAGAAGAAGGTTTGTGGCTGTCACAATATCTTTTATGACATGGAGGAAAGAGTTGAATAAACCTCTTTCTATGTGTCATGACTTTTCTTAAGCTTATGCAGCTGCACAAAACTTTAGGGTTTCTCACAGTCTCTGGTCTGCTGCCCACATCCTCTTCAGTCATGTTCTTTGCTTCATCATTAGCAGTGGTTGGAGAAGATGTGATGAATAAGGATGACTGCAGAGGGCTTCACAGCACCCTATTTGGCTGTCTTAACTACACTGTCAGTGAGGCACTGAGTTGTTCTCAAGCCAGGACCTGCATTATGCTTATGTGTCTGTCTTCTTCATCAGAAATTAGGTTAGGTGCGGTTGGAAGACTTTGGACATTTGCCCGAGATCTCTGGCCATGCCCTGGGCATGTCTGGGTTGTGCAGAGTTTCAGGATAGCTGAGGCTTGAAGAGGTCTCTGGAGGTCTCCAGTCCTTCCCCCTCCTGAAATCAGGGTCACTGACAGCAGGCTGTGCCCCGTTGAGCTTTGTGTACCATACAATCATTAAGGTTGGAAAAGACCTTCAAGATCATCTGATCCAACCATCAAGGATGGTTTCTCCAAGGAAGGAGAAACTCTGGGCAGCCTGGTCCAGGCTTTGACCACCCCGAGAGTGAAAAAGGTATTTTTTAATGTTGAAGTGGAATTTCCCATATTTTAGTTTGTGCCTGTTGCCTCTCCTCCTGCCACTCCTCTCAGCGCTAAGAAGAGTCTGGCTCCATCTTCTTTACGTCCCCCAGCATGAGGTATTTGAGTCCAACTGTAGATGTTGGGAGGGTTGTGCAAGTGTATGGACAGCAGCAGTGGAGAAAGTGAAAATGAAAATGCTGCTTGTGGAAACTGAACTTCTGCGTGGGATTAATATCACGTGGTTTTATGACTTGGGACCTGAGAGCTTCTGTTAAAGTTGTGTTCGCATGAGGGCGTTGCCTCTAGACGTTAACAAGAGCAGCTATAAATGGTTACCCCGACAATAAAACCAGTCCCTTTGCCCCCTCAGACCTGGATGAGAACAAGCAGCAAGGAAACTTGAGAGGAGCACCTCCTTTGTGCCTACTGACGTTGGATTTAGGAAAACGGCCTGCCAACTGATCATGGTTCAGGAGGTTGATGTCGAGGGAGGGGATAGCAGCATGTGCTCAGCTGGATTCTAAGGGCAAGGCTGGCTGAGCTGTGGGTAGGTGGTGATTTTTAAAGCTTCTGTGAGGATCCATGTGCTGCTGGGGGGGAACAGGAGCTGCCAGATAAAATCCTCACCCCATCCATCATGCCATGAGTTTCTCTTCCCCAAGCCTGCCTGTTAGGGATGTGCTTGTCTCCAGAAGCCCCCCAGCACCAGCATCCTCCTGGGAGCTTTGCAGGTTGCTAAAACCCCAAACAGTCTCTAAACTAGCTTGGGTTATGCCAGGAGTTGCACATCCCCATGTAACAGGGATTAAATTTACATCTTAACACCGCAGAGCTGAGCTGAGGGATCATAGCTCCCGAGATGATGGAAATCCGTGCCATTAGCCCAGATTCACTATCAGTAACTTCTACATGAAGTGAGCATAAAGGGTACCAGGGTGCTGGCACTTTCCCTTCCCTTCACTCTGTGGGGGCAGAACACAGGGCTGTATTTTATTTGATCAAGATCAATGTGTTGCTTGTTTTCCTTCTGCCTTCCTAACAAGCAAGGAGCAAATGCCAATGTCAGACACGACTGCACAGGGAAAACCTGCTCCTCCCCTGCCTGTGAAGCACGGTGACTTGTAATTCAAAGTCTCTGTGAAAAGGCAACCAGGGCTGTGAAACTGGCTGTTAGGAGAAAGCAAATTTTACCCTGTCTGTGGGAGGTGGAACAGACCCCGCTGCATTTACCGAGCGTGATGCAAAGCACCATAAATATTTGTAATGAATAAGCAGGAGAGGATTTCTGATGCTGGAGACAGAGGGTGAACTAAAAACACGTGCCTTTCCTTGGGGAGGTGTTGAATGGAGCCAAATGTGCCCAAAACACTGCTGACTTCTTCCTACCCTAGCATCATCACCGGGGCACCCTGCATAGAGATGGGAGGGGATCGACCCCAGGTACTAATGGTGCTTGTTACCCCACCTCACTTTCATCAGGACCTTTCTACAGCCATGAACAACACTGAGCACTTCAAAACGGGGAAACTGAGGCATGGTCAAAAAGCCACAATCACAGGTTCGTGTGGAAGAGGGGATAAAAAGAGAAGTAACACTTTTGTTGGGTAGGTCCTTGAGCTATGTAGCAGTCCAAATTTCCCCAGTCTGCCTTTACTCCCTCTGTAACAGAGTTGGGCTCTTGAGGATGGATGATTTCTCTCTTTGGAGGCCTCGGATGAAGCTTAGCTAAAGCAAAGCATGCTCTCCCCCTCTGTTTCGCCCTTCAAGGGACAAGACATCCTTGACATGCCACATACGCTGATTCTTTTCTGTACGTTGCCAGCGGCTTTCAGCGCTGGCAGACCTGTCAGGGCCTCTCCTTATTGTGCTCGTCAGTGCCAAACGACGCTTTCTTTCTTCATCCAGGGGAATGTTTAAGCCTGGGTGATCTCCAGAGGGCAGATGCTCTAATTAACTGCTGTGCATGGTGGGGAGGAAGCCGGTGTTTTGTGAGCTCCCAAAAGAGCAAAGCTGAGCTCTCCTCAGGCCTGCCAGAGGATGGTTTCTGTTCAGAGAGGCTGAGGAGTAAAACTCTGATGTCTGGTGGCAGCCTGGTCCCGCAGAGGCTGTCACCCAAACCAGGCAGGCAACAGCCCCCTTTTGGGGCAGGGTGTTGGGTTGTGTGGGGTTAGAGGGAGCCAGTGGTCAACAGAGCCCTGACACAGCCCTGTCTGTCTGCAGCTTTGAGGGATGGGTTTTGATAAGGGAATGGGGGTCACTCCTGTGTTTGGATGAAGTTTCAGTGCTAAAAAATGCGTTATTATTTTTATTATTTTTTGGTGGTGGTGGTGGGAGAGAATGGGGAAGAGGCAAGGCTTTATATTTCTCTATAAGTAATGTGCCCTCTGGAGATACAACCCACAGTGTCACTTCTTGATTAGGATTTCGTTGCTAGTCCAGGCACTTCCATTGAAGTTTTTCATTAAAGAGTAGTCTTGGAGCTCTAAACACTTTCCGACACCACAAATTCCTGCTCAGGATTTATTGATATGATGCACGTTGGAGATCTTTCAAACCATACAGCATCACACCTATCTGCAGGAATATGGCAGGAAAATTATATTTTGGGTGTTTCTCGAGTGGAACATCGGCATGGCTGGAAGCACTGCAAAAAGGAGGAATATTTTTGGGGAAAAAAAGGCCCAAGAACTCAAGCCTAGATGCCTTGCTACCAGCTAAATGAGGGCAGATGAGGTGACTGCTTGTGATCGTCCCCAGAGGCACAAGGTGAAGTCCTGTATAAGAAGAGGACCATATGACTGGTGGCTTCGTCTTGGTTGTAGCAAGGAGTCAGAATATCCTGGTGCCATTAAACGTCTGTACAAATCCATCTGGAAGGGCCTGGCTGTGCTTCCCCTCGACCTAGGCAGGTAGACAAGCAGGTGAGTCCCACAGGAACCTCCATGGGAGCCTGCTCCTGCACACCGGTTGCACGCAGTCCCACAGGACCCGAATGCTGTTTTCTCGTGTGCCATTAGGTGGAGTTGGAGGAAGCAGGACACGGAGTTTCAAGCTGCAAAAAAAATCAGAAAATTCTTTGAACTCGTGGAGGAAATATTCCTCTGGCAGCGGCTCAGAGAAACAAAACACTGACAGGGGAAGGTGACGCTGTGTGCGTGTGAAAGAAGGAAAGGAGGGGCAAACCAGCAAACCAGGACACTGCTCTCCAGCTCTTGAAGCGGGTAGTGAGGGTCTGCTGGCGAGGACACGAAGCTCCAGCTTTTGGTGGGGGCCTCCAGGAGAGGAGAGGGAGCAGTAACAAGTCTTGTCTTAGCCTCATGCTACTTCACCCGGTCTGCTCGGAGCAAGAGCATCTAATTGCAAGCCCTCTTGTATCGAACCTGGCTTTTGGTTTCCAGAGACGTGGATGTTTCTTCTCGGACCAGGCTGTGTCTGTCTTAGAGTTGTGAAAGCCATTTGGAGAGTGACAGGAGCAACAGAGGCCACACCAAATTGCTCCAGGCACTCCCTGGACCTCTAGTCCATTATTGCTTCATTTTTAACAGTTTTCTCAAATTTCCCTATGGAAGGAGCGGGTGCTTTTAAGACACCAGATGTGTGTTGGTACGTGTGCGTTTTCCTGTACACTCGTCTCAGCAGGCATTCAGCAGTGCCTGCATTTGCTGACCTCGATGCTGACACCAAGCTGTGGCCACCACCCCGATTCCCTGATTACTTCCAGGAGTCTTCACGGGTCAGTGGGCAGAAATGGGGCAACTGCGTGCTGTCAACACATGTCATCAAGAAATACTGTCCCTGTGCTGCTCTGGAGAGATGGGTGGCAGGAAAAAGCTCAGGTGCTGCAAGTTTCACCAGTTGCTGCTGGGTTAATTGGGCTTTGTTTGCATCTTGGATGCTGGGGCCAGTTTCTGGTGCTTCCCCTTGAAAAAAAAGGACGTGAGGACACAAGGCTCTTGCTATGGTCTCTACCTGGCTTTCTTTGTTTTGTTCTGTTTTGTTTTGTTTTGTAGGCAATTTCTGCAGCATGATATTAACCTGGTTTCTCTTGGAAGGAATGAAATAGGATGCAGGCTACCTGGAGTTGTTATAAAGATGATTTTATCTTGTTACAGCAATAGCACCGCTGCTCTGGCCCAGCGTACATCCTGCTGTAGATGTTCCTCATGGCCAGGAACAAAGCTGCTTCACCTAAGGGTAGGTTGTTTAAAGAAGAGTAAATGCTCAGATACTCAAGTGCTGACAGCCACATAAATATTTGGACAGACAGAAGCCTCCCATTGCAGGGGGATATGCGAGCAATGCTGCGTACTCAGAGAAGGATATAAATGGCTGGCAGAGCAGTTCACCAGGTTATTCCCAAGGTAAACATGGAAGCGTGTTTATAACCCAGCAACCGATTCTCAATATTTCAGAGTAGTTTGATCCCAGCACTTTGGTGCCTCTTCTGTGAATCGAAGACAGATCTGGGACAGCCGAGGTCCCTGGGCAATGTCTGGGCTGTTTGAAACAGTCACTGCTTTTCACCTTGCTTCTGCTTCAGCTCTGTTTTGCTAACCCCTGAGCTGTGCATGCTCTGCCAGAAGTCACCCATCCTCATTTGCAGCCATCAGTAAAGAACTTGCCATTTCACTAAACCCAGCCCCACTTTCCATATCTGTTGCTGGTTCCCATATTAACTTTGTCCAGCTTTAGTTTCCACTCTATTTTTCCTGCCAAGGTGCCCTCTGCAACCCAGGGTTACCACGAGGTCTTTACATACCTTGGTCAAGTCTCCTTTAATTTTCCTTTCTGGCAAGTGAACAGATTCAGCCCTTAAATCTTGTTCTAAGGAATTTTCTCCTGCCTGTGAATCATTCTCAGGGTTATATTTATCTTCCTTTTTTTTTTTTTTTTTTTTTTTTTATCAGTCTTTTAAAAGCAAATGCATCTGCTTTTTTTATTATTATTATTATTTTTCTTTTTTCCTTTTTCTTTTTTTCTTCTAGCTGCAAATTGTGACCTTTGGGCCATGTGAATGGCTTCTGGGACTTAGCCCAGAATGGCTTCTGGGCTTAATGGGAGATCTGTGACTTCGTTTGTCTCTTCTCGTTTGCACTTTTTCCTCTCTCAGTCAAGATGTAAAGTTGTTGAGACTGCCAGTCTGTCACTGCAGTTATTGGCATCACCTTGACCAAGCCAGGACCTTCCCAACTTAAATACCAAGCCTGTGACAATTCAGGCTGATTGGAAATGCCAAAGTGCTCTGAAGGTGCTCATTTTCCCTCTGTATTAGCTGGAAAGACACTCCTGGAATGCCCCTTTAGCTCTGCAGGTCTGATCCCCTCCTCTTCAGGACTTGGCAGAGTTGTTCCTGACCCTCCTGGGGGCTGCACTCAGTCCCTCCCTGTGTGCAGCTGCGATAACGAATGGCAGCATTTTCACCTAGGAGGAAACTCAGAAGCCTCTCTTGGTCTTTCTGTTGCTCTCTTTGGTAAAACCAGCCCCAGAGAAGAAATCAATGGATTGGAAATGTCCACGTATTTATACTCTAAATGAAGAACAACTGTCCTTTTGCTTTTCTCTGTTACAATGGCTTGCGAAAACCCCTCTGGTAGGGACTGAGAGGTCAGAATGGTTTATTAACAGCGTATTTCATGGCTTGGAGGCTGTTATTGCTGGTAGAGAAAAAGAAATTGTCGTCAGCATTTGGTGGGGCTGGAAATGATTTAGCCTGGATTTAGGCTTTTGTGAGCGGGAATATCAGAAAAAGGCAAAAGGCTGACAAATTCCTCTCTGCATGCCTCTGCTAATGACATTAAATCGCTGTGGCTAAGATAGGAATCTTCATTTCTTTGCTTTCTGGAAAATCCTGTGACCTGTATCACAGCCAACAGCAACACAAAGGCTTGGGTCCTGCCATGAGATGAAGGGACCCAGTGGTGTAGAGTCGTTGTCGGAAATTTTATCAGTCTCATTAGCTATGCTTCATATCTCTGCCCTGTGGTTTTGGATGGTATCCTCTATATCTGCACTGTGCAGAGAGCTTCGAAAAGGGGAGAGATTGTGGCTGTGTTGGATGGCAGCAAGACGTTTGTCTCTGACCACCTGCATCTTCAGAGCTTGCTCCCTTCTCAGCTGCAGTCTGTGCAGCAGTAAATCGCCAATAGCCACAGCTCATTTAACTTGGGGTATCACTAATTATCCTCATATTAGACAGCATTTCCCAGGGATTACGGGTGGCCTGAGAAGACCGGTGGGGTGCTGGTGCCTCTCCTGAAGTGCACACTAATCCTGAGGGAACGCTGTCGCTTGGATCCCAGCTGTATGGCTGCATGGGGGGATGGAGAAGATGCTCAGAGGTTCTCCAGCCCTTCTGTTTGCAGTACAAAGGCCAGCCTGGCTCAATGCAAGTGTCTTGGCCAAAACTTTTGGTGGATTTTGGGTCAAGGATTCTTTGGATTTTTGCCATGACCAAGCCAAAGCCGCACTGCTTCCACTGTAGACAAGGAAGGAGAGGAGTGGTATTTCTGCAGCAGGAAGGAGCGATGGTGAGAAGCTTTGCCCTTTTCCCAGGACTCAGGACATGGTGACTCATGGCCCTGTGGTGCCACAGTTTTCCTGAGCCAGCAGCCAAACTGCATTGCTTTCCCCTCATTAGAAGCATGGGAAAAGGCAACTTTGATGGCAGAAGGGGATGTCAAAGAGGGGTGAACAAACGCTAAACTCATCTCTCACAGCCTAACTGTGTACTCCTATGCTGTGGGACCAAACCAGGGACATCCTTCCCAAGGAGTGCTGGAGAAGTGTCATTTCTGAGGGCAAGGCATGGCCAGCCCCTCAAGATAAGGGGCAGACTGATGTCTCCGAGATGTCTATCAGTCTGTGGACAACGAGATGTGTGGGAGCCCTATGAGCACGGTCAGCATTTGCAAGCTGCTTTATATCTTAGGCAGCATCAGCTGTGGCCAGCTGCATTTCATTATTTTTTTTTTTCTTTTCTGGGGGTGGAGGAGAAGGGCTATTTTTTTCCTCCCCCACCAAATCTTTACAGTTACAGTTGTCTCTGCAAGACAAGGTCTGCTTCCTATTTTAAACTTGTGGTCAGACAAGAAGGCTGTAGGAAGTGTTGGTTTAAAATCTGCTCCGAAGCAGCATGGTTATGACCTCTGCCTGCCATGCTTGGGTCTCTGTTACATATTTACCTCCAAAGTTCACCTCCTTGGAGCATTGCTTCATCCTGGCCAAGCAGCCTCTATCACCAGGTTGCTGCTCATCGCATGGTGCTGGCAGCTGACCCAAGAGGAACATCAGCGATGCATGTTGCTTACCTCAGAGACGGAAACAAAACCATTAAGACAAACAGATACGTGTGTGTGGGGGGGTGTTCAAGCTTTTATTTCAGTCATGCACATGTGATTGTAAGCCACGATCCTGAAACACACAATATATCCTTGTGGTGATCTTGCTCAGTGCTTTCAGAGAGAAAACATGCACGCAGCAAGCTGATGTATCCGAGAAGGACAAGACTGCCCTCCCCTTCATTTGTGAAAACTGTCTGCTCCTCTCTCTCCACCTTTTTTGTCCAGAACTCAAATGGACATCTTCTTTGCTGCTCTCCTTCATTTCGGTTTAGTCCAGGCCTATCCCTGCAGTGCTGCATGTGTCATAACGTAGGCCCCGAAAACCCCTCTACAGAGCGACAGATCACGATGGCATTATGGATGATCACTGGAGAGTGTCTGTGCCTCAGTGTTACTTGCTTACCAGTACAGAAACATCTTATTTCGACAGAGAGGTCATGTAACCTCAGGTTTTTAAACACCTTCCCCCATCCTCCCTCTTCTACCTCCTCCCGGGGCCTGGAGCACCTCCTGCCCTCCTGCTGCACTCACCTTGGGGGCTGCAGGGCTGCTACTCTCACATTTCCCTTAAATTTTCTCTCCCAGTGGCCTGACCAGTGTCACTCATGGCTCAGCTCTGGCCAGTGCTGGATCCCTTTTGGAGCTGTCTGGAGCTTTGTTCTGCCATGGGGCAGCTGCTGGGCTCTGCTCACAGAGGCCACCCCTGCAGCCCCTCTGCTGCCAAACCCCTGCCATGTAAACCTAATATAAGTGGTGAAGGTAAATGTCTTCAATAAGAAAAGATGTTAACAGATAGGGGAAAAGTAATTTATTTGTCATGAAGACAGCAAGGTAAAGAAAACCCAGCTGGTGCAGGAAACCAAACCTCCGCATGTGCAAGGTGCATGCTGTTCTCATAAGAGTCAGATTTAATTTTGCAACAGAAAGACATACTGATAGAGACCACCAAACTAACACTTCTGTGAAAGGAGATTGTGAACAAGCATTTCTTCAAGGCTTCCCTGGGGCAAGTATAGAGTCACTCTCCCACCATCCCATCTTCTTCATGAAGAGTTGAGGCTGCTCCAGCTTAGCAGTATGTTTTTCTTAAACTCCCTACTAAGTCAGTTTAGCTGGGCTATTCTCTCTGATTTTGCATGCCATGGTCTGGGAGGGCTCACACAGGAAGCCTGTCTGGCCACCAGTGGCCTCACCCAAAGAGGAGGAGAAAAGCTGGTGGGGTGGTTGGTGTCTCTCACCAGCAGAGCTACATCTGCCAGAGCACATCTGCCTATATCCTGAGGTCTTATGTTTCATCACCAGAGCTCCATATACACAGAAATGATGGAATTCTATCTCCGTAATTATACCCACAGCAGGGGCAGTACTGGTACGATGGTCCAGGTGTAGTGAAAGCATACTGCATGACCCAACAGCAGCAGAAATGGGTTGCCACAGATGTTTATACCATAACAACTCTTCTTGCAGCACCAAATTAACTATGCTGGTCAAACTGGTACCGTACTGGTCTTTTTTTTTTTTTTTTTTTTTTTTGTGACTTGGGGCTCTGAAGGACAAGATTTCATAGAAGACATGACCATCTCCATCACTGGTTACACTGATACAAACACTGTATTGTCCAGGTCTTATAATATGTTCCAAACAATTCTTCGCTTTCTTAGTCATGTTTGAAAGGGAAGAGATTTTCACCTTTTTTGTTAACAATTTTCACAGACTGAACCACTCTCTTTGGTGCCCTTTGGACCTCTTTCCTTATTCTGCACACCCCCTATTAGTTACCAAGTACAGCAATATAAAGAACTGCAAAAGGGATGAGGGCTGAAGTGGATAAGTACTGAAAATCCTGATTTTTACATTGTTTGAATCTTTAATGATTCCTGGCAATATTCCATTTATATAGCATCTTTTATCCCAAAGTGTATTAGAGATTCCATAAATAAATGCAATCCTCTGCTAATGAGGTCTAAGATCTGCCAAGAATGCAGCCTGAGGCTATGTAACTGTAGGTATTTCTCATCAAAATTACTTTGGTATTTCTCTAACCCTCACTATGTAACAAAGTGCTCGTTAGGCTGCCTTGAGCACAGGTAGAACTCTGGCTAGGACCAACAGGAAGGATGTTCACAACGACACAGGGCAGGAGGAGGGAGGAAAAATGCTTAGCTGAACTGAGGGACCAAGGAAAGATGTGGCAGTGACAGAGTAAGAAATGCCCCAGCAACCCTCATGATTAAAAATGTGTTTCTGAGAGGTGGTGGAAACAGAAGGGACCCATAAATCAGGGCTGGCCTGCTCCACCAGGGAGACAACGAGAGATCAGATCTGAGAAGATAGGGATTGTGAGTGGAGGACTATGGGGACAGTTACATGAGAAGTAGGCAAAAACATAAAATTTTACTGTTTGGATGTGAACCTATTGACCCCAGAGCCAGAGAACAGGACCTAGGAAGCACCTATAGACATAAAATCTTTGGGAAAACAGACATTTCCCTCTGGGTCACCATAGGGATCAGTGCATGAGTTGCCATAAGGTAAGAAATAATATGACAAAGGACTGAGAGAGGCTGAGATCTAGCTCTGAGAATTTCTCATTTCAAATAATGATGAATTAGAAATTGAAATGTTATTGCCTCCATAAAATCAGCCGAGATGGTATGACTCCCTCGCACTTTACTCCCTCCATTTAGAGGTGCTTTAACTTACATTCATAGAGGCTGTAGTTATATTAGCTGCAGCTTTTCAGTTATTAGGCGCTCTCGGAAGAATCTTTGTGTGCCAAGCAACTGTGCTTTTTATTAGCATTGATGGTATGTGTCAGTGGTTGGCCTCTGTTTATGCTGGCATTAACAAGCATTGGGAGGAAATTGTGTTGTCAAGCACAAGTCAAGCAGAAATAATGGTACTTGAATTTGTTCTCTGCATCCATGAACTGATGGCGTTTATGGTCTTTAGCATCTATTTTATGCTTATGTGTGACAGCAAAAATCTTGCCTTATGATATTCCTGTTTCCCTAGGATGATTTAATTTCATCTTCTGTGAAGATGTTACTGGGGCTAAGAGTAGATTATGGGCAGCCTTCACCTCCTCTCTGAATGTAGTCTCTTTCTCAACATGTACAATCTAACCTCTATCTGGACTGCAGAGCTCTGCTGTGATCTTCTGCCATCCTGTGCTTTCAGAAAAGTTCCATTGTGTTAAGTTCCATTGTGACCATCTCTTAATGGTCAAGGGAAGTGATTGTCCCACTCTGCACTGGTGCCACCTCACCTTGAGTTTTGGTGCAGCTTTGGTCACCACAATATAAGAAGGACATAAAGCTATTAGAAAGTGTCCAAAGGAAGTCTGTGAAGTTGGTGAAGGGTCTGAGGGGAAGACATATGAGCGGCTGAGGTCCCTTGGTTTGTTCAGCCCAGAGCAGAGCAGGCCGAGGGGAGGCCTCATGGCGGCCTGCAGCTCCCTCACATGGGAAGTGTAGGGGTAGGCGCTGAGCTCTGCTCTCTGGGGACAGTGACAGGACCCGAGGGAACGGCATGGAGCTGGGACAGGGGAGGGTCAGGCTGGGTGTTAGGGAAAGGTTCTGTACCCAGAGGTGGTTGGGCACTGGGACAGGCTGCCCAAGGCAGTGGGCATGGCCCTGAACATGCAGGAGTTCAGGAAGAGTTTGGACAATACTCTCAGACATAGGGTCTGGCTTTGGGATGGTCCTTTGTGGAGACAGGATTTGGACTTAATGATCCTTGTGGGTCCCTCAGAACTCAGGATATTCTGTGATTCTGTGATCTCTCTTCATCAGGGAGCATAGCAACAGAACAAGGAATAATGGCTTTAAACAAAAAGAGGGGAGATTTAGATTAGATATAAGGAAGAAATTCTTCACTCTGAGGGTGGTGGGGCCCTGGCCCAGGCTGCCCAGAGGAGCTGTGGCTATTCCATCCCTGGAAGTGCCTAAGGCCAGGCTGGATGGGGCTGGGGGCAGCCTGGGCTGGTGGGAAGTGTCCCAGCCCATGGCAGGGGTTGAAATTAGATGATCTTTAAGGTCCCTTCCAACCCAAACCATCCTGTGATTCTATGGTTCTATAATTCTCTGATCCTATGATTCTAGCTCAGCTGATGTGCAGCTGCATTTTCAAAGCATAGATATCTGCCCTTGTTACATGTGTGTGCCCTGTCTGGAAAGGATATGTTCCAGGCTTTAGTAGCACAGCACATTTCAGGAGATTCGTATTTGTGCTGCTAAGGCAGCACATTGACAGAAGAGCTGTGAAGAGCCAAAGTCAATGATGTGAGGTACCTGGGCAGCCACAAAACCCTCTGGGTAGATCTCTGAGGGTTTCTGCTGTGCATCCTCCCTGATGCCAGGTCATGATCAGTCTGTGCCAAGAGTCGTGATAAATTATGTACTCCAGAGAAATGGACCCCAAGGCCCCCAGACTTCAAAATCTGGATGTGGCTATGCCTCTATCTGCCTTTGACAATGGATCCATTGCATGCAAGTGCCAGAAATGCCCATAGCCAAATTATTACCCTAATGAATAACCTAAGAAGCACATCATTTTAACTATTTTAATTTGTCTTAGGTCTTTATTTAACCTGAAAGACTAACATATATCCAAAACTCTCCTTAGTAATTCACCCCTCTCCATTATTCTCTGGAGAGTGAACAGTGATGTATCCCTCAATTCAGTTCTGAATATATGTTTAAAATCAATCATGAGCAAGTTCTGCTACCGCTTTTCACTTTTTCCTCAGGTGCCTGCCGGTGCGAATGCCCAGACAGCATGCACCTACTAATGCATTTGCTTGATAAGTTTAAAGAACCTCAGTGTAATTGATTTTTCACTGCTAATATTAGACCAGGAAATCAGAGCTCCTATCCGTCCTGCCAAACAAGGATGATTTATGGTTGAGGTAGAAGCTGTGCTGCCTGGTTTCAGGTCATTCCTGACTTTGGTTGTTTCTCTGCAGTAAATTTAGCACTCTCAATTTCTTTGCTAGACCCAAGTGTGGAGCGTTGTGGTGTCCTGGTGGGTGACTCCAGAGTGACAGAGGGGTGTGTTCGAATCAGGAGGTGTGCTGAACCCTGTTGGAAGGGAGGCCAGGAACCTCTGTGTGTCTGGTCCTCCTCAGGAGGCAGAAACAGCATGTGTCCTTCACACGAAGCTCTTTGCTCAGGGCTGGTCTCTGCACTGCAAGTGACATCCTGCTCCTACCAATGTCTGGTGGCACTGCTCTGAGAAGACCATGCCCTGGCACCACGTGGAGCTGTGCAGGGTAAGCTCTTCCTCCATCCAGGAAGAGTGGGACGCGTGAACCTTGAACCAGGTCCTCAGGTAACATTTTACACCACTTGGGTTGGTAGGCAGTGTTTTCTTAAGCATGACGGCTTTGAAGCACCTGAAGCAAAAGCTAATGCGCTGTCAGAAAGACAACCTTTTCTTGCTCCTGCTCTATTTGTAGTCACAGTTCTTCCAAGCCATTGGATTTCTGTGGCCTGGCATTTAGCATAAACTCTTTTTTTTTTTTTTTTTTTTAAGTGCTACCTCACTCACTGCCAGTGCCATGCTAAGGCAGCCTCCTAGGAGCATCCAGCCTCCAGGACAGCCAAGGATGGCCAAGGCAGAAATTCATAGCAATGTCATTTATTCTATTTCTTCTACTGAAATTGGTCAGAAGCCTGCCCCATTCCCAGGTGCTAGCTTTGTTAAGACACGTATATTTCCGTTAACCAGGGTTGTGCAGTGGCACCATGTGTCCAGAATAACTTTTGACTGTGTTTCTCACAGAATGGGTGAGGTATTTGCTTACACCTCAGTTAACAGTATAAGGTGTAAGTGTGGAGAGACATTCAGATTCACTTCTGGATTTAAATTGATTCATCTCAATCAAGCTACCATTGCTTAAATATTATGGGAATGAGCTATTTTGCCACACTCATTCCTGCACTGTTATGTCCAAACTGGCCTGAGGGGTGTTAAATAGCTTTAATTACGGTGATCTGAATCAGCACAACCTTTGTGCTGGACCCACAGACAAGTTGTTGTCTAGCAGCTGAGTGAAGACCACTTGTCACAGGTGGGTTTTCAGCAGGGAGCAAATGTGAAGCAAGGAAACAGGTTAAGACAACTGTCACTGGCACAAGCCAAGAACACATCAGTAGACTGGGGACTAGATCTATAACTTCTCACCCTCTAAAACGTTGTATATCTATTCACTCTAATATTTATCCAGTGACATTAAAAATAGACCAAGTATGTAGCTTTTAGTCCACCAGAAGTATGGTTTTCATATATTTAAAAAAAATTATGATGACTAATTCCTTATCTGTCCCTTAAGTGTCCCCAGGCAGCATGTTTTTCCAGAGGTATCCAGTATGCCCTGAAAGCATCCTCTACAAAAAAAAAAAAAAAAAAAACAAAACAAAACAAGAGGCATGCACTGCTCATTGAAGCCCCCTGACATGCAGAACCCCATCAGCCAAGCGAGTCCCTGCCAGGGGAAAGCAGGCTGGTAAGGCACTGACAGCCCAACTGGGGAGCTGTGGGGTCAGCAGGACCATCAAGGGGTCCTCTGTTGGTTTTGCGTGGGCAAGTAGAACCACAAGGGTCAGGGTGGGAAAAACTTGTTTTCCAGCCTCTGTTGGATCCCGTTTGTTGGGAAGCTCCTGGCAAAAAAGAGGAGCAGGGGGCTGCTGAAATGCACCTGCCTTGGGGAAGAGGGGCTTCACCTGTCCCCTCTCATACAGACAGATAGGAGAGGGAAGAGCAGTCTGTTGGTGAAAGACTTATACCAAGTGCTTCCCTAAGACTTTTTATTTTATTTTATTTTATTTTATTTTATTACAACAAAACCACAAAACAGTTAGAGAATCAGTAAGGCATATATACTCCTAAGCTCAAGCAGTCTAGACTCTATTTTACAGGCTCATCCTTTTCTCTGTGCAAGTGGTCATCTTTCCTTCCCTTCTGAAACAAGAAGGGAGAGATACATTTCACCTGTGCTCTCAGATGTTTAAAAGATAGGTGATAATTTTAAATTATTCATCCAGGGTCTTTCTATACCAGCCAAGAGAAGCAGATAATTCCAGAGGGAGGTTCATTGTCTGATGATGTCCTAGGCAGTTGGGTGGCATTCAGCTGTAAATCAGCAGGTTTATGTCCTTCAGATAAAATTTAGAGGTTGGACTCATGGACTGCACATGTCTAACAGGTCTCTGGCCAGGTACTCTACAATCCTTATCATTTAGATTTCTCTCCCTCTACTTTTTTTTTTTTTTTTTTCTTCTTTTTCTTTCCCAGGGCAGCAGTAACTGCTTGCACCTCTGTTCCTGAGATTGCTGGTTCAATTCCCTCATTTGTCAGTCACGAGGACATTTGTCACCTGTACTCTGCTAAAATGCACTCTGATGTATTGCATGAGCTAATTCCTCTGACTTTGCCTCACAAATCTCTGTTTGTCTTGTTCATTAGCATAATTACTTCCCTGCATTAGCTGACGACTGTAATAAATGTCTCTGTTCCTCCTGCTGAAAGTGGTAGAGGTTGATAGCACGGTAATAAAAGCCAACAGTACGGGTGACTGAACAAATGACTTTCCCTTCAACTATTTGTTTGGCAGAGCTCCCTTCCCCCATGCCCTTGGCATCAAGGGAACTTGGTAGTTCACATGCTACCTTTTATTTATTTATTTATTTATTTATTTATTTATTTATTTATTTATTTATTTCTAGTTTTACTAGCAATTCCTTTAGAGAGCTCACCTTGATTGCTTACCCCATGGTAGCTAAGAGCAGGTTAGAGCTGAGATGAGGTTAGAGAAGACTACTTGCATTGTATGGAGCAAGATTCATTCCTGAATGCAAGAGTGACATTCTGTGCTAGAAATGATGCTTTGAAGGGGCAGAAATTGGTTTTTAAGCAGACTTTATTGTATACTTGCAATTCTGAGTCCTGTGAACTACGTGCACTGACTGGGAATTAATTCCTTTTAAGAGCCAGTTTCCATTCAAAGATTATTTTTGCCCTACAATGCCTATTGCTGCTACCCCTGGAAATGATTTCAGAACTGCAAAATAGATCTTACTACAAGACCTCACAAAATATCTACCCGGCTGCAGTCAATAGGGGGATTGATTGTGGTCTTTAAAAGTACATCACTGAGAGGAAAATATTGGATGCTAATGGGCTCTTTAATCTCGAGAAGAGAACAACACAGCAAGGAGAAAAATATTAATGGTGAGGGTGATTCACTTACTGGAGCAAACTCCTAAGGGAGTTACTGTTTTCTCCATCTCTTGAAGTTTGTGATCAGCTCTGTGCAGTTGACTAAACATATATGTTTAGGGCCTTCTTGCACGTTCTCAGGTCTGAGACATCTGTATGGGGCTGGCTGTACCTACAAAATACTCAGGGTCTTATGACGAAGCAGTTAGACAGGAGGTGAGAGAGCCTCATGCGTCTTTTTGAGAAATGCCATTAGAAGTCAGCTTTTAGGCAACTAAATTATGCCTCTTGCCTCTGATTATGGACTTAAGGAAGAAGCTGGTACTTTAACAGAGCGAGATATTTGACCTACTTATACATCCTCTTTAGTATGAGGTGAATTACCCCCTTGACTGATTTCATTTGGGACGAGGAGCTCAGAGAGAGGCAGCTAAGCCTACTGAGATGGATGCCACACAGGATGCCTAAGAAAGGAAATGGCGTTGAACCCTGACTCTCACGTCCCTCTCCATTGTCTCTCTCACAAGACCAAACTTTACAGAAGAAAAAAAAAAAAAGAATGCCGCTTTTATCCTGGTCCGGATGTTGTGGTGACCTGTGTGCCTCGGCTCTGGCTCTAGGAGCAAAAGGGCCATTTGATACCTCCTGCTCCTCCTGCTTTAAGCAGGCAAATTGCCCTTTGCAATTAGAGCAATTAGAGTAAGCGATGTTTTGAGCTACTAGCAACTAAGAATAAAACATTTCATTTGAATCAAAGTGCTCTGATCAAAGTTTGAATACTCAGATAACAATAGAGCAATTAAGGAAAATTTGAAAATGAAAAGCTCGTGTGGGTGGAAGTAGTTTCTTTCAAAAATGTCATCAAAACATCTGAACTCTTTAAGAATGCTCCTTTTCCTTTTGTTTTGGAATTGCTCATTTAGGAGAACAACATAGCATGCATGGCTGTATTGTAGGCTGGTATCACCTGTTCTCTTTTTTTTTTTTTTTCCCCATTCCCCAGAACATTACCCCACGCTGTGTACTACATGGGCAGGTCAGTTTCTCAGGCCTGAGACCAAGGTTTGGCTGCTGCAATTTCCACCAGCCTACACACAGGAGTGCTTATGACACATCTGGGGGCAAGTTCAAAAAAAACAACAACAACAACAACAACAAAAAAAACACATTGTCCAGCAAAGGTTATTCTGTTGGACTCTTAAAAAAATTAGTGGAAAGACTCACAGGGACCAAAAACTTATCTAATGGGCTCCAAGAGTGTGCGAATTGTTCCAGTTTGCAGTAGTTTTGTGAAAGAAAATCCTAGGGTGGAAAACAAAGGAAATGATGCCTGGAAAATAGTGCAGATTGCACCTTGCTGCAGGCAGCAAGGTATTTACTGTAAGACATCCTGTCTGAGGCTGATCAAAAAGGTTCTGTCGTGCTGACAAGTGAAATGATTTCCTGGTACTGAGGAAAAAGATGAACTTTTAGAGAATGCCTCCAAGCGTAAATGAATGCAGAGCATGGGAGCTGCTCTGCCTCTGTAATGAGTCCAGCTCAGGCTGAAATCATCTCGCCGCACAGGTAAAAATTCAGGCGTGCCACCTTTGTCATCGTGCGGTATGAAGCAGCGCTCCCCTGGCGGCGTGTGATTCAGCCGAGATCAGCCTCTTATGCAATTGCGATGATCTTATCAACCTGTTCCCATGGGAAGGTAGAAAGGAAGGCAGAAAATAAACCAAACCAAGCTCTCTAGGAAATGCAGGATTTCATCGTATGTTCTGTGAGCGAGGGCTTTGGATGTAACCTAAACACAGGTGGCCTTCACTGGTGAAGCCTCATTTGCTTTAGTGGACTGATCCAGGGGGATTACTGGGCTCAAATTTACTCTTTTCTTCCCACTGACCTCCAGTTTGTGCTTCTCTTGCTGTGGCTGAACACCCACCCACCCTCACCACATTGCTGTGGGTTGCTTCCTTAACCCCAAACACAGAAAAGCTTCCACACCTGATGTTCTCCTGGTTCTCCTGAGGTCACCTTATGACCAGTATCTGTCAGTGAGCCCTTCCAAAGGACCCTTTCCAGACAGACCTTGGACATTTCAAAGGTGAGACAAATCACCCTTTGGATGTGCCCATTTCTCCATTTTGATTATAGGAGATGGGGGTGAGAAGTTCAGGCTCAAATATCTGCATTTTAGACTTGTCAGGCCCAGAAGCAGGTTCCCATCTTCACCTTCCCCATTGTCACCAGGGCTGCACCTACCCCAGGTCTTCAGGAGAGCAATGGTTGCAGAGATTCTGGCCCATAGCCACATCAATGCATTCTAAACATCCACAGTATTTTAATCCTTTGGAAGCTGTGTGTTCATACATGTCTATACAGATCATGACAGCTTCTCACAGGGGAGAGATATGCGAACAAAAAGATGCTGAATGCCAGTTTAACTCCCAATCTACCTCTTTTAGGAATATGCTAAACTGGATATATATATTGACAAGCCCATAATTACTGTGAATTGTGTTGACATGTGGAGAAGTATCATAAGCTGAGGATGGTCTCTCTGTGCTTATTCTGGAGGTGTTAAAGCTGTTCTGGACACATTCACTGCTTGATCTGTATTGCTATTTTATCTGCTGGAGTTTGGCATATCCAGCACTCATGAGCAAAACTTTATCAGTTCAGGCTTGAATATGGAAAAAGATCTATGTGTCAGTACTAAAGCAGTAAAAATATCATGAGGAGAGAACTTCGCAGTTTATAATTTTGCAGATAGTAAATGGGGAATAACTGAATTTTCCAGTGATTCGACCAAGGGGCTACTGGAAGTGACAGGTGAAAACTTTTTCACTGTGTGTGGAATCCTGAAGTCTGGGTGACAAAACCTGAACCCTACCAAAGGTAAATAGCTCGTGGGAAGGGACTAGGAATCTGACTGGCTAAAGAGCCACATGTGAAAGGTTGATAAGCTGCCTTAACCCTTGGTACAGGGAATGGGAAAAAGAATCTGTGATTCAGGAGAGAATGGCATTGCCAGTTAGCTGAATTTTAGCATGTAAATGGAAAAGAGCAAGGTGCATGCAAGTCCAGCAGGGAAGACACCTGACCATCTCCCATCTCAGAGAAAATCAGCTGGTGCTCCCTTCCTAAATGAGACCTGGAGCTCACAAAGCTGTCTGGGAAGCCTTCCTCCTCTTTTATTTTATTATGTTGAACCTGGTGACCAAAATGTCATCACAGAGTCTGTTATGAAGTACCACATGCCTTGGGTCAGAGCTAGTGGAAGTTCCACAGCCCAGCCAAGTGGACTGCAGGTGAGCTTATGCTGAGAAGATCAGCCTCCTGTCTGCTCATCTGAAACTCTGAAAATTAGATGAATTACAGTGAGAACATGAGGATTTTGTTGTTGTTTTCCTTTTTCTTGATTTTTTAACTCCAGACATTTATTTGGCAAAAGACCCCTAGGCTAGACTCTTCTGACAGGACAGACCCCAGCACCATGATGAGGTCCACCCCTAGGTACACCAGCAGAGATCCACACCACAGTTTCTGGAGATCACCCATGCCAGCCATGGAGCTCAGCCTGTCCTAAAGAAGGCATCTAAAATAGGTGAGAAGAAACACTCACTGAACTTACCCATTTGCCTCCATCAGCTGAAGTCTGCAGCGCTTAGTCTAGTTGAAGATAATCTACGCTAGAGGTGCCTAGCATTGGGTGAACCGAATCCCAGTTTCCTTGGGCCTTTGTTTCTCCCAGCCAGGCCATCCCTAGGAAGTAGGGCAGATGGTCTCAAATGCTGATGTTGCAATGCAAGGTTTCGTGCTGTTAAAATGACATTAGAGGACTGGGATTAGCTGCTGTCACTTTCCCTTCTCTCAACAGTAAACTCTGAATTTTGGTGATCAAATTTGTGGTACACTGGGTTTCCTCCCCCTGCTTGTTTCAAGCAAACAGTCTCAGTAGCACCCTTGCTAATATGGTCCACAGCTTACTGGGCAAGAAGGTTACTTTCCTTCTAGATCCAATAAGGAATTTTTTGAATTAATTTTTATATTTCAACCGTGTCATGACACAAGTCAATTCCTTTCAGAATTTGCACTGGCTATTGCTAAAGCTCAATGTATTGCACTGGTTTACATCAGAAAAACTTCAAAAGCTTAGTTGATATACATGAGGTGTTTTGGAGCACAATTTCGGACAAAGAAAGACCTTACTATTATCGTGCCTACTTAAATGTGGCACTTTGCTCAGGCTGGATTGTTATCCAGGCATGGGAGAAGCTTTTTGAACTTTCATATTTAGCTTGATAAAAGAAAGATACAGTGTTCCACAAATGTTGATAAGCGGTTCACGTGAAAAAGAGAATCTGTCTTGCTCACTCATTTTTCGTCCTCTCTGATTGCATAAATACACATTAAACATTCACAAAAAATAAAAGTCAAGCAACCAAAGCCTAATTAATACAACGATTAAAGTTGCCTGCACGACCTGCCCATCTGGAGTAGAAGTTCAAGATTCACTTGCCATCTTCCCATTCTCTTTTCTTATTTTCCCATTAGTCATAGTAAAACTGGAAAAGGAAAAAAGAGAGCTGTGGAAGAGAGGACACAAAATATTTGAACTGCTGAATAAGCAGCAGCCAGTTCCCTCCTGAGACCTGCAATCAGAACTGGGTTTAAATAGCCTCCACCCACACTCCTTGCCAGCTGCGTGGCTCTGCTCAAAGTGCATTTGGTTACCTGGTGGAAATTGTGATTTTGCTGCTGGAGGCGCATCTAGCAGTGGTGCATATCAATCCTAAACTTGCCTTTCTCTGCTGGGAATATGGGATGGGTTTATCCATCTTAATCAAAATAAATCAAGAGCCTCTGTAAAAGAGATTTTCAGCCATAGGTCACCAGTCACCTTGAAACTGCAATTTGGGAAGAAAAATGTGATTAAATTTCTGGCAGTTTCATATATGGGGGTATGTGAAGGAAAAGTGTTTAACCCATGGAATCACACACAGCCTCAATAGGCCTTGAGGCACTTTTGTGTGTCCCCAGAGGAGAAACAGTAAAGCCAATTTTGTTACTCCCCTGTTAATTGCGTTAGAATTTGGGCCTTGCTGCAACCAGTGTTATTAACAGTGATCAGAGATTTTTCAGCAGTGGTAGCCAGGAGCTAGGAAAACATCCTGAGCTATTTCTTTGATTGCATCAGGCCGAGATGACAGGAGACTGGGGTGAATACGGAGCTGAAGGGATGGCAGGCATCACAGCTCTGATACATTATTCAGACCTTAAGATACTGGAGTGGAAGTTACACAGAGAAAATGAGACTTCTTCCTAGGAGGGCATCTGCTTTAGCAGCTGTTTGAGTACCACCAAGAGAAAAATAACAAGCTCCCGTAGGTGACTGTGAAGACCAAGCAGGGGACCGGCCCGTGATGTGCTTGCTGGGGTAGAGTCTGGCTCTTCACTGAAGAAGTATCTGACTGACACCGATCAATGTAGTGATGGTGAGATGCTGCAAAACTGGGTATCCACTGGTTCTGAGGGTCTTCAGGAGAAATTTGAGACTGAAGCTGAAGAAGCACGAAGAACCAGCAGGGTTTGGGACCTCTGTGTATAGTGGGGCAGATGGGGAGAGGAAGGGACTTGGAGAGGATAGGCCTGACTGGGCCGAAGAGGAGGAGGAGAAGTCATCCCCTTTGCTGAACATGGGTGTAAATGGGAGAGAAACCATGATAGCAGAGCCTGGAGCTACACAGGATTTGTCTTAAAAGCTGTTCAAAGTTTTGGGGCCCTAATGCTGGTGACACAAGCTTGGATGGCAACTCCACAGATGGTTGGACCAGATGATCTTGGAGGTCTTTTCCAACCTTAATGATTCTGTGATTCTGTGAATCTATTCCTCATTCCAGCTCACGGGTGCAGCACCAGGAATGATGGGGGAAGCTGATTTGCACCTTCTTGGACCAATACATTTGCATGTATTTTAATTCCAGGGCTGATCTGCCATTTGAATAGCTATTTTCTACCACCATCACTGTCCGGCGCTTCAGTTTCTGTTGAATAGTACATTTATCTCTCTTTCTCACAGACAGGGTTGAGGGTGATACGTAGATACCCGGCTGAAAAGTGTACTGCAAACTCTGTGGACAGTTACTATGATAAATGCGTAATGTTTCCTCAGATGAAAAGTGCTGTCTGTAGAGATACTGTCACGGTGATAGATGGGTGCATTGGCTTATTCTCTTTCCCATCGTTGTTAAGGGCAGGCCCTGAAAGGATTTCCCAGCACAGACAGAATATGATTCTGATCTCATGCCTTTGGCTTTGCTAATACTTTTCCTTATCAGCCACCTGTTTCTGTCCAGGTTAGCAACCCTGGAGTCCCTCCACTTCCACACAGATTTCCAGGAGTCTTTCAAAACCAAAAATTCAGCCCTGTTCCACCTGTGATTTTGGGAGCTGCTGAAGAATGAAAGTAGCCATGAAAAATGAATGGTTTGGTGGCACCAGAGAGGTAACCTGGTGTCCTGTCCACCACTCTGCAAGTTGGCTGTTCAATAACATAATCCCATATTAGCTATTTTACCATTGGGTTTGAGGAGAATTCAGCAGCTGGAGGAGGGTGGACTTTTTGCAGAAGCACGGGTAGCCCACGCTGGGCCAGAAGACAGTCATGAGCCACCTTAGCTGAAGGAGCAAACCACGGGCAGCAGAGCTAAGATCTCACCTCCCTCTCCTGGGGGCAGTGTGCACACACCCATTTTGCATGGCATTGGCATGTTGCTTTGCAATGCATTTTTCTCCATTTCTACCTGAATTCAGCATGTTGGGGCAACATAACTGCCCATGGCTAGCACAGCTGATCACAGTTACAGGTCTCCAGAGTTCACCATGAGATAGTCAAAGGTTGTGGCTTCTTGACTGCTCTGAGCTGATCTAAGTGACTAATCTCAGACTGCACTATAAAGTGCAGCCCAAGTCCAACAATTCTCAGCTTCATCGCTGCTGAAAACACCAAGGGAGCAGCAGACACAGTTGTTTTTTAAGGCTTCTGAATCTTTCTCTATCCCCCAGCCTTGAACAGAGAGTTCAAGGAACCCCCCGAGGAAAACGGTCTCTCAAACAAATAGAATAGAAAGGAATATTTGCTTAAAATGTTAAACATATCCTAATTAGTAAATAAAGAGCAATTCAAATAAGGCATGAAGAATTCCTACATGGCAGCCTTATGCCACTTGTGAAATTTCTGTGTGCAGTAGAAGAGAAAAATTAAAACAGGTGCAAATGGATGACAAAGGAAATAAAGCTTTAGATTCAAATCAGAGCTAGAGATTCAGATTTTTCTTTGAAGATCACTTAAAATCAATGGACGATGCCCAAATTGATATTACCCAAATTCAACAACTAAGTTTCCAAAGACCTGGGCCTTTGCAGGCAGGAATTTAAGCATGGACACAGGTCCCATGCCACAGCAATGACAACTCTGTGTCCCTTTTCTGCTACCCAAAAGACCACATCTTCATCTGCTAAAGACAGTTGGATATTACAAACACTAACCAACCTTCACCTCTGTAAAGAACATTCATATAACTCTTTATAGCACCGCATTATCTTATGTAAGTCAAACTGTTAATCATTGAATCGAGTCTGCTTTCTGACCTATGATCACAGAAAGTCCTTGGCTTGGTTTTCATTCCTGAACCTTTTGCTCCTGGAAGATGATTTTCTGTTGGCATAATTAAGGGCAAGGGAGGAATTTATTACTCTTGTGTTAATTCATGGTCTCCTAAGTCACTAGTATAGCTAGGAAAGGCCGCTAGGTGTGACTTAGATCACATCCTCTGCCTAGCAGGTCACTGATATCTCAGTGCTGGGTGCTTAATGCTTCATGCAGGTGGAAGGATGCTGTGGGAAGGGAGCTTCTAAATTATCTTCTCCCACATAATTTTTGGAGATTTTTTCCCACTGTTTCTTCCACTGAAAAAAAAAAAAACTTTTCACTTTGGACTCCACATCTCATAGCTTTATTATTTATGAGTCTCTATCAGTTGAAGAGAAGCAGATTATGTTTTATTTATGTTCCTCTCTCAGATTAATCACAGGCTATCTGGTATTTGAAGCATTTCCATTCCCCCTTTTTGTCAGGTTTGTAAAAGTCCTCCCCATGGCAAAAAATGTTGAGATTTACAATGGAGCTTTGGTGGGAGATATTAAGATAATTTCCTTATAAGAAGGAAGAAAGGAAGAAAGGAAGGAAGGAAGGAAGGAAGGAAGGAAGGAAGAAAGAAAGAAAGAAAGAAAGAAAGAAAGACCAGACTTTTTTTTTTTTTTTTTCCTTTTCTTATAGTTATCATGATATGGAACATACACACCCCTATTAAAAAAATAATAAAGATAGAGAAAGAAAAGAAAATAGAAAAGGAAAGGAAAAGTAAAGGAGAAATGAAAGGAAAAGTAAAGGAAAGGGAAGGGACAGAGAAGGGAAGGGAAAGTGAAGGGAAGGGAGGGGAAGGGAAGGGAAAGGAAGGGAAGGAAAGGAAGGGAAAGGAAAGGAAAGGAAAGGAAAGGAAAGGAAAGGAAAGGAAAGG
>NC_048894.1:3301078-3423272 GCF_011077185.1 Oxyura jamaicensis
GGAAAGGAAAGGAAAGGAAAGGAAAGGAAAGGAAAGGAAAGGAAAGGGAAAACTCTGTCAGAGATCCCTTTGCTCCCTAGTGTATCTGCACGTGTTGCTCTCCTGCATGTGATCTTTAATTTTATTGATTTCTAATGGATCCTCCTTAGCTTGAACCAAGTAAGAGTTGGCAGAACCAGGGAAACATGGCTCTGGGAGGTGCCCTGAGGCATTCCGAGACTGAAGAATGTTTTGTAAAAGCAGTCATAGATTCTGCCTTGCCTTGGTCCATATAAAGGTGGGGCTGCTGCCCTTGCCGTTAGGGAATAAATGGTGAAGAGTGAAAAAAGCACAGCTCTGTACTCAGACTGCTTCAGTTTCTTAGAGACTGCCGTGTGCCCAATACACAGAATTAATATGCATATTATATGCATATGTATTGTGCTTATTAATAGTCAGAAAGCAACAGCTTATGCTTCTTTCTCTAGAGTCGTGTTCTCAAAAAAAAAAAAAAAAAGGCAAAACTCGTGTGACTGCAGCATGCAGCTCCAGGCGTGTGACTTGTATGGGCAAGAGCAGCATGATGGGGTGGCACACGGGGTGTTCCTGTGCTGCTGCCAGGCACTGTCTGCAAGCCCACTGCAATAAGAAAGAAAAAGGCCCGTCTCATTTTCTTAAGAAGTTTGCAGCACCAGGAACTGCCTTTTTGATATTTCTTTGCAGGCTGACAGCAGAAGTTCTGCACACAGATAATGATCCTGCAGCTGTCCTAGTTTCTGGCAGCATCAGAAAGATGCAGGCGAGAGAGGGACAGCAGTGTGCTGTGCCTCATCTCCACCCTGCTTTTCACCCAGAGGAATTGGATAGGGTTAAGGATGGGCTTGCTTGGCATCGGTCAAGCTGTATTGGGGGCTCCTGAGATCTCTGCAGGTGTGTGGCTTGGGCAGGAGCTTTCTGCTCGAGGTGACTCAGTGGGGAAGGTGCCAGCCTTTGGCAGGGCTGCAGGACAGCACTGGAAGGTGAGCGGAGGGGTGGTGGTGCCTGCAGGGAGCCCAGGTTGGTGAGGACCACCAGACATCCAAGCTCCTTGCTGAGGCTGACCTGAGGGCATCAGCTTTGACCATTGCTGTTGCAAAGCAGATGGAGGGTGTCCTCCCAGAGCCCAGCTGTGAGTTTTGGGGCACGGCTCCAGCATAAGAAACCTGTCCTGAGAGCCATGAATATCTCTCAAGAGGACTGTTATATCTAATCCTAGGCTGCCTCTTCTTTCTCTTGTAGGACAAAGCTTGTTGCCCACTTCTGCTCCAGCTGGCAACACTGCCTGATGAAGCTCTCCAATGCTCATCATTGACCCGTGCCAATCCTCGCAGGCCTGACAAGTCTCATGAGCTGCGTGTGAGCTGAGCACACCCCAACCCACAGTGAGGACAGTGGCTGGTGCCTGAACCTGTGAGCCAGAGGGGCTGGAGAAGGCAGGAGCAGAGCTGTGGCACCGAGCTGTGGCACGGTACAGCTCCTGCTGGGCCCTATGCCCATCAGCATCTCTCCCTGTGCTTCATCCCACATAGAGCAATTGAAAGATACAGCCCATTCAGGGCAGAAGCAATGTGAGGAGTCTGGGGGCTTTCAGTGCTGTTTGCTGCCAAGAAGCTAAGGCTGTCTGAGCTGCCTGCTGGTCTGAGATTACAACAATAATCACTCTGAACAACTCCCAGACTGTTTTTGTGATTCCCCAGGCTCACGTGCCTTTGGGATGTTCCCTTGTGGACGAACTTCAGGGTTTTGACTCAGTGCTCTGTCCACTCCCAGCTCAGTGGTTTTTTCCCCCAGCAGGGACCCGGCCTTTGTGCAGGGCTGGGGGCAGCATCGCTGTGCATCCTTTGCTCTGCTAACAGAGGGAGTGTGCGTGAAGTGAGCAGCACTCCGGGATTTTCCCAGATGGACCCAGCACTTGCTCTGACTTTTATCAGTGAAAAATAGTCATCTCAGGAGGGCATTTATTTCTTTCCTTTTGGACTAGGGCTGGAGTGTCTTTAGTGGGCATCATCAAATGTTGCGGTAGCCCTGACTGCTGTGCAGATAATGATGAGTTGTTCTTTGAAGCTGGGATCTGCATGCCTGGCGTGTCAAGCCTTCATAGCACTGAAGATCCTTGCTTTGGGATCAAGGGCTGCTCTGCATCTGGTAAATTATATGCCAGGCACGAATCTGCATCCCTCTTAGAGTGGAAACAATAAAGACTGCAAGAGTCCTGCTGAGCAGCTTGGACAAGAAAAGTCCAAGGAACTGAACAGGGACAGGCTATTATGTAGGTCACACTCGTGTCTGGCCAAAGCTAATAACTGGGCAGAGTAAAAAGAGGAACTTTGCAAATATCTTATTGCATGAGGTGATTTGGTGTCTTCCTGGGATGGGATGAATGGCCAAACTTCCCGACTGAAAGATTTTAAGGTTATGTAGAGCTACTACCAGGAGGAGATGCCATCTGCTTCTTAAAATCTAATTTCAAAAGATATCCTGTTCTATATAGCCCAGTTTAAACTCACCTGTTCTCCATAGATGGGGCTGGCTTGAGAAAAAAAGCAACACACAGCAACCCTTCATTAATTCAAGGTCTTACAGACCATCACCTCCTTGAGGAACTCATCCAGACCATCCTGCAGTAGTACAGCAGCAGGGTAGTTGGTAATACCATGTAGGATTTTTAATCAAGTTCTCCTTTGTGTCTGGAAAGGAAGAAAAGCATCAACATTGTGTGGCAAGCTAGGTTTTCAGGCATGGCCAGCAGAAATGCCCATCAGCTCACTTTAAAAATGCTCTAGTTCTAAATATGCAAGCTCAAAGCACTGCAGACCTAAAGTAACACAACTCTACAGGCTTTGGTAGAGCAACACCAGCTCTGCTGGCTGGTTTTCACTGCTTAGAATTTTTGCTTGGAAAAGAAATACATCCATTTATACCAGTGAGGACCCAACGTGACTTCTATCTAGCTGCTCTGACACTCCACCTCTACTTCGATGGGTGCAGATCTGTTTTAGCTTGGGATATGGCCTTTCACGGTGTCCTGCCTTTCATGTCATGGCCTTTCATGGTGTTGTGCCCTTCCAGCTTGTCAGCACCACATAATTAACCAGTTGCAGGGCTCAGCTTCAGCTCGTAGCTGGTGAGAGGATTCACAACCTTCAGGCTGCCTAAGTGCTCGCACTGCAGCCAGCACGCCGTCCACACGAGCTGCCAGCACTGTTTGGATTTGCTGTGCTGGTTTTGATGGTCTCCCTGATAAGTGCAAACAACACTGCAACCACGTTACTGCAGAAATGTGAAGATCTTAAAGATACCACCAATATGTTCACTAAATGCCTTAATTTCAGTTTTGGAAAATACTAATGGTGTGAACAGTTGATACAAATGGCAGAGGGTAACCATGATATCTGTACGAAGTTAATAACATATTTGTAATCCTTTATCCCATTTTTTTTTTTTTTAATAAAGTTGCAATGTTTTTTTCTACTAGTCAGATAGTGGTAGCTTTTGCAAAAAAATAAATCTCATAAATCTTTAATGCTAGTAAAGAGCTCTAGTCAAGCATCCTTAAAGAAGTGGAGCTGCAAGTAACTGTGTTAGGTCCTCCTTTAATGTGCAATTCTCCGTTCTTCCTCCAACAGAGCTGCAGGCAAAAACACAATGCTTTGGTTATTCTGAGCATCTGTGCATTTGACCCAATTACTGCACGGTATCTGTCAGTTGAGAGCAGTGTATAATACAGAAATGCCTGATGCTGGAAACTAATTACTATTTCCTTTGTAACTGATTTTGGAGGGGGATGAGGAGGAGGTGGGAAGAAGGGGATATGTTGAAAAAAGTATTTCAGGAACTTGCAGGAGTTTTCATTTCAAGTGTGGCTAAGGTCATTCCTGCCTGCAGTTGAATGCTGAATTTAATATATATATATATATATTTATGTAAACACTTCTGTGTTTATAAAAAGAAAGAAATATAACTGGAAAATCTGTACAGTTTGGATTGACAGCATATAATTAAGGAAACAATCAATCCATAGCATAATAGGCTAAGCTGCCAGTGAAAAGAGAGATTTAACTTTTTCTGAACCAGAAAAGTAGCAGAGGCAGAAATCTTCCCTGTGTAGCTGATTTGCACTGATAACTTTGAATCCCAGGCTAGGGAAAGCAGTTCTGGGAAGAGCCAAAGTGTTGAAGTTCCCATAATTTCAGCTGCGATGCCATGGGAGTCATGGGTTGCACATCAGCCTGCAAGGCTCAGTACTGCAGAATTGATTTGCATGAACGCAGCTGTCGCATTGTGCCCTGGGGGATCCAGGTCTGAGGGACCACGAGCTGCAGGGTCCGGCATGGCCAGGATATAGGGGACTTATCCTGCATACGATATAGACACAGCCTATGTGTGCTAGAGAGCCATTTATCCAGGATTTATCCAGGATTTCGGGGGTGACCTGTGCTGGAGGAGCTGGCAGGTCTGCATTTACAAAACGTTAATTAATAGGTGGCCTCCCTGCAGCCATCAAGAAAGACCCAACACAATGCAACGGAGCACAGGCTAGGCAAAATGCTGCCTCTCAGACCAGACACCAGCCCAAAACTCTGATTTCTGAAGGCACTGAAATGGCAAAGTCCCTTCTTAGACAGATAATGGCCATTTGGCTGAGTTCTCCGTCAGGTAATTGCACTAAGGACTACTAGAGTCTTGACATGGACTGCTGGGTGCTGCTACACTTACTGCAGTACTGAAATACTCTGTGCTAGACAGAGCCTCCATTGCAAACAGCTTATCATTCCATTTATTCAGCAAAGCTGAACTTCTGGACGCTGTGCAGTTTGCAAGCGGCGCCTTTTCTGAACATCCTCCTAGGTAGGGAAAGGTGCAGTGAAAAGCTGGACGACATTTCATGGCTAAACTTTTTTCTAGGGTAAATATTCAGATTTAGAGGTACCAGAATGCTGACTGCTGGAGCTGTCACTTTGATTGTGTGGAAAGAAGACAAACAGCAAATGTGAAAAGCTTTTAAAATGTCCCTTTTCCCTGCTTTTCAGAACTAAATCCTTGAGCTTTTAATTTGAATGGAATTTTGTATTTTCACAGTGACATTTAAATAAAAAGCCCATTACTCAGGGATCTCCAAAAGAAAGCATTTGAAGCCGAGACTGAAAGTGTTATTTACCTCCAAACAATGTTTTTGAACCATTGATTACTTTGAATTTTTGAAAAAAATATTGAATTTTTTTTATCCTGAAATAATAATATTTTTTGTTCTCTGAATTGTTAGCAAGCTGAGAAAGCAATGCTCTCAGAGCTCTATTAATAAATGCTATGAGAGGACATGGGTTGCAGCTGATGAAAAGCTACTACCTAAGTAGGATTCAGTATTTTTCTATATACTTATGAAAACTAAGTATTTTTTCCCCTCTTTGATTTCTGCTATTTATATGGGAAGATGACATATTTTGCTCTAAGTACTAGATTGTTTATTATTATTATTATTATTATTTTTTGCCTGCTAATTTAGGTCTGCCTGGCTTCTCACAGATACATGCAACCCCTTTTTGAGGTTTTGAGCTCCACGCTTCTATTTCCTGGAGTCTGTCTGAAGGGACACTAGACCTTCAAATGTAATTCTGCTGCCATCACTGGCTGCATTAATAGGAAAAAGATTGAGCCTGCAATGGGTTTCTGGCCACAAAACCAACATGAACATAGCCTTTTTTCATGCATCTGAGCATATTTATTCTCCAGATGAGCACAGCGTGTCCCTTAGAGCCATGGTGGCTCCTGATGGTGCCTGGACAATGACGGAGAGAGTGCTGTGTGGCGAGCTGTCCTGAACCAAAAAGAGCATTTCTAGGTGCTTAGCTGTATGGGGAGCCTGTGCTAGTGTTTAGTTACTGGTAGAGATCTGGCTGGAGTGTTTCTCCTGTTTTATTTTCTACTTACTTTATTTTATTATTTTATTTTATTTTATTTTATTTTATTTTATTTTATTTTATTTTATTTTATTTTATTTTATTTTATTTTATTTTATTTTATTTCATTTCATTTCATTTCATTTCATTTTATTTATTTTATTATTTTATTTTATTTTACTTTATTTTATTTTATTTTATTTCCCTTGGGTCATGTTTCTCTAGCACATCAACCTGCTCTGTAGGGTTTATTTCTGTAGCTGGAGAGGAAAGTATCGTCTTCTGTCTTCTAGTAACAGCACAGGATGTGAGCTGGAGACATTTGGTGTTAATACCTAACCTATTCAGAGTCAACATTTAATTTGGCAGATTACATCATTTGCAATTCCTTCTTTTCCTCTGCAAGGCCTTCAGAATAGGTATCTGAGGGTGTCTGAAACATTCATAAGACAGTGGAAGTTATGATGTAGATGCAATGAGAGATTTGTGTCCTGGAGCAATACTTTGAGCTCGGTGAGATACCCTGAAGCATCTCAAGGGATGCTGGGCAATTCTATGTGGACAGAAGTGCTAAGCTGTTTCACAAAAGCTATGGTCATGTCCATGTAGCCAGCAGGTGAGATTCATGTACAAATTAAGATATTTCAAGGCTTTCCAAGGCTTGATGGAAGGCTGGGCTGTCAAACCATCACAAAAATCCATTAACTTAATGGATTTAAAAATAATAATAATAATAAATTACTGATTCCTTGAGTACAAGAGGCAAGAGATTGCTCTATAACTTTTCTCTGACAAGAAAGTCACTTGCAAAATTCAGCTTAATTCCAGAGCAGCTCAGACTGATGATTTTATTACAAAACAGTCATGACAATGCATAATCATAGACTTGAATGTATTTACAAATGCACAAAAGATGAGACCTTTTTCATGGAATAGTGGAGAGCCCAGATGTATTCAAAATGACTCTGTCTTTCTTTAAATGTGTATTTAAAAGAGTTATCCCAAATCCTTTAGGATTATTACTGTTATTATTATTATTATTATTTCATAGGAGAATAACGGTTTTGCTCAGGTTTCTTGAATAAAGACTTTTTCCAACACTTGCACATCGATGCCTACAGCATTACAAATTTGATGTATGTACCTCATTTGTATGAATCATTTAAGAGCATAACTCTTTCGGGGAATATCTGAAGATTAGCCTCTATATTTGCTCCAAATCCTAATGAGGCCAATGGAGAGGCTCTTGTCAGGCATTCCTCCTAGACCATTCCTGTCTTATAACTGGAGAGGTGAGCGGGGTTATTGCCTAGAGGTTACTGTGTTTGAACTGGGATGCGGAAGGTGCAGTATTTATTCCTGTCTTTGACCACTGGGTAACCTTCAACCAGTTGTGATGCTTCTTCATGACTTCAACTTGTCTACCTGTAGAAAGAGGGAAATGTAGTGAGTTCCTTGGAAAATGATTTCGGGTGGATCAGGTTGATTAACTTCTCCTTAAATGGAAGTGATAAAAATTAATGCTCAGGTAGTGACGGATGTAGTCAGACGTTGATACAACATAAAGCTGCCTCATTCAGAATTAGCTCTCTTACCTGTATGATATGGTATTTTTCTGTAGAAACCTGCTCTGAATTCCATAAAGAAAGTCTTCATAAAAGCAATTCTACTGATGGCAACATGTACGACCTCAGAACCCAATGTATCCCTTCTGGATTCAGTAAAGGAGGTATTTAATTATTTCCTATTCTTGCACAGCCTGATCAGTTTGGCCTGCTGGGAAACCATCTGTTGGCTTGGGCTACACACGAACATACACCCAGGAAAGAAGCTGTGCAATGTCCCCATGGGTAAAGCTCTCTTTTATGCTTTGTGAGACCAAAAATTTGATCTCAGCCTAAAACTTTCAGGCCAGAGATCTGATTGCCCTCAAGCTTCATGTGGTTTAGCTGCCAGGGTGGATGCTCGACAAGCAGATTGAAGTTGATTTATTATTCTAAATATTGAAGGAAAAATATCAAGGAAGGTTTTAGGGTGTTTTATTTATTTATTATTATTATTGAGTGAGAGAGCACTTTTATATGCTGTGATTTGCTGAGAACTCGCTAACAGCAACAACAACAACAAAAAGCCAAAAAAGCAAGTGTCATTGATTGAGTGAATAAAACCATAAATAGAGAGGGAAATGTCAGTGCTAAATTTATCTGTATTTATTATCTTCTGAAGTGTGACTTCTGCTGATTGAGCTAGAGTTCTTGCTATCCAAGGAGAGCAGCAGTGAATATTCTTTGTGGCCCAAATGACAAAATGAGAAGGACTCCGTGCATGGCAAGAACCAACGCTATAAGACTGGGGTCAGGAAGAGATATTGGAACTAGTGGGGACTCCAAGCCAGAAAGCTCACAAAGACATTGCAGGACCATGTAGATTGACCAAGATATGCTCAATCACACTTTTGGCCAAACAGACATGCTTGGCCAATGTGTTTGAGAGGAAAAACTTGGACTGAGAGCTATACATCACTTTAGGTGACTTACACAAGGTAGATCTTTCATGTCTGGTGGGATCCATCTATTCAGATATATCCATCTATTCAGATAGATCTGTGGTCGTTTTTATGCAACCAGGATCCCTGGTAGTAGCCATGAACACATCAAAACAAAGCATAAGGAGCCTACTGAGAGCATTTAAGTTTCCACTTGGCCAAAATGCTCTTTTGAGGTGCCAGAGACATCACTGAAAAGTCCAGCCAGAGCTCCAATTAGTGCCATGTGTGCAGCTGACCCCCACGATCTGTCTCTTATGATTAAAAATCATCAAAGATAAGTGGTCTGGAAGGCTTAAAATAGGGAAATTACAGGAAAAAAATGCACAGTATGTAACTATGTAGCTCTCTAATACAGTATCGCTGTTGCTAAAAGACCATAAGCTTTGCACCGAGTTTGCAAAGCCTCCAGATTGAGGCTTCTCAGGCTTGTCTGAACTTTTCTTGACCTGCCTGCAGCTTTGATTTACTTTGTTTATCTGTGAGAGCAATTTCTCTGTCTATTGTAGTGTCTTCTATGGCTAATACATTTTACCTTCTTAATCATAGTTTTATATAAATAACAGTAACAAGCAGGAAAAAATAAAAGTCAATTAAAGATCCTTCTCAGGAAAGCTGTGCCTTGCTTTCTGAAAGCACGGGGCATATCTCAGATGTAGGAGCTTGGGAAACTGCTCATAAAAGTGTCTTCAGTTTCCTGAACTGTGTCCCACAGGGCTGAGTCCTCAGTCTGGGATGCAAATTGAATAGTGCATTCTGGATGGAGGAAGGGTTACAGGTTGATTATTTTGGGTGGGTTTCATCTATATCTGACAGATACCTCGTTGTCCAGAACAACCTAATGTTTTGGAGCTCTGTTCTCTTTCCAGAGTCAATGGCAAATGCCTACAGTGAATCACCCAGCTGAGGCTTGGGAGGGCTTACAGCAAGTTAGCAAGTAGGCAGCTCTCTGCTCTGGTCCAGAGGTAGCCTAAAAGGTTGCTAGACTTACAACTGTCTTTTAGAGCACTGCAGTTAGATGAATGAATCCCAGTTTTAAGGAACTCAGCCTCTTGAACTGGACTTCTTGGTTGCTCTATGCTTGTCCCTGAGGGTGTCATGGGCTGAGAGCTGAATGCAACAGTGGAATATGTCCCTTCAGCAACAAAGCAAGCTTTGCTTTGAGCCTGCTAGAAGGGGTCTGGGAGGACAGAGGCCCGCCAGGGGAAGAGCTCCTCTGCTGGGAGCCCATGCCTGGGCCAGAGCTGGGGCTCTGAGCAGGCTGCCACCACTCTCAGCACATGTAGACGTTCAGAGGTGTTGCATAAATGTACCAGCACAGCAAATGAAGAAACAGTTTTAACACAGTTACTGATGTCAAAGCATTTTACTGAAGCACCAAAGTGCTTTGCGAGGTCTCGGCTTCGCGCTACATCAGCCCAGCGCTCAAAAAACCACTTGCTCTCCCTCAGGAGAGAGCACATTTGATTTCCCATTGTCTGTAAAAGCTGCCCTGTGGATAATCTCATTTACATCCCTGCCCTGCTCCTTCACAAATGGTACTTCACGAACCCCCCTTGCCTTGTGATGGATGCAGACGGCAGACAGGCCGAAGGAGCAATAAGCATTTCCTCTGCCTAAATGGAAGCAAAGAGGATTTCCAAACTCAGCAATAAAAGCACGATTACCTCAGCTTCAGGTTTGCCTGTGAATGACTGGCAAAGCTGCAGCTGCCTTGAAATTTTATCAACAGTGCAGAAAGTGCAATGGCCTTTTTAATGCGCTCAGCAATAGTGGGGAAGAAATGAATGAGCCAGTCTGGGCGTGTGGTAGTTCAAAGCAATGCAGGTATGTCAGAGCTGGGAGATCTCCTCCAGAATGGTCAGCTGGGGTTTTGGGATGCTGATGTTGCTCCATAATCCTTCCTTGTATACAGGATTGAAGGAATATGTTGTATCCTAATAAAAAAGATCTGGCACAAAATATATTTTGCTCTTTGGCTCAGTGTGGCTTGGTCTTGCTTAGCATGAGGTAGATCTCACAGCACGTTTGCCCATGCCTTTTTTTCCAGGAGGATTCTCAGTAGGGATCACAGGTGAGAAGCAGATCCCAAGTGGTGGAAATAATAAGGCAGATGACCCTCGATCTACTACCTATTTCCTGTGTAATATTGGGCAATTTTTACCTTTTACCAGATGTTCTTCCTTACCAAATAAAATGTCCTGAAATCTCTCAGTGTAGTTCAGACACTGAATATCAAACCTGGGAAGTAGCTGTGGCAGATGAGGAGGCAAGCACTGGGTGATTTCATTGCTCAGGTGGGATACCTCCTCAGTTACATTTTCAAACATGACACCTGAAGATTTTTTTTTGCCGCTTAGACACAGCAAACACATGAGCTGTTTTCAGTGCATGTTGCAGCTTTTCATGATTTCTTGCAGTGACAATCCTGAATTGGAGCCTTTGGGCTAAGGGGTATTCACCCAGGTGAATCCTGGCAGGTGCGTGGTAGGTCTCCCTGTGTGCACAACAGAGACAAAAAACGTTGCAAGAGATGTCTCACCAGAGCCTGGCTGCTCCAGCAGCTGTAGCATTCGCATGCAGAAGAGGCTGCTCTCTCCTTGCTGAAGAGGTACGGCGCCTTGGCTGAGAGCCCACACCGAGGAGGAGGGCCTGGCAGCTGTTAGAGGCACTTGAGAGTTGACAGTATTAGAAAAAAAAAAGAGATCAAACCCTAGTATTTCATTGTCCTTCTCTCCTTCCCTATTTCCACAGCATCCCAGAATGAAGAAAAACTTTATTTTTTCCCCTGTGAACAAAGCAGAGAGCAGCTGTCCATAACTGCAGGAACGACTTTCTTTAGGGGGAGAGCTTTCACTCAGTCCTTTGCTGAGCCACGATGGAGACACGAGGTGATGAGCAGCTTCAGATGTGCCTTGGGTGACCTGAGGGGGCTCTTTCCTTGCTCTGTCACTTATTTGTCACATGGCTTTTGCCACGTCTCTGCACAAGCCTCAGCTTCCCTCTGTGCAATAAAGGACTGCAGTCTTGGCCTCCTTCAAAGAGCACTCTGAGATTGCTGGCTTACAAGCCCCGTGCTGCCTCTCTACATTAAAACTGATGAGTCCCTTAGCACTGGAAGAGAAAAACAGAGTGAATCGAGATCTTGCACTGTAGCCCTGCAGCTCCTTCTCCAAAACAGGTCCTGTCACTTAAGCAAAAGGAGCGTCTTTTTTGTCCAACCCTTTTTTTCTGGATGTCTGTCTCCATTTGTCCAGGCAGACATACACTACAAAGACAACAGTGTATTGGTGCATTGATCTAAAACCCAGCTACAGTAAAAGAGGTTTGCAGATAGAAGTTAGCCATCTAGATAATCCGAATGTTTGGGGTTATGGCTACAAAATGCCCAGGAACATTCCCAGACACTGGAACTGATTATCCATATTGTGAAATTGTTCTGGTACTCCTTGGTGTGCCCTGTGTCTGAGTATGATTAACTCTTTCCCAAAGAATTTCTGGGGGTGGCTCTGGTCCATAATTAGTGTGTCCCGACTGCATGCTATGAACTGGGAGCAAGGAAAAGATGTTTCCCCTGGTCAGGTTTGTAGAGATCACTGGAATGTTTGTCTCTTCTTGGGGTGTGGGGCACGGCTGGCTTCCAAGCATCATCTGTGAGTTTTCTAAAAAAATATATCTCTACTATTGCAAAGGTCTTCTACTCTTTTCCTATGCCTGTTATACTAGTCTTTTTTCTCTTAGTAGAAGCCTTAAGTTTGTGATAGATCTTGGGAAGAGTCACTAGTGTACTACAAGTGGAGGACCTGGTGGAAAAGGATGTATATGGGTTGGCTGCCTATGGCTGAGGGAAACTAGACAACCAAACTCCACATGGTCTTCACTGATTTTAAATTCCTGTCCTCGGGTGACCTCTCTGACTTCCTACAGAGCAGTGCAGATCTCAGGCACACCCCTGCTCTTTGGTTCCAGAGCTTCCTGAAGGTGAAAGCCCAGGCATCATAAAGTTAGGCAGGCTGGTCTGCAGCTGATGGCAAGCCCGGGTAGGTACTCTACGAACAAGCTTCTTTAAGGAGTGGCATTAGATTGAGCTGGGGGTGTGCAGCAGGCCCTACCATTTTTGGAGGGTCTCAAGCAATCCCATTAAATTCCCAATGAAGACAGCAGCCAAATTTCACCTACTCATTTAAATGATAGATGAGCAGGATCAACCCATGGTCAATCTTGGAGGATTTTATGAGCTGCAAAGTGCATTGGGATCCCCGTCGCTAACCTGGTCTTTAGACAATCAATGTGAGCTGAATAAAAACTGTGACAGTTGTGACAATGAATAATTATCACTCTCAAGAGAATTTCACATTTATAATTAAACTTGGAACTAGAGTCAGTAAGATAAGGTATACAGGGAGAGGTCAAGGACCCCACTGGCCCAATACTTTCTTTGGATTCATCCTTGGGTGTAAATCCTGTGAAATTTAGTGGCATGACATTAGTGACAATGAGGGAGACCTCACTGCAGCTTTTCAATACTTTTTTTCAAGAAGTCAAAGAGTGACTTCTTGCTTGGGCAGATAATGATAGGACAAGGGGGGCTGGTTTTAAACTGAAAGACAGGAGATTTTTTATTAGATGTTAGGAAGAAATTATTTGCTCAGAGGGTGGTGAGGCACTGGCACAGGTTGCCCAGAGAAGCTGTGGATGACCCATCCCTGGAGGTGTTCAAGGCCAGGTTGGATGGGGCTCTTGGGCAACCTGACCTAGTGGGTGGCATCCCTGCCTACGGCAGGGGAGTTGGAACTGGGTGATCTTTAAGGTCCCTTCCAAATTGAACTATTCTATAATTCTGTGAACCATCTGCCATTCACAAAACATGGAGGGGAGATGAGGAAGGGCAGCTGAAAAATTACTGAAATCCATTCTGTTATACATTTCTGGTGCAGATTGTAGGGTTGGGAATAAGCAGAACATTTACCCAGTTTAATCTCTTGTAATTGAAGGCAACTAGCTACGAGGTGGATATTTTAGAAAAATGCCTGAATTAACTTAACTCCTTTTTCCATAGCCCACAGCCACAAAAGTGCACTAGTGTCATGTAACACATCTGATTTATTCTCACAGTACCTTAAAATGCAGGAGGTAAATGTATTTTAAATCTGTATATATGGAAATGTCAGTCGTCCTTCTAGAGGAGTTCAGCTTCTTTCATTTATATTTTGTAGTAGAGGGATGTCTAAAATGACATCTCCAGATCTGAACCAGCTCTGTCCTCAAAGATCCCAAACCAAAAGTATTAACAAACACATGTGAGGCTTGTCTTTGAGGCAGGCAATTTTGTCCTGAGTAGAGGGCTAAGCATCATTTAAGGCTAACAGTAGAAGTGTTTAATTAATTAATTAATTAATTTAATGTCTTTATTATTATCCTGGATCACTTGTGAAGACTTCTTTCAAATAAAGCAAAAAAGGCAGGGAGATTTTGTTGACCTTTGGTTAATGCTGTGGTCACCCCAATGAAATCCAATTTCTACCACTGCGGGTGAAAGTACTGGGAAGTAGCAAGGGGATCTTGGAAGTACACCTTTTATAACCAGCTTGCTTTTTAAAAAACATTTATTTCTTTTTCCCCTCTCTGCTTTAACAATCGACTTGTCTTTTAAGACTTTTAAGTTCCCCTTCTTTATGTTAGGAAACAGGTAACGAGAGATAAACTATTTTTCCTGAAATATTCAGGGTGATTTTTCATCTATGGTAATATTTTTCTTGTCATTTCTGTTAAGGAGCCAGTGCAAAACTTCTGTTTGCTGTTGCACGTATTAGGGAAGGGGAAAACTTTCTACAGTCAGAGGAAAGCTCAGATTTTAACAGTCTTCAAACAAACAAAAAAACCTGACAGACCTAAAATGCATGTATTATTATGGGCTTTTAAAAATTTCATTCTCTTTTAAATGTGACAGTTTGTAAAATTTCTGTGCTATAGCTTATGAATCCTAAAGGATATTATAAAACTGCTCTAAGTTTGTTCTGCCACTTGCTGTATGGGCTGCAATTTGTCTCCCAAATGGAAGGTATCATAAAAAGATGGTGGTTCCCCTACAGCTGAAAGACTTGCTGGGGTAGCTGGTGTCCAGGAATACCAATCCAAGGAGTTTGGCTCAAATTGACTGAATCTTGCATAAAATTCCTGGAAAGAAATATATATATATATATGTATATATATATATATTTCCACTGATATTTACTATTGTTGCTGGGTTTGTAAGTGAGGGAACGAAAGGCTGCCTTTGTGACTACGTGAGAATCAATTGCCTAGCCCAGCAGGAAGCTGGAGGCAGCATAAAAACCTGATAGGCATATAAAAAAGAAAATGTGTAAAAAATTCTTATTGTCCATTGTACATATTTACCTGACCAAAGACAAAAATGAACAAGAATGATGGATCTAGTTCTATTTGCATTTTTCTGAAGAAATAACACACCCATGGGCTGGTGCTAACACAAAGGACACCTCTCTGTGCTCTGGCAAAAATGCTAAATAAAACAGGTTCTGCCAGGACGAGAGACACTAAAGGAGACCTAGAAGGGACTTTCACATGCAAGAAACTTAAACAGAAAACAGGTAGAACTGGGAAATCCTTTCATAGTATAGGGTTTTCTTTTCAAGATTGATCTTAACTGTCGGATAAGTTAGACCAAAAGGAAAATTATGTAGAAGTGCATGAGAAAACTCCTCTGCGGAGAAGAAACAGCTGAGTTTCAGTAATAGGATTTTTAGTGCCCAAAAGCTGCTCACAGAAGTGCAAAGTTTGTTATGCGGAGGTGAGGAAGGGGCGGAGGAGGACCATTAAATCTGTCTTGACTTGTATGTTTCTAATGCTATTTTCTGGAAAATATAAGATATTGGTGAGTCTACTTTCTCTGAGAAGGTAAATCTGGAGTGCATATCTTTGGGAAAGCCAGGAATCAGTATGTCAATGTGTATGTGTTGCTTAATGTGAATGCTACAGTCTTACAGATGCCTCACATCCCCACATGTGGGGTGAAAACTCCACTTAAAGAAGTAACATAATGACCTATTGGAGTGTTAGGACTCATTGCAACAGTGCTCCTCCTCTGCTTATCAAGATCATCTTTCTCCAGCTTAATTCCCTTTCTACTAGAGGAAAATTCCACTACAAAATGGTTTTCTTTCAACAAAACTTGTTCATTTAGTCCATTTCAGTGAACCGCAAAAAGGTGGCCTTAAAGGCCTATGTCATTCCAGTGTCTAAGGATCAGAAGGCTTTATTATTAATGACTATAAAATGAATTAATAATGAAGCCTTCAAATGCACCTTTGCAACTGTCCAGGTGTAAGAATGCTGCGTTTCTCAGTATAAGGCAGGTTTCACAGAATTCAGGGAAACTGAAAAAACAAACAAACAAAAAAACCCAACTCCATAAAAAGCTATCTGATAATCACAAATGTTTGCACATCAGGTCATGTTTAAGAACAAGCTGCTGTGACTTAGACAAATGGTGTCTCCTTTGTCCAGTTGTTTGCGCAGAAAGCAAGGCTGGTTTGGCCAGTTGCTATAATTGCTTTACACTGGTGACCAGCACAGGACAAATCAAAATAGGGTTTTGCTGCAAACATGGACCCACCTTGCTTATCTTGGATGTAAACAATGTTATGTGACCCTTGAAGTCCCTGTTCCTTTGTCTTTTTACTTGGCAGGTGGACATCTCACATTCCCAAGCAGTGCTGTGAAACCCTGGGGTAAAGGGGGATAAATGCAGCAAGGGTCCAGAGCAGGGGGAAAATGAGTGAAAACAAGGGGACAAAAAAGCAGAGAAACGTGACTGGCCTTTACAGCTTTGGTTGTGAGCTTGCTCAGTGCCTGGGGCTGTCATTTCTTTATTTTTTCCATCAGACTTCTGGCTTAGCACTACTAGCAGCCATTTTTCAACCACTGTTTGCTACCACCAGGCCAGGACTTTAACAGAGACACTCTTTGAATGTATGCATGATCCAGAAGCTGCTCTAAATGATGACACCCATCACTGGGAAACTGGGTAATATCTAAATCTCAAGTGGCTGATGTCTAACTATTTATTGGGATATGTTTGTGGACGTGTTCATGGAAGGCAATATGAAAATTTAACTTTTTACGGAAGAAAAAGAGTATTTATCTGTAAGAACGCAAGCTGTGCTAGACCATTTTTCCTCAGGGGCAGAAAATGACGCCTTGACCCTTTTATTTGGAAGCACAGCCATGTAAGCATGCCGATGAGGTCATTGGTGAATTGCACAGTCATTCTCTTCCTTGGTGGGAACAGCTTTCTCCATCTGTGCTTCCCCTTCAGCAGCCTGTAGTTTTGTGGACACTGCAGTGACACCCTCTGATGTTTTCAGGAGGCCAGGACTGCTCTGAAGAAGTGTCGTCAGCACTGACACAGGCTGCTGCCAGAAGGACCGGCAGGCAGAAGCAAAGCAGGCAGCAGGACTGTGGCCGTTTTTGCTATCTAATAACATCTGCTGCCTAAAGTGACTGACCCTTTTGTGTACTGTCTTCCTCGATAGCTTAAGAAATTGAGCTAGCAGAAAAACTCCCAACAACAAACCCTTCTGTTACAAAACGTCCTCGTCTGGCTTTGGCTTCTGAGTGTGATGACCTGACTGTGCAAGGTCATCACCTCCAGGAGCAGCCACTTCCCTTCCCCTCATGCGTCTCTTGTGGTTATGTACAGTGATGTCATGTGCAAGAGTGTTTACATCCTCCTTAAGGACAACAGGCTACTGAAAATAAAATACAGGGAAAAATAGATGCAACCCTAGCACCGTCGCTTTAGTTCTTTGATAACCATAAGCAAGGAAACGCAAGAAATACATTCCCAGTACTCACCAGCTGCAGACATCACAGCTCAACTTGATCTGGGAGGATGGGAGTGCTCTGAAAACCACGCTGAAAATATAGGTGGCAGCAGCTAACCATTCACTGTCCCATGAGGAGCAAGCAGCACTTGTGATTAGTTGCCTTTTCCAGAGAGTCATGCAGAAGTAGCAGGATCAAATTGTTTGAGTCTCAGCGAATAACTCCCAGAATAATCGTCTCCATAATTTTACCAGACATTGAAATGAGACTGTCAGGTCTTTAATTACCAGGGTCTTCTTTCTTACCTAGGGGTGCTATGGCAATGTTTCTCTTATAGTAGCAGCTTTATCCAGAGTTTGAGCTATTTTATTATTTTATTTTATTTTATTTTATTTTATTTTATTTTATTTTATTATGATTATTTTTTTTTTTCCTCTTCAGAAGCTTGGAAGCCTTAGAGTTGCCTTGGGCTGCACCCCAACCAGGAAATTCTGATAAATTCCATACCTATGGAAAAAGTCACCTTGTTATGTACACTTTGCAGTCACAATAAATCCATATATGCATCTGAGGGTGAATTGGCCTGGCATAGCTGTAGACATCTCCAGTGTTGACATATGAAGCTGAGATAGTGCCAATAAACCCTTCATATTCAAGGTGAGAGATGGGCATTCCAGGTGAGGTCCAACTGCCTAAACACAGACTTGTAGAGTTGCTGTGGGCTTCCAGGAGTACCATTGCCCTTACAAAGCAGTGTGTGTCTGCTGCCAGTCCTGTGTTACATCTTTTGGTCCCATATAGATGTCTGTAACACCTTGGGGGTCTCACGTGGTGTTAGACACAAAGAAATGCTACCATCTAATGTGTAATTAATCTGATGTAATTTAGCTGTCTACTTGAGATGAAATGATTATAGCATTGTTGCATTGCTTATATTAACCAAATCTCCAGTGACTATTAGGAGATCTTAGCTATAAAAGTGCAATCCAGAAAATCAGAATGACATGATTTCAGCTTCAATAGATTAATAGCAAAATTTAAATTTGGGCTTGGGAAGTTTGTCATTCTTAGGCAGTTTCACATAACTTGAGCTACATTACTTCATTTTTTGGTGGTCATGAAATTCTTACATGAAAAATTGCCCCAGTATAACTCTACATTTGAGAGCAGAGAGAGGGAAGCAGATGAACGCACATCTTTCAAGCAGGAGGAAAAACAGAGCAAGCGAAGGTCTGATTTGTTGTTGCTCCTATCTGGAGGGTAAACCTGACATTTCTATCTGCCAATAGCAATTTGCTGTGAAGCAGCCCCACGGGGAAGCTTTCTTCATGCTAAATCAACCAGCAAATGAAATGAACCTTGTGTTACAATCAAATAAGAAACTTAGTCACAATGTACATGGCTGGGTGCATAAATAATTTAAATGTATGCAGCTGCAATTTCAATATATTGAACCAAAGCCTCCCTAACAACCTTGTGAAAGACAAAAATTAAAACTCTGTTAGTGAAGAAGATTAATATATATTAGTGCATTTTTGTTCTCATTTGATCTTTGTGGAGAGAAATAACTTTTTATGGCCTGCAAGGAAAGCTACTCTTTTAATGATCATCTTGTGGATGTTCTATCCCAGCTAATATCTCTTTAGTGGAGCCATGGTCAAATTCACTTCCTGATGAACCTAAGTCGCCCCCAAAATTGTTCTAAAGAGTACTGTCAATGAGGCGAAGTTAGAAGTGTAAAGTATACTACTGGAAGTAGCAAATGCTTTCTCTACTTTTATTGAAAAACTCTCAATTACTATTTTACTTAAAAATGGTAACCTTCACTTAGTGCTAATATAGTAAGGGTAATAATGATCTTACCGACAGCAATGTTCTTTTTGGTCATAAGTACATTTTTATAATATAATTCTCTCATATTTTGTGGTCACTAAAATGTTCTTATTACAATAATATTTATTCAATATTAACATAGAACATAAACAAATAACAATTATATGCTTTTTTTAAGGAAAGAATATTGGATATACTCTGAGGCTTGCAAGTGTGTATTTCAAGCAAAAATATAACTGTTGCCTCTTTTCTCCTCCAGGTTTGAAACAAAACAAATTTTATATCTTCTTTTTCATCGTCCTATCTTGATTGGCATTTTCTCCTAGGATATACATTGTTGTTCACAAGAGCTTGTTACTAATTTTGCTGTGTTCAATGATTTGACAGGAAACAGAGTAGCTGTGTTTCATAAGGTCAAAGGGAGCTTTGGGTGCTAGTGATCTAAGCCATTTAATGAATGTCCAGGTTTCCTTTGGCAGTGCTTCTGTAGTCATCACCTTAGACCTTTGCAGAACAGTTCACATCCATCATGCATCTCTAAACCTCTTCTTGACAGTTTATGTGCAATGCACTCTAGAAGAGGAGGTCTTTGGGTGGTGGACCCTTTCCCCCCTTTCAAACAGGAGAATTGGTAATTTCAATGTCTGCTCTGTCTTTTGGTATCCAGAGTCCTAAATCAGACAGCCTGGGGTTATTTGAGAGTATTACATCTCTGTTGCCTTGATTCTTCTGCTACACCTGGACAGACGAATATCCCCCTAAACTGAATTAACTGGATTGACAAGAGCTCCCTAGAAATGAGTTCAATCAAGTAGCTCCAATATTAACAACTGTATAATAGATACAAACACCGGGTGAGAGGAATTCCACCCAGAAAGTCAATACTACAATAACAATTGCTCTTTGCTTTCTATTTACAAAGCTGACAATGGTTTTTCACACTCTGACCCACTTCACAGTGAGAAAACAGTGATTCTCTATGTGCAATGCGATGTAGTTTTTCAACTTCTTGTCTACACAGAGGGACAATAACTTTCAAGAGCAATTGGGTGGAAGGTTTTTCCTCATTTGATGGCAAAACTCAACTTGAGGTTGAATGGGGTCTATCAGATAGATTCGTCTAGCTGATGCTATGAATTTTTATCTGTCCTGATAAGATAAAATGAAGAAATCAAATATATTTAAATGAAATATTCACATCTGAGGAGGTCAGAATTGTGGGAATGTGTATTGTCCCCTCACTGAGCTCCATTGTATTTTTTATTTGCTTTTCTTTTGGTTCAAGAAAAAACTTTGGTAATGAGTTTCTGCAGCCAATTTCTCAGAACAATAATAAGGATTCTGTCATTTATCTTCAATGTTTCATACCTTTGTGTCACACTACACTTCACCAGCACTTTGCAAATCTTTTGCCTTTTTCAAGTACTTGTTTTTCTTCTGGCAAGAGATATATTCTGGTGTGACCCACTTGTAACTCCTCTTAAATGGTCCCTACAAATTTCTTTCTTGGCGGAGTAACTATTACCTTGCTAATATCAAAAGATAAAAAGTGTTAAAGTGGTTTAAGTTTTTTTTTTATTATTTTTTATTTTTTTATTTATTTTTTATTTTTTTTAACACTTGTTCAAGGCTTGGGCAAATTCCAGAGCTGGAATATTACTATGGATCTAGGCAGCTCACAAAACAACGTTTTATTAATTTACATTCTGCAGTGTAATTGGATTGGCGTTTGTGCAATGGAAGTTGCTAAATTATATACAGCCATTTTTGACGTTATAAAAGGTACCCAGTGACTCTTATCACTTCTTACCTCCACAGAGATGACCTTTATTCTTCTAGTCTGTCACAAAAGTTGTGTTTTATAAATTACATACAAAATTAATCATCGTGTATGTAGAAGTAGTGAGCTGATGTAGTAGGATGTTGCAGCAACAAGAATTAATTTTGATCATTATTTTGGAAATACTCATGTAGATAATACTCATGTAGAAAGATTACTGTAAATAAATTAACTTTGCTAACCCTTCAAACAAGTTTAATTTGACTTGCATGTTGCCACCCTAGACAGTATAGGTTAGTAAGCTAGTCCAGACAATATTCTGAGATGGTGGCCCAAACTCCAGCTCTTTGGGTTGTGCTGTTTTGTATACTTTTAGCTTCAATACCTGAAGTCTTTCCTAGCCTGAATAAATGTTTCCAACTGCGAATTAGACAAACATTTAATGTCCTACAAAAGGAAAGAAAACTGTGCATATAAAAGATGTATTGTTTACCAAATCTGCTTAAAAGGAACATAACTCCCCAGACTGGTTATCAGAACTGATTGTGCTGGAAAGGAGATGGGAGGGCATGAGCACGTGAACCTGTTTCTTTCCATTATAGAAAATCATGTCAGTGCAACTGGAATAAATGGAGGGATTTCAAATGTTTCTATTTGATAGTTCAGGACATAAACTAGTCTCATTCAACTATGAAAAATGAAAAAGGACTCAGTCTTGCAGATCCAGGTTGTTGCTCTCACCCTACCTGGTTGCTTTGGCTTTCTAGTTATGAGGTGAGTTAGTGGAAGGGACTTTTTAATTTAATTTATTTTTTATTTTATTTTATTTTATTTTATTTTATTTTATTTTATTTTGGTGAGCATATTTAATTTTTTCTTAATTTTTCCTTTTCATTTTCTTTTTTATAATTTCAAAAAGCAGAAATGAAAATGTCCCTTCTCATATTGCTAACTTTTTTTTTTTTTTCATATGGGATTTTACAGTCTTTCTTTTCACAAGAAAAAAAAAGAACTCATAACATGTCTATTTTAATGTTTTGTTCAAAATAAAATATGTTGGTATTCCCTTTTTTTCCTAATAAATCTTTTTTTTTTTTTTTTTTTCTTCCCTTCCTTTCACTCTTCAGCAGCCAAACAAATACAATCAGTTATTCACACAGGTCCTAATAAACACGACAAATGATGAAAGCCAAAGATTTCCTCTGATACTGGAGAGCTGGTGAGAGCCGAGCATTGAAGACTCTCTATAATTTTGATTCCAAGCTTTATCATTCAGCTCTGGCCACAGTGACAGCAATCCTCTCAGAAACTGCTGGTCCCTGGCCAGTAATGAAAGTAGGAAAGGAAAAAAAAACTGGCCAGTATTCTTCTCCAGTTCTGATAAATGATGGTGATTTTAAATAAACATTTAATTTACAAAAAGATCCTTGGAAATATAACCAGCATGACCCAAGGAAGGGGTGAGTTCAGACTCAGCCAAGAGGACAAGGCTGGACATGCTTTGGCAGTGGGAGGACCAGGCTGAGTAACGTGCACCCATGCTTATTGCTGTCTCAGGGACATTTCTGCAAGCCGTGAGAGCTGTGTGGACCTTCTCCCATCACAGACCAAACCAGATGGCATTTTATCAAAAGCCGAAGAGCCTTGTTGGAATGACTCCAATGGAGCCCTTTGATTAGACTCCTGTCTATGAATCAAATGAAACACAAAGAGACAGGGCTGGAGTTTAGTAGAGAAATAGATCACACAAATACTTACTTGGTCAGAAATAGATGATGGGATGCAATGGAAAGCTGCACCCAGTCCAAACCAGAAATCACATTGCATACAGCAATATAATTTCCTCCAACACTGTGGACAGAAGCTACATTTCTATCACATGCCCATAATTATTAGCTGGGAGTGGACAGGATTTAATGAAATATTATGGCTTCTAGTTGCTTCATGTTGAAGAGCTTAGAGTTGGGTAGTTGATAAGAAATGGTCATTGATAAGGCATCCCAGCAGCATAAGTCTGTAAGAGCTGGAGTATTTGCTGATTTGCAGATAGATTTTTTTGAGAATTTGCAGATTTTTGGCAGCAGTGACCAACCCAGTATTGAACTCCTTTGTAAAATATGATTCACAATCAGATTCAGGTAAAAGATGATAACTGGGTGCCATCAGGACCTGCCAGAAGGCAGGGAAGGATATACAAACCTGTAGGTGTTGATATGGCACTGTTCCACCCTAGTTTTCTTCATATCACCTACAGGCATCACTGTGCTTTAAAAAATTCTGCCCAGCTCCTACACACATCTCTCAGTTTCTAAGGACTGGAAAAGTGCAGAACTCTCTATAGCTAATGAGATGCTTGCCGTTGTCACTTTTGTCACATTTTGGCTGGAAACCCAGCTTTGAATCTCCTTTCTCCTTTATTTTGAGCTGATAAGTGGCAGGACTCCTGCTTGTCACCCAGGGTTTCTAATGATCAAGGCACTGAAGTTGAAGTTTCTGAGTTGAAGAAATTGTCCTGTTAACTCTTGGACAACTAAGTGTGCTCCAGAGTATATGTTTGGTCTTGGTTCCCCTGTAAACCTACTAGCCCTCAGGCTTACAAGAGCAAGACTGATGCCAGGTGGTTTCAGCACGCCACACTCCTGTACCCTTAGGCTGCATGTGATAAGAGTGCAAGTCCTTGATCTGCAGTGGGCAAAGCAGAGATATCCCCATGAGGGGAGGTTCAACCAGTAGTAGGCAGGGACGGACTCTAGGAGAGAGTTCATCACTGAGCACGTTCATGGGGAGATCTAGTGCCACATACACAAAACTCTTGCCTTCTCTAGTTTTTGGCTGTAAGTCCAGTTTGGTTCTTAGAATACTACTATGTGAGAAATGGCTATTTTTAGATGATATTTCAGCTTACCTAGTTTTATCCATATGATCCAACAAAATGTTAAGTACGTAGGGAGTTATGCTGGTAGAACTGAATCCTCTGTGAGCAGTGCTAGAGGAGGAGGTGTTGAGACTTTGAACGCGTACTGTATTACAGCAGTGACACAGTGCCTGGGCTCTCTGTGCCACACTCCCTTGTGATCTGCAGACAATCCAGAGTCTTTCTAAACTTGTCTGAAAGCAACTGGACTCTTTCTATGGATCACATTGAGTTGCAGTTCAAACTTTGCATCCCCAGTGGGAGAGAGTGAATGCAACTGGTTGCATGTAGAGGGAAGATAATTCAACAGCTAAAATTGATTCACTACACAGGAAATTGCTTTAATGTCCTGGAGATCACTAAACTCTTCATCTTGGTATTTTGCCATGGAAACCACAGGGGATCAAAGATGTTTTTGCAGCCATGAAAAGCCACTTCACCACCGAACTTACACAATGAAGCTTTAAAAGCCAAGCTCAAGAATTTCCAGGTATATGTGAACACATGTTCTATCAAATTCAGAAAGACTGTGAGGGTCTAAGCAATGCTATGCTCATTATAAACCAGGAGGGATGGCTCTTGCACAGAGGACACTGCACGCATATGGGATGGCTGGGTTTTAGTGATGAATTTTGCCTCAGACTTCTCAGGTGACCTTCATTTAAGCTACTTATACTAATTAATTTTTGGGCAGTGATTGGAGTTCCTCATATGGAAGACAGTTTTTGGCAGCAGGTGATTATCACTGCTTCCATAGATAATGCAATTGGCTGAGCTTCCCTTTCCTCAGCATTTGTATCATATTTTTCTGATTTCTGAGTTCTGATTTAATCCACAGAGGGATCCAGTGAAAGTCAGTATGCAATGCCTTTGCTTCTCAGAAAGGCCTAGAGCATTAGACCATTTGCTTTTACATGAAAATGGTTAATTCACACGGAAAGGAGGGACAGACTTGTCATCCTTAGTTGTAGATTTGGCCTCTACCAGTCATGTGAACTGGTGTAAATCAGCTTAAGAAGGGGGTGATCTGAGGAACTGGCCCCATGGACAAGGAAAAACTCGCCGATCTCTCACTGCGATCTATTTTTCACTGCCTGATATTCAAGTGCATTAAATAATGTGTCTTTTATACAAATAATTACTGTTCACTTGCAGTTGCCTGCTAGGCATTCCTCCAGCACAGAGTAAGGCTGATGCTTTGTTCTGAGCAATAAAGACCTGAAAAGATAGCACTACTGAATTGAGTGCACAGCAAGGATGAAACACAACAAAGATGCAGGGGCAGATGAAGCACCCTTAGGAAAGCTGGAGGGACAGATGCACGAGTAAGACCACCATGAGGCTCAGGAGGTACCTGGTCACCTGGCAGGGTGCGAAAGTAGCCAGGGATGAGCACAGAGTCCCTGCAGTCAAAGACCAGCACACAAGTGCCTGGCATGCACGGTGTGTCGAGGAGGCAGGCAGGCCAGGGCTTTGCACGCTCCTCCATGAAGGGACAGCAGAAATGGAAGGAAAGGGTGCTAAGCCTCATTAGCTCTATTGGACAATTCTGTGCTTGAAAGAAATATTACTTTAAATGGCCTGCTAATGAATTTAAATCAATGAGCACAGATTTTGATGCCTTGCAAAATCCATGTTAAAAGACCAGTCCTTTTTTTTTTTTTCCCCATGGAGGGTGTTATTTTCAACTCAGAGTGTGTGTGAAGAGATTTAAGTGGACAGATTTGCACTAGACATCAAAAAGTTACCATGAACTCTGCATTTCCAGAAATCAAAGCATTCCTTTTGAGCTGGATAAACATCACATTTGGGAGATTCACTTAACCTAACACTATATCCCAGTGCCAAACTAGAGTAGCAACCAAGCAGCAGGATGCTTAACCCCAGACCCAACTGATTTACACATGCAAGTAATTAATTACCCACTCATATAATTATTCCTACGGTCAGATCTGTTGTGCTTGCATCTGCATGTGCAGGGATGGTGTGCTGAAGTGCTCTCTGTGGTACTGAGGTAGATTGATTGTGGGTGGATAGCTGCAACAGTTTTGTGCAGGATATCATTGAATCATAGTCATCTAAGCTGGAAAAGACCTTCAAGATGAGCAAGTCCAGTCATCAACCTGACCTGATGAGTCCCATCATTAAACTATGCCTGTCAGTGCCACATACACATGTCTCTGAAATACCTACAGGGCTAGGGATTCCACCATGTCCCTGGGCAGCCTGTTCCCATCCTTGACCACCCTCTCTGTGAAGGAACTCTTTCTAATGTCCAATCTAAGCCTCCCCTGGCACAAGTTGAATCCATTTCCTCACATCCTATCACTTGTCATCTGAGAAAAGAGACTGATGCCCTCCTTGCTGAAACCTCCTTTCAGGTAGTTGTGGAGCGATGAGGTCTCCACTCAGCCTCCTCTTCTACAGACTTAACGACCCAATTCCCTCAGTCACTCCTCATGCCTTATTTTCTAGTCCCTTCACCAGCTTTGTTGCTCTTTTGTCTGCACATGCTTGAACAATTCATCATCCTTCTTGTAGTGAGGGGCCCAAAACCAAACACAATATTTGTGGTGTTGTCTCACCAGTGCCACATACAACAGGACATTTACTCATGATGCACAGATTTCATGACATTTGTTCTCACCACTACTGCTGTGGTATCATCTGGTTGTGTCAAGCCCAAATCAAACCACTGCCCTGGGCTGGAAACTGCACTGGACCATGTGCTATGCCATTATATGCCATTACATGTCTGGCATTGCCAGACAGTTGCCGGATATTCCAGAGATCAACCCTATGCTTGCAATAATATACTTACAATGCAGGAATCATTTAACTACTATTTACCACGGCAAAAGAACTGTAATGTTTTTGTAATCGCATGATTATTACCTCCATACATGAGTCGTACCTCCAAAAGAAAAAAAAAAAAATCACATCCAGCCACCTACTTCTTGCAGTGGTGTTGCCTTCACTGTGGTGGTTTTGGGGATCACACATGGTACTGGTGCTTCTGCTGGCACAGATGTTTTCAATGGCCTCTCATTTTGAGAGTGATTTGGTCTAATTTTGTACGAGATTGTCATGCCTAATTTTAGGTGACCTCCTTACCAGCTCACTGCCTCTGTCTCAGCCTTTCTTCCTCCACTGCCTTTGTCTGTGTCTTCTTCAGGACCGAGAAAAATGAGTTAAAATATCAGGTGGAACATCTTAAGACATGATTGCTTCACAATGGTTTTATTGCTTGGTTTCAGCAGTGTCAACCACAGAGAAGAACCTCCTCTGAAGCAAGGAGATTAACCAATACAAAGGAAAAAAAAATAGCCAATTCATTGCATATGTACAGAGTCAGAACAAAATAAATAACATCAGGCAAAAGGCCATGAAACAAGGCAGAGATTTCACCTGTGCTGAGCAAGCAGGCCTGGTCTCACTGGCATGGAGAATACATCACAAGCACCTAGGTACATAACAATCCACAGAGATGTGGCTTAACAGTGATTCTCTGTTCACAGCCAGTTTTCATCACTCTTTGCTGTCAAAGCCTATTTACAGGAGGGCAGAGCAGAGGTGCTTACATTTTGAGTGGGAAGAAAAGAGTCAGTTGGCACCAGCTACTGAGCAAGAACAGCCTGAGCTGCGTTTGAAACAGAGTATGAAAAATACACTCTTGAATTCAAAAGTGCCCTTTTAAACTTAATTTATCACCCACAGAGTATCAAAAGTTTTTTTTTTTTTTTAAATCTGCTATTCAGATTTTCTTTATGTACAAGATTACAATATCCACAAAACTAGGGTATAAAACACCAAGTGCTCTGCTGATGCCAATCTGTGTGTCCTAAAGGCTTGGCCCTCAGAACCAAAATGGACATTATTTCCATTAGAGACCTGTTACGGATTTTCCAGTCCCAATGACTATCTTCTTCCCCATGATTTCACAGTATGCTAGAAATAACTAGGGTTTCAAACCCAGGACTCTTCAATACATAACGCAACACCACGCAAGCAAACAAGGACTTGGAACTTTCAGACAGTAGGTGGTGGAAGAGGTTGTCCATTGGCCCAGGAAAGACATGGTTTGTAACTTTTCAGATCTCTGAGGGAAATAAGATCAGTCACTGTAATTATATCTCATCAGGCTGGTATGTAAATAGTGGGTTTGGCAACTGGGTGAAAAGTTGAATGTCTGAAAGAAAAGGGATAGAAATCTATTCTGCTTTGGATTTGGGGATGTCTGACTCCAAGTACCAGTCCCAGACTTTATTCTTTTCTCTGTTACACCAGTGTAGTTCCAGAATGATACTATCAGAGTCATTCCAGATTGATATGGGTATGTATGAGGCCAAGAGCTCGACCTTCTGCTCATTGAGGGTCATCTACAATCAGGAGGCGTTATGGTCCTGTAAGCACTGGTCTGTGAAAAGTGCAAAGTTGCATTGCGAGTTGGGGAGCTCAGGACTGCAGTCCTTGTCCCCGAGAGTCTGGCACATTTGTCCTAGTGCAGAGATGCTGTGGGAAGCCAGGACACAGTGGAGAAAGGGCGTATTTTACATGGGCTGTGGTCATAAACCTAGATTCCTCTTCCATATGAGGGGCTTCTCAGACTCCTTGCTTCTGGTATCACATGCAATCCCACAGGCCATTAAGCAAACCAGGTGCAAACATGAACTTGTATTGACAGAATAAAATGAGCTTTGCTATGGCAAATACTGGCACTTCCAAGTTTGAGGGACTCCCTTCTAGTCTGAAAACATCTCATATTTCCTGTAGAAACCCAACGGTTTTGCCTTGTTTGAACACAGAGATGATGGTAGAAGGAATGCAGGCAGAGGGATCCCACATAAACCTGATAATCCCTGCAACAGAGACAAGCAACATTTGCTCCTGAGCTTTGTTTGTAACTTCATTTTGGTTTTTAAAATCCAACAGGATTTTTGTTAATTGGAAAAACAAACAAACAAACAAACAAAAACACTAAAATCAGATGTTTCATCTCCTGGTCTTGCTTGGGATCCCTTTTTTTCTTTCAAAACTGCAGTACTATGCTGCACTTAGTTCTGTTTTTAAAACCTCATTTCAATTTGATGCCCTGAAATTCTGCCACAGCCTAAAATTTCTTTACTGGTCCTTTTCAAACCCTAAATGTGGTCATATTCTCATTTCTAGCTGGTTATGAGAGGTCCACTGAGCTATATAGGTCCCCGCTGAATAGAAATATCTAGTCTAAAGTTAGCATTGAACTTTGTACCTCTAGACCTTAAGAAAATTAATTTTTATAATTTAATTGTTCCACACATATAATAATTAAGAGTTTAATCACTGAAACCTTGAGTGACTAATTAACAGGATTGGATTTGATCTCTCGCTGGTATAAAATGAGAGTAAACAGTTCCAGGCTGAAGATAAAGGAATTCTTCTAAAGTCAAATTCCAGTTTCAAGCTTGTGTAAATCAGGAGTCACTGTAGTGAACTGATGGACGCATGCAGGATCAGAATTTGGCCTGATTTCTGTAGGGTTTTGGAGTCCAAATTCAAGATCCTCAAACACGTCAAAAAGCTTAACACATCCAGTTATACCTCCTCAACTTCTTTTGTACTGAAATAACTCCGTTGCATTCACCGGAGTCGTTCCTGTCTTACCATGAGTTAAAGAGGTCAGACTTGTGCTTTGTGACAAACAGCTGTAGCTCTGAGCACGGTGTCGTGTATTCTGCATTGCTTTAGCACAACGTGGTTTGGGTTGTCATTTGGGGTTGCAGCGAGGTCCATGAACTCTATGTTATTGATGCGTTGGGAGAAAAAAAACATCAGAGCAGAGAGGCCAAGTTATCCAGCAACATTCCTGCACTAAGTCACCTAAACAAGGGCCCAGTTCGAAAGCCAGAGCAGGCATGAGAAACATTTTTTTTTTTTTTTTTAATTTTCCCATCAGTTGATTGCTCATATCCCCAGAGAGAAAAGCTCTCATTTCATCCCCGGCTCCTCTCTTCTCCTGAAATACGGGGCCAGTGCAGCCAGGCTGGCAGCTCTGCCCTGTCTGCATCCCAGGGATTGCCATGCCTGTCACAGCAGGTATTCACCACATCCATTTCAACCCTTCAACACCCCTGACAGCATAATGGCAATGCTGTTGGATTTTCAGTGATTAAATGATTGCGAGCAGGATGCCTGGGAGCGCTGTTGCTGGCATGTTAATGTAGTTAATTTCTGAAGGAGCTCCTCAGTTTAGGCCGCAGCCTATCTTCAGGCTGGTGGTGCAGCTCAGGGGCTGCAGAGGAGCCTGTTGCATGGATAACTGGCCAATTTTTTCCCTGTCATGTTTCTAAAAAGCAAGCCTCTTCCTGCTGCCTTTGGCATGTTGTTGATGCTGGCACAGGTAAGCACAGGACTGAAACTCACCCTGCTTGAGGCTCCCAGGCAGGGATGTTCTCCCATAGAGATGCTGCCTGAGACAAATGGGACTGGTTTCCCTCACATCTCAGGCAGGAGGCTGCTGCCAGTGGTGCTCCACTTGTGCTCAACAGCTTTGGGCTTAAAGTCGCTGCTTTGCTTGTCTGGGACCTGGGATTCATGTTCACACCTTAGGCACGGACAAGATTAGGCAGTTCTCCTCTGCAGCACACCAGTTTTGCTGGGTATTGAGAGCTACTGCCATGACAGATAAAGAAGGCATGACATTGCAGCCTGAGGACTCAGGTCTTTCCCAGATTGATGCTGCTCCCAAACTCTGAACCAGTTTACAACGCCATGAAACATTTTACAGCAAGTGTAACTTGGAAATTGAATGAGAGCTTTCCCCCCCCTTCTCCCGGGCATCCCAGCAGCTGGCCCTTCATGTGGTGAAGTGCAGAGCTGGGTCCAATCTCTGCTTTGAACCATGCATGGGAGAATTGGTCGTGCTCGTGGGACTTCAGCAGGTTCTGTGTGAGTCCTGATCCAGGTCTGACTGCACTCACCACAGCAGCACCAGCTCCAAACATGAAGTTCCGGCCTCTGAGATCCACAAGGGGATTTCAATGGGGACCTTGCTCCTTGGGGTGTCAGGCCATAAGGGCTTTGGTGCAAGCAACGTGGGAATTTTAAACACCCTCTTGTTTTTTTCTGGATTTTAGGAATTAGAGAACTGCTAAGAGGATTTTGAAGACCTCATGACACATCAGTGTTGGATTCTGACTGCTAATGATATGGTCTCAGTGCAATATAGCCATAGCAAGGATAACTTGTCCCTGGATAGCCTGCAGTCTTGTCAGCAGTTTAATTCCAGGAACATGGAGCTCCGCATGATCTTCACAAATATCTACATATTCTCTTAGTTTTTTTCACGTTGGATAGCCATGGTTACACTGTGACAGCATCTTAGCTAGCTTGCTGGAAACCCATGAGTACATCTACCCCTCAGAGCAGTTTTATCAGGCTATCTGGTGCCCCTTACTGACTTTGTCCCTCTTTGCTGTCCTCAGTCCCACATGCAGAGAAACATTTTGGCAACATCCAGCTCAGATGATGACAAGTATGGCTTCAGGGAGGGATATGCAATGGAACAACAGCTCCTCAGAACTGAGAAAGGAACGGGATGTCCTGGTCTGCAGCCCTCCTCCTGGGCTCAGTGTGTTTTGTTGGCAATGAATCGGAGATGCTTCAAGCAAGCAAGCAAACAAGAAACAAACAAACAAACAAACAAACAAAAACCTGAAACCCATTAAATAAAGAAGTTTCCCTTCAAGGAACTACAACTTAATTTTGAAGAAAGTCCATTTGTTGTTAATACCTGGTGGAAAAGTTGAGATCTTGGATTTTCCACCACCAGTGCACAACTGGTATAACCCCAAATCAAAAGCAATTGGGTGGGACACAACTGTCAGCATCTGCATCCTCGTGCTATTTTCAAAGTTTGGGTTTGTGGAATTGCCTGGGAGTGTGAGCTGTGATGTGATGCCCCATGAGCTGCCAGCTCAGCATATCTGAGCAGGATTTGGTTTCACCTTTCTCCTTCTCCCCTCCATTGAGAAAAGAAAAGAAAAAAAAACATACCACTATTCCCTTGGTTTTAGCAGGCTCTATGTGCATTCCTCAGATAGGGATTGCCCCAATATGGAAACTAATAGACCTTCAAAAAAAGATGTAAAATGCACATGCACATCTTAAAGATCTAACAGTGCCTTCATCACAGGATGAAAGCTCCCTGTAAAAGCTGAAGAATAAATCAATTTAATAGCTCCTTCGCTCCTTCCTGACTCCTGGAGTGCCAGTTACGTGCTGAGCCAACCTTGTTTTGATGAAAGCAATTTTGCTCGCTGCTGTGAAGCTAATTTTTTTCATCTGGAGAGTGGCTCCTTATGGCAGGTCTGATTCAATTAAGGATTACAGGGTTCTACATCTCCCTTCCCTGGCAGTGTGTGCTAAGCAAGTGCAAACGAATTACAGACCAATTGCTTTCCCCTGATCCCTAATGATGCTGGGTGCAGTAATGCACCAAGATCGATGGGCGAACTTAAAAAGAATGAAAAACACAGCCAGTCTCTGCTTTTGGCATCTGTACCTGGTTTTTATACATGCAAATCAAGTTTCCTGTCCATTGAAAACAACCAAACAAGACACGATGCCATGAACGCAGTGCAGAGAAGGGCATTTGTGCTGCTCCTCAGCAAACTGCTTTTCCAGAGGGCACCCAACGGCGCTCCGAAACCTTTTGCTAATGAAGATAGTGAGCAATTAGCAGAACTTGCTCCAACATCGGGGCATCCTCCAAGGGGCTTTCCTGGTGCTGCAGCTTCTTCTTCGTACAGGTAAAACACAGGGCAGGGGCCGTGTGCTGACCTGTCCCCTTCCTGCTCATGTTCCTCCTGTCCCTTCTTGCTTTCTCCGACTCTCTTTGGTGCCTTATCACCACCTCTTAAATGGGCTTTTGGCACATTCAGAAGTTTTATTTATTTCCTTTTTTTCACTTCTTGCCTCCCTCTCTCCTTTACTGGCTCATTTTTGTAATCTTTTAAAAAGTGCAATTTATCTGTTTCAGAGATGCCGGTTCTGGTAAAGCCACCAAGGACTCAGGCTCTCCCCTCCCTTTCCCCCCTTACTTCAGTACTTATTATAGGATCTCCCAGGCTCTCCTCAATTGACAGGGACCTTTACTCATAGTTATCAGCCCCCGAGGGCACCAACTCAGAGCAAAAGGTCTGAAAAGAGGGAGAGGAACAGTATTTCTCTGCCTCTTAGCTTGTCTGATCTTGTTCTGGATGCCAGTGGCTTTCCCAGTATTTTGTCCTCTGTTGGCTCATGCGGAGCACGTCATTTCACAAGGGTTTGTCAATGTGTCACTGGTTCCTGGGGATCCTTCTCTCCCTTGGATGCTCAGTACTTGGAGAGCCTCTCCCCATCACACCAGAGAGAATTCGGCCTGGAAGCCAGAGCACCGGCGTGTCTTTGGCGAGCACTTGGTCAGCATGGAGATCTGGGTACTGAAGTTGGTGCCGTTGCTGCCTAAGGAAGGGTGGTGATACTTCATGTCTGAGCCCAGGAACCGCTCCAGGTGCCACCTCCGCCACTTTCGCTTGAGCTCAGCTTGGACCTAGGTGGTGGAAAGACGCACGTCAGCAGAAGACAGAGTTTTCTATTGTTCTTGTTTGGGTGAGCAGCAATGGGCAACCCACATACTCAGAGGCCAAGAATTATTTTATACAGTTCACTAAACTCAACCTGGTAAGAACTGTTAGCCACTTAGAGGAGAGGTGACACTCCAGTCAATAAACTTACAGTACAGAAATTCCTGAGCTTCAGCAGAAAGGTGAACAGAAAGTTACTAATCTGACAGGGTGATGGTGTCAGACTACTTAACTTCAATGGAAACATATTCTATGCTTTGTGTGTAATTAGGATTTCTTTTTACTGCCCTGTTTTTGTCCAAATACAACCGATTTAACTACAGCTTGTTTGTAAAGCTGTCAATAGAGATGTGCTTTTTTTGACTGAAGGTCCTTGTTCCTGCTCAGGGAGTTTACACACATCATCTGGTCTGCACTGTTCAGATTCAAATCCTGAACAAATCTGGCCACCATCCCTGTCCCCTCATTCAGGCTTCCAGTGCAAAGTTTTGGATAATGGTATGAATTAGATGAAATAGCTGTGTCTGAGGGTCTCTGGGATCAGCAAGCACAGCAAGAGCACCACAACACTGATACAAACCCCAGGACTGAAAACGTGGAAAAGTCAAGATCAATGCCTCTAAGGTGGAATCATGTTCACCTGGCATTGGCCTGTGCATACCAAGTCACATCAATCCTATTTGGGTTTGAGATCATTAATAGGTTTGTGTGGCACTGCCCTGCTCCGAGCAGGCTTACTAGCAAAGGTCTCTGCTGGAGCTGCATGCCACTGCGTGATGCACACATGGCATCAGCATGGCTGAGAGAAGAATCAGAGCTGTAAGAGAGCAAGTTGTGATTCTGGACACTCCTCCTCTCCCCAGGAAGCTGGAACACAACTCAGATCACAGCTGTTTCTTGTCAGTTTATTGAGCTGAACGTGCTCCAGCTGAGAGCAGCAGCTCCAAGCTCTCAGCTGCTCACACCTACTTGGTAGACTTTGCGGTTTGGGTTTGCTCAGTCTCTGCTGAATTTCTTATGGGCAGATGGAGCATGGTACAAAAATATCAGTGGTAACAGGCCTCCATCCTGGCTGTGGGCCTGATTCTGTGGAGGTTTCCTTGAGAGGGTAAGCATGAGTAGGACTTGGGAGATGGGCTTTATCACCCGCTGAAGGTGCTCCCTTCAGATCGGGGTTTATATAAGGTTATATATGAGTTTTGCTGATACTGTCTCATGAGTAAAGGAAAGACTCAGTAGCAGCAATACTAAAGTGCACATTGAAGTCCTAAAATGTTTATTAATTGTGCTGGAAACCATCTGCCAAATGGCTGAGTTGTTTTTGTGGGGTGAACCATTTGACTTGGAAGCTTTCCCCCAGTGTGGTAATATCAGAAAGGGGACACTCCTCAATCTGCTCCCCGCAAGCATTCAATTAGCCTCAGATGCAAACATTAACCAAAGAACATTGTTGATCTTACCTCCCCATTGAGGAAACAGTACAGAACCGCCACCACAAATCCCTAGGGGAAAGGAGAGAACAGGCTTTTAGCACCTCATAGCTTGCTCAAGCTTGAGGAGCTTATGCTCCTTAAGACCACAACCCAACCTCACTCCAGACATGGAGAAAGGCACTGCTGGTGCCCCTTAGAAACCACTTGGTTGCATCTCCCCTATAAAAGGAGCAGGCGAAGATTGGTTAGGGCACATGGAAGCAGATGCATGGCTGTGAGTCCAAAGCTGTGACAAAAGCTGTGAGTCCAGATTGATGTTTAAAGCCATCATCAGTCCACTCAGCTCTAAGTGGGGCACTTGGTCACTCTGACTTGGATGTTAAAGGCAACTGGATGGGACACCAGAGCCAGCTTGCTCCTCACAGCTAAAACTGGGGAGATCTAACCATGCTCACTAGTGTGTCATCAAGGTCAGAAATATCCTAGGCGTAAAACAGGGCTAAACTTTTCCTTTCCTATCACCCATACATTTTGAGAATCTCACCTTTCATTAAAAACACAAACTCCTCTCTAGCCCTTATGGTTGCAAACCCTAACAACAGGAATTGAGAGCAGGTCCATCTAACTCTCAGAGGAGAGATGTCAGATGTGTTGATGATGTAGGCAGGGATATTAACAGAGTTAACATCTAAGCACACCTCTGACATTGCATATGGTACAAGGCGAGGGATTCCGTCTGGAGGCTGTGCCAAAGTGGCTAGAGCTGACTAATGGATGGGTACAAATGCACAAATATGCAAATATTTTTTTTTTTTCCCTTTTTTTCCTTTTTTTTTTTTTTTTTTTAAATGCAACAATGAAGCCAAGGTTAACAGCCCAGCTCCGGTAGTGACTGAAGTGAAGCGTGTGGGAAGGTCTACAAAGAAAACTCTACCAGGGTTTCCTCAAGATTAATACATCCTCATGGGGAACCTGCCTCCTGCACCTGCCCCTTGCTTATGAAGGATCTAGAGGCAGGAGTTTATTTGCTAACAAGAGATAGTGCACGGAAGTCAGCTTGTTAAAGGCAGAGTAGGATGCCATTAATGGCCAGAAAAACACCCTTGCTGAAGGGTGTTTATCTCATCTTACTGTGTTAATGATACATAAACCAAATGGAGGTGCTTGATTTTCTCTGTTAAGTACAAAAAAAAAAAAAAATGTAACAAAACACACACACACAAAAACAACAGGGGACTAGGGGACTATAAAGATATATTTTCTTTCCAGGTGCCTAAAATGAGGAGAGAGAATCTCCTCTTGGAATTTCAGGAAGCAAAGTATAACATTATCTTCCATCCCTGCCAAGCTGGAGTGAGTAGCTTTTTCCGCAAAGACATAAGAACAGCATTGGGCACATCCAGGGAAAACCCAGCTCAGATGTTCGTTTATTCCTGTGATGGATGTGGTGACTAACTGGTGGTTCAAAGGGTGACTTGGTGACTTACCTGGAACGACCCAACCACGAGCTCAAAGACCATCTTAACTTCTGCTTTGAAATTGTCAGGGAAGAAAGCAAACATGATGTAGTGAATGCCAAAGAGAGGGATCAGCAGCAAGGTGGACTTGGCCAGTCTCCTGTTGGAAAGACAAACATGAGTCATAAGGGGAGAGGGAAGAGGAGCTAAAGGGTAAGCTGATGAGAAATCCTGCAGCTGAGCCTTATGCAACCCTGAAACTTTAATTTGCTGCTGTACATATTTGCCGATTGCCAGGGTCATGATATTGTTGCCTGCATCAGGCACGTTAAATGGCTTTGTTTGTCGTTAGGCGATGTGATATGGGCCATTTATCCTGAGGTCCTAAGAACATCCAGGTTTTCAACAGCAGCCTCGAGCGAGCAATGTCAGGATGCTGCCCTCACCCGCCGGACAGAAACGTCTGGGATATAGCAAAGCGAGGGAGCTGAGATTAACTCCTCACAGCTTAACAACCCTAAGATCCCCCTGACGACCTGGGCTGGGATGCGATGAAATGTGGAACCAGACCCTCAGCTGGGCACAGTTGCTCTACACCAATTCACACGAGCCAAGGACCGTGCTGGGCATGTTTCCACATGCTTACTTTCCTTCTCGTTAACATCTCTCAAAGAAATACACATCTTTGGCTGAAGCAGAGTGATCAGCCCTAGATCATTTCTCCTTGGCCTGCAGACTGCAGATGGCTGGTGATTTCAGATGTGGTGACAAATTAAAATGTGATATCTTTATTCCCAGTAACTTCAATGGAGGTATTTCTTTATCCCCTCCTCTCTTCTTCCCCTCCCACCAGAGATCTTTTTTTCATCTCTACAAGCTAAATCATCATCTAGCGCTGTCTTTGTTTGCTTAGGATTTCTGAAAATTACAGCTTCTGGGAGAGAAATGGTATGTTTAGCTCAGAATAATGACAGGCTATCGCACAATGAATGTCTCCAAAGGAGGGGGATGAGCAGTATTAGTGCTTAATGGCATCAGGCTGGGTAATCAGTGGTCTAATTAGGAAGAGATTATAATTTATTAAATATAATCATTATTAGAATCTGGCTGACAAAAAAAAAAAGGATTTAAGAAATTAAGATTTTAAGGATGCTTAAGGTGGTTTTGGCTCCCTTGGTCACCCACATCCTCCAGTAACCTCCTCTCCCAGAGATTTCTGAAGGAATTGAAGGTAAGGCTAAGATGTTGGAAATAGTTGTTCTTCCATCTGCAAACCCTTCACCTCCCAAGTCCCAAAAGTCTCAGTCCTCTCAGATCATCTTCATTTGTTTTCCATTTGCATAAGCCCACTGGGAAGGCTGCTGTGCCAGCATTATGCAGATGATGTTCATCACTGTATCTCCCAGCAGACATTTCCAGCTTTCCCTGGGCCTGCCCCAAAGACAACTTGATGTTAAAGCACTGGTTGGAGGCTGTGGTTCTCCAAGGAAAACCTGCTGGCTGTAACTCATTCCAGGCAACATCAGTGCCTGCAGGAAGCTGAGGAACTTTCCAGGAATTTGCCTTTTTCTCACCCCATCCCTCACTAGCAGACACATCCCTGCTCATAGTGAGTGAATTCAAAATCTGGAAAGCAAGGACTGTCACTGTCATCAGTGACCATCAGAGTACCTCATTCCTTGCTGTAAGAAGCAACTCCCTCCAGTGTGACCCACATTACTATGATCCAGCCCTAATTATGCCCAGTTCCTCACAAATGAGAAAGCAACTCATTTTCATCACATTTTGCTATCAATACTGGCTTTGCAGAGATCTCTCCAGTCTTTCAGGAACAAGTCAAGCTAAAGGAATCTGAAGTGATGCCACCTTCACCTACCCTATTTGTAGGGGAGCTGTTTACAACCTCCAGTGGCTTAGAAAGAATTGTTTTATCATTTCAGACAATGCTGGGGTCTCAGGTACAGCTTTTTAAAATTATTTATTTATTTATTTATTTATTTATTTTCTAACTGCTGAACTCTAGTATCGAACAGGGCCTATATACCTGTACACTTAGGAGCTCCCTCCTCCAGCACAGCACCTCAAACCAGTCTCTTGCTTCCAGCACTTAGCTTCCCCAAAATACTGTGTGATGTTTTGTCTCTTCTGTCATCTTCAAGGCAAGCTCCCTCTTGTCTGGCCTCATAATATTAAAAAGACCTCCCTGAAAACGACAACAAGGAAAACTGTTGTCCCTAGTAATTTCTCCGAAGAAGTTGACAGTGCTGGAGACTGAACTGCTTGAGAGGTTTTCTCAAGTTGGTTAATGTTACCTGCTGGAAGCCATGGCTTCTCAAAAAAACTAACTTCCACTCCTGGCATGGGGTGCATGTCTTATACCTTTCCTCTCTGACAGATATACATGGTGACAGGTAATTTAGGAAAAAAACACGTTTCCACTAGCCTGCACCGAGCCTACTCCTCCCAGTGGGAGTGGTAAGAGTGAACCAACATTTTAGTCATGTTCCTGAATGTATAATGGAAAGTTGCCCAGAAAACTTTGATGGTAATATTGATCTATGAACATGTACAGAATAGAATGAGATGAATTTTGCTCAACCTTTCTTTTGCAGAAAACAAGATGTTTTCTTCTTCTATTTCCCTGAAATATTGCTGTCCTGTTCTTGCACAAGTCTCTGTCATTTGCAGAAAGCTGTTTTGGGAGACTTGTTGTCACAGTCTCTGATACATTAAAGCCCAGCTCAGTGTCTGTGGCATTAATGAGTGAGTCAGCAGCATACCTGAATTTCCAGCCTTCAGCTAAACTGAAACTGGTTGGAGTTGGACAATACGATCAACATATCAACATTTTATTTTTTAAAAAATAAACAATATAAAATAAACAAGAGAAGGAGGGAGAAATTCAAATGAGAGATTTCTGATCTTGTTAGTTTAAAACATATTCATCCCAGGTTTGGCAGGAGGAACCAGCACTTATCATTAGCAACAGTTTTTGGTAAGCTCTCTTGGGTCCTGCAGCCAAACCCCCTGAAACAAGCAGCAGCATTTCAGATAATAGGGGTATTACATATAAAAGGATCCAGACTGCAGCTTACATGCCGGATGGCATTCATAAAAGGATCTGGACCCCAGACGTGCCTATCTGTCACAGTATAAAGGTACAAGTCTTCCATAATTCCTGCGTCCTAGATGCCAGGCATAGGCAAGTATATCAAATGTCCTAAGGCCTTTTATACAGCTTGGACACCTGTATGTGAGCAACTGATTCAAACTGATTCATGCCCTAATGGAGCTGAGATGCTTTTCCAGGCAGAGGAGGAAGGTGAGGAACTGAAGACATTAAAATCATTCATACTTCAGCAATTGGTTCCTGTCTGGCAGGCCAGAGAGGGAAGTCTGAGTTACTTACTGCCATGTCATGCTAGGCTTGTTTACCAGGCAATGAGAGATTTACTGGCAGCTCACACTTCACTGGAAAATGTGTAGAAAAAAGCCCTGAACTCAAAACTCAGCATGACCTGCTAGGTAATCTGGGCATAACCCTTCTGATGCTTGTTGGCAGCACTTCTACAGAGATGAATGGGAGCCAACTGCTCCAGGCTGCTACATAGTCCTAGGACATATTTCAATATGCTGATTTAATCTATCTACCTGGCTAAAGCTGTTGCAGTCCTGGGGGCAGGACGGTACAATGCCCAACTGGAAATACATAAAGAGACGTGATAGAAAGCAGGGGGCCTGGTAATGCTGGCATCTTATGATGATGGAAAAAGAAATAACTGGTTTTGGCTGCTGAAGGAAGAAGCTAAGGTGAAATACTGGAATTTCCCTTCATAAATCTGAGAATCTCTAGAAGGAGATGAAATACATAATTTACCATCACTAGAGAGAAAGACTCAGTATTGTGGTTGGTTGATATTTAAGAACCATATTGATATTAAGTCTTCCATCTTGCAGAAGAATGAACTGAATTCAGATTCTTCAATGTACATAGCTCCCTCCAAAGACAAAGAAGATTTTATGAGCCGTGACCAGGTAGACACTGTACTTTTTTCCTTTTCAGTTACTTTCTATAAATCCTTTAATAAACATCCAGGATATTTAAAATGCTAAGCCAGGACAGTGGCAGGAGAAAAAAATGAGATGAAATCTGAACTTTTATTTTATTTGCTTTGATGTCATAAGAAATCCATAGATAGACTGATTTCTTACAGTCTTAAAGTGCTGCACCTAAGACCAGTCTTGCACATGGAGACAGATGCTGATCTCACTTGTTTTTCATTATAAAAAAGCCCCATTAAGGTCAATCTCTTTTATCCCTACAATAAAACTGCAAAACTTCTAAAACAATGTGACTTCTCAACAGTGAAGAGAAATGGGTATATTAGGGATGGATTAATTCAATCTGGTTAAGGGGTCTTCCTTATGATAGGGAAAATTTGTGATAGATTCTACTGAATGTATGGATTTTCTGGATATTTATTTGAAAAATGTGTGCTGATTTATTTCAGATAAAAAAAGCACCTGTACTGTAGATGGCTACTCTTTGTGCTCCATCAAGGTCCCTTGACCAATACTGAATATGCAATGAAAAAAGTTTCATGATCATTACTGTTGTTCTCGTGCCCAGCCATTTAGGCAAATGTCCCATTTCCTGATTTCTGATAATCTTAAGTCAATTAAGAAATACGAGATTCTGATGAGTAAAATGTAGACAGATGTAATACTTCAGCTAAGACCCAAACAGGTTTTGCAAAACCATACAATACAATTGAAAAGTCTAGGACTTACGAATATTGGCTGGTTTCATTGTGTCCAACATCTGGGGAATGCAACTTCTGGACTAAGATACGGATGATGCAAATGAAGAGAATGAAGTTCACCTGTTGAGACGGGGAGAAAGGAAACAGAAAGAGAAGTAAAAATTATGCTCCTGCAGTATTATTCTCCAGTGAACGAGATGATCATTAAAGGGGATTCCTTTCACTATTTTTGCCATGGAGCAAGCCGTTGTTAAAAAGCCATGAGCAGAGAACCCCACTCTAGGAGCACATAGTTAACCGACATAGGATGGCAGCCATCTTGGGCCTGACATCAGCCTGCTTGGGACTTTGTGTCATACATCCCAAGTATGATGATGTCAAACCCATAGAGCACAGCTATGCACGACGTCCTGCTGCGCGGGGGAGTGCCGACGACAGGGTGGGAAAAGAGCCTTGGGAGTTAGCGGAGCGACGGACGTCAAAGCCCTCAGGAGACGGTGACATGGGACCGGCTGCTGAGCATGTCAAAGACTGAGGCAGTAAGCCAAAGAAACCAAAACAAAACATAAAGCAGTATCCACTTAAGCAGGTCTCTTCTCAACGCTACTGGGCATTTCTTCTCTGGAGAGAAGTCAGAGACCTTGTATAGTAAGGGACATACCTCACCAACACAGAGGTGGAAAACTTGATCTTCTACAAGGTTAGACCACACGAATCCAGCTAATACCCAGCTTTTAGACAGTGCTTTTCACTTAAAAATCTCAAACTGCTTCATTAACATACTCAAGCAATGCTAATCTTATTTTATAGACAAGATAGGTGTAGAGCTAGTAGATGGCATGAGTAGAATGAAGATCTACTTGTTCCTAAAGTCCTATCCCTTGAACCATGTTGTTGTTCATGCAAAAGATGCAACAGTAAAAAGTGATGATGGATTTCTGTGGACTTAGCTTAGTTTTAGTTTGTCACACTACCTCTTTCTTTATCCTTTCATGCTTAGTGAAGGCACATACAGTTCTGATTTTTAAAGATTTAAAGGCTGGAAGGGATTGTGTTACCCAGCCAATCTGTTTTTCTGCAAAAAACAAATTATAACATTTCCCCTAGCAATTCCTACATTTATCTCAACAACAGGTGAATGAAGTAGATTAAAGCATATCTCTCATTTAGACAATCACTCTTTTTCAGAAGGCTATGAGTGATTGAAATTAATTGTATTTCTTTGTTATAATGCATTGCTTAATGATTCTTTATCTATCCCATGCCATTTATTATAGTTTCTGTTCATATTTATTTGCTTATAAAAAGGTTTGCAACTGACTTGATGGCAAGTGAAATTTATCAGTTCAAAACAGAATTACCTAGATCAATTACTCTAATGAACATTGATAGCACACAAGTTGCAGCACTGCAGGTAGGATCGGAGCTGCTTCCCAGATTCCTGTCATATATTAAATATTGACTGTGTTGGCTTGTTGTGGCTAAGAGTAAACATGGACAAAGAAACAGAGCAGTTGTAAGCAGGTGGGGTGTGCATTAAAGGTTTAGTATGGCCTTAGCATTGCATGGTAGAAGATATGGCTATCAGGCAACTGGAGAAGTGGAGAAGTTGTTCAGCATAATTTTCAACCTAGAACACAATTAAAGGCACTTGACCCATTCCCAGTGCTTTATATCTTTAGGTTGGACAGATTTTTCTAACTTTTAACTTATATATGTATTTCTTCCTTCAGAAGAGGTCTATGCTTTACTCCAGTTGACATGCAGAAAATGTTGCATTCTTCCCTGCAGAAACCTGCTATTCATCAGATAGCTGTTATGATGTCCTTCCTTTGTGACAGATTTATATGATATCTGCAAAAGTAAAATCAGAAATTGCTGGGTAGATTTTGTTTGGTAATGAGGAAATGATTTTCTGACAAAAAGAAAACATAGAATCATTGAGCCTAGGAGAATAGGGTGTGTTTCTTTACCAAAAGGTTATCTTGGGAAAGGGAAGATACTATTTTATCTTTCTATGGTGACATAAATATTTTGAGACATGTCATTAAGTATTTTATTTCTTTTCAGTAAGGTGAAAGAGTAAGAAGTAATTATTCAAACTCTTTCAGTTTGGAATCTCTGTATGACAAATGCTACAGAAAAGGTCTCTGTGCAATGCACGTAATATATGTGGAATAAAAAGAATATAAGTCTAATAAAAGATTTCAGTTTAAAAAGAGACACATTTAGTTTGATTTCTGTTGTACTCTTTTTCTTCCCTTCCCACACATTTTTCTTGATTTGAGAAAACTCCAAGCTAAGTTTAACTCAAGTTCATTTGATTTCAAGTTTTGGCTTGATACCTAACAGAGGAAACACATAATATTCAACAAGGATGGAAGTACTCAGTGTTCCTTAGAAGTGTCATGGTTTCTGTGGTCAGAATTGATCATATCCAGAGAAACAGGGAGTGAAGCATTTTTGCTGATCTGTATGGAAATTAGCCAAACTTCTCAATAACTTTAAAAACACATAGCTGGAACATAACTTTGTGCTGGATGCCATAACAAGAGGCAAATACCTGGTGGCATTCATCTATCTTAGATAGGTAGAAATTTAGGGAAGGACTCATCCCATATTACTTTATACTGTTGACACCTACAACTGAACAAGTCACCTCGGGCTCTGCATATGGTGAGCTCAGAGAAAAAAGGCATTAATGGCAAAATTCATCTAATCTAATTTAGACATACATTGATTCATTACACAAAATGAGTATTTCTGTTTTTTTTAAGCACGTTCCTTGATCTCTGGCTGCAAATTCCCATGGCTACTGCACCAGAATACCCATAGCAACTAGTTGAGATGGAGCTGGTCTGAGTTAAATGAGCTGCACTTTGAATGCCCCAACACTCAAGCTCTTCCTGCAGTCAATGGTTAATGGTAAAGATGTTCATCCAGAAGGTGAGCTTCCTTATCCCAAGACAGATATTCAATATACATCACGGTGTCAGTGCCTTTTCTGTGGATTTTTCAGAACACTTCTCAACACATTTCTACCCCCCACACTTAGTATTAAAGATTTCTTTGCAGAATGTGCTGATACTTTACCAAAATAGACACCAAAATAGGAGTTTTAATGATCCACCAGATGGGGGATTCTATTATTTCCTCCCAGCACCTAAAAAGAAAAAAAAAAATCAGACTTAAAATGTCAAGAAAAGCAAACAGGCAGCTGTGTAACTAACCTTCTCAGGTAATTTGTTTCCCTAAATGCTAAAGTTGGCTATGAAAAACACTAAACCTGGTGTGCAGAATCTGGGAAGGGCTGACAACTTACTTTGCAGTGGCTTTGAGCACTGGTAGGTAGCAGATATAATGCTGTGAGAATTTACTCCTTGGTAATGGAATAGGCTAGAGGATGTTATGCCTGGGTGATGGTGGGGGAGGCTGGAGATCTGCTTAATTTCTCCTGCACTGAGGTCTCCTCCAAGGAAGTGTTATCAAAATAATAGATTAGTAAGGCCTCTAATGCTAAACACCATCATGGATGGGGATTTCCTTAAGCATTGAGTAATTGGCACCGCCAGAAATAATAAAATAAAAATACCCTTCTGAAAAAGATGACAGAAGGCATATGGTGAGATTAGTCTGATTAAATCTAGTCGGCTGCTTCTGAGCTATGGATCTAGTCAGACATGTCCATAAGATCCAGCGTGCTATCTACCTCCTCCTGAATCAGAATGGTCTGCAAACCACACCACTCACCTAGGCCATCTGGAACTGTATTTAAAGCCAACAAGGAAAAGACAAACTAGGAATAAATTAGAAATGAATAATGCAGCTAGGAACACATTTCTGTGCAGTCCTCACAACAGTCAGGTGATTAAGGGAACACTTTCAGGAGAGCATTCATGAAAATTGCTCTGTATTCATGTTTGAAATAGATTGTTGGAACCCATTATAGACAGTTTTGGCTGGATTCAGCTCATCTAACTCAAAATGCTGACAGAGCGAGTAATGGTAGATGGAGAGACTCACATTTAGGGCACAGTTCCGGAGACCTATTTTAAGCATCACCTTTAGGTTGAGAAGAATTACTGAACAACTACCCTCCATGGACCACACTGGCTAAATCTCCACTGGATATTAAAGGAGGCTAGAGTGAATTGCTCAGATACAGATGTTTATACTTAGTCAGGTGCACGCTGCTCTTTCATTTAGAATTAAAGTGGCCCTAATTATGTCTAGTGCACTTCATTTTTAAAATAAATTCAGGCAGTCTGAACGAAGGTCACTTTACTTTGGAGTTAGAATGTCTCAACAGAGGCTTAATGCTGTTTAACAAATCTTACATAATTAGGTTTTATTTAATCTAGGTTAATTTCTTGTAATTTTTCTCTGTAGGTCATTTTAATATGAAAAAAAATCTACATTAGGTATTAAAATATCCTGTAAATTCACACTCTGTTTTACTTGGTGCAAAAATGTAGCACTTTAAAGCCTCCAGAAAATGCAAAGCAGTCTGTATTTTTATTAAAAAATGCTGGAGCTGAGTGGCAATATATAGTAAGAAGAATTGGTAGTCAGAGTGGTTAAATCCTTAGGTCTCTTTCTCATTTTAGAGGCTATTTATTAACACAGTAAATAAGGTCAGTTTTATGCACATAGAATGAAACCATAAAAGAATTCAGTAGCCCTAAGGAAATGTGTTAGCATGACTATACATCAAAAATGCAATGAGAAATCTGAGCTGCTTCTCTTACTGAAATAAGGACAAATCAGGACACATTTGGAGAGAGAGAATGCAAGGGAGAAAATGGAGTTAACCATATGCTGTAAATGCAAGATGCCAGTGTATGCACAGTGAGTACATAATGAGCACCTGATTCTGTAAATCTCCAGAGTGTTTTCTCATAAAAGCATTTCAAATTACTCTGGTTTGACTGCTTGAGTCAAAGCATGAGGGAGGGCTGCAGGATCAGATCTTGTTTACTTGCATATCTCCTTGGGTAGCTCAAATATCTGTCTCATTTACTTATCTGTATTCTATCTATTTCGTATATAAAGTATCTGAAACAGCTGTTAGGTTAAAGAAGATGAAGAACAGATCCCAAGATTTGTCTGGAAAAAAAATATCAGGATTTTTTAAAGCTGTTCTGTGGGAGCAAAATGGGTCTGTTTATTAAGTTTCTGCTGCACGAGTGTATATAGGGCCAGTTCTGCATGATGCCAAGCCCTGCTCTGAGTGTGGGGCAGCTGCTAAGTTGATTGATGCACCTAATGGGACCATTGGGGACTGGCCACAAATTCCATGCAAATACCCTCATCATCGGACTGGGAAACAAAGAGAGCAAGCCTAAGTTCAAATAACTGAGTGTCTTCATGGAGGTCTGGGAGAATTTCCTGGTGCGTGGTGGCAGGGAAAAGAAAGTCTCTGCTCTGACTGCCTTTGGGGTTACAGAAGGATGGCTGGGTTTCTACAACTGCAGGCATTTCCTTGGCCTTCCTTGGAGATTAAGGAAGGAAGAATTATACAGAAAAGAGAATTGAGTCCACAGGCTTACCCAACGTTGAAAAAGTAAATCTTCACAATAGTCCAAGCAGTGATGAACACAGAGGGGGCACCTGGTGAAGAGAAGAGATGACGCTACTGTTACAAATCATCATTCACATTTTGAAGGCTGCTCTCCCCCACACTCCATCTCTCCTAAGTGACTGATGTGATGCTTTCCCTTAACAGTGGGCAAATGTTTCACGCCTTCAGGGCTCATGTGCCTAACACAACACACTGCTACTGTCTCCCACTGGCCCCGTAAGATGACTTTCCTGTAAACCACTCTCTACCTGATTCATCATCCTGTTGCAAAGCCAATCACAAACCAACAAACAACAGCAACAAAAAAAGCAACAAAAAATGGTGATGGTGAAACATAAGGAACGGGAATTGCTTTAGACTTCCAGTGTGGACACCAGTAACTAAGACATTTACCACATTAGCATCAATGGAGAGAAATATGCAGCTTTAAGACAGAGATCTTCTGAGCTATTTTAGATGTTTCCTTTAGGACAAGGAGTATTACTCTGGACTCCCCTGACTGTGTTGCCTGAATTGCCACTATCAAGGGAGCCTGGAGTAACAAGTTCACGTGAGGATGACAGCAACTGGCCATAGGAAGCTGCCTTCTTTCCTCACTGCATAATCATCTCCATGACTAGGGTGGTCCTGTTCCATCCTTGTAGTCCATCTTTCCTCTTTGATTAAATTTAGGTTGGAAATACTTCAGGAAAGAACATCTCTTTTGTTTTGTGTTAGTCACAGTATTGTACATTGTGTATTACTAGTGATTTCCAAATGCAATCAGAACAGTAATGAGTGTGTCCAAACCATTAATTCTTGCATGATCCATTTCAGACACATCACTGATGTTCTTGCAAATGATGGATGACTGAAAGGCCAAAAATCCTTCAAACACCTGCCATTTCCTTGAATTGTCCTTCCACACCCAAGCAACCTCTGAACACATTACCAATGCAAGACATTTCCTTTAAAATCATACATTTTTCTTTAAAATCTTTCAGCTGTACTGTGCTGAAAGGAAGAGTATCTATGTGCAAGGCAGGTTTAAAGACGGTCTAGCCTGATTAACTGCATTTGAAACAAGGCCTGCTAACATCACCTCTTCTTATGCTTGTAGTGTGGAGAATCATCTCCCTTCTGCAGTGTGAACCCAAGCATAACTCCTGTCACTTTCAATGGAAGTTACTCTACGGCTAACTGGTCAAATCCTGAGTCTAGGCATGCCCCTGTAGATGACAGATTTTTTTTTTTTCCTTTCTTTTCAAGATTACTCCCTGCTCTAATTATTTCCCAGTTTTAGCTATTGAGAACATGGAATAGAAAGCCATTTTTGCTTTATACATAAAATTTCATCTAAATGGCTTAAAATGGAAAAGAGATCTGTTTCCTCTTCTGAGAATGGAGTTGTAAGATTAAGATTAAAATTAAGATTAATTTGAGTAAGTTTGCATTTCTGGGCAACTTTGTGAGGAGTTTCACTTTGACTTCCTCAGCATTTTTATTTGTATTTTATTTTGGTTTATTTATTTTATTTTATATTTATTTAATTATTATTTTAATTTAATTTAATTTAATTTTTAATTTTATTTTTATGTGTGAGACTGGATTCACATTAAAACCGGAGAAATCGTGAATGCAGTGAGCAGAAGGTTATCAGCTTTAGCACACAGGTGCTGGGATCTCAGGATAGCTGCCTAGCCTGAATTCATTAAGACAAGGAGAGCAGGAGTCTACTGAGTCAGGTTCAGTCCAGGAGTCCTACTTAGTTGAGACCCCCTTTACAATTTAATGTCAATGCACGATACAACCTTGGGATGCCAGCCAGAATCAAGTAGGAACAAATTACTATAAAGGTGACGAGGAGTCAGCTGTCCTGTAAGATACTGAGGTGGCCAACTCTCAATGAACCAAGCACAAATTGAGCTCTTAAATACCTCGGAAGATTTAGGCTAATACTGTTAAACTCCTCCAGTCACTCAATCTTGCTTCTGGTTGTACTGAATTCTAGTCTGCAATGTAACATGTAGGACATCTCTGTCCCCCTTGAACCTCCAAGTCTGGGATTAAATTGATGTTAAAAATGTCTGCCCAGATCCCCTCCTGGAATTCAGGTTTGAGAAGATGCGTACCCCAGCCAATCAAGATGTACCACCAGAAGTACTTCCTCTCCGAAAAGAAGGAGATGACCAACAGGGTGTGAAGATACAGCCCTTCCACCAGCAGCCAGAAGAAGTTGGCCATGACACAGTATTGGAAGAAAACCATCATGGCTTTGCAGCCTACCTGGAAGAGAAGAAAAAAAAAGAGTGGTGAACTGCAGCATGTTTCCATAGCAAACACACCAAATTAGCAGTAAATATCTGTGTATGGAGTGCATCCTCAAGTGAGCCAGTTCAGCTCTGGGCACTGTTTGACTGTGTGAGCCTGGAGATAGAAGCACTCAAGCCTGGTAACCCTGCTAAGCTGTGACCATGATCTCTACCAGCATGGTGCTTCTCTCTGTAGGGTTTGGGTGTGGGGAGCTGTTTTAGGGGCAGACTGGACAATGGAAGGTCTTTCCCCTATGTGCAGGGCTGGGGTGGGCTTGTGGAGCTGAGCTGTGAAGCAAACCATTGCCCTGGTTCTGAAGAACCCTCCAAAAAGGCTCTACTTTGAACTGAGACCAACCCAGGGACTGGGCAGTACAGCCCACAAACGCTTGATTCAGCACGATGGAGGTGATCTGCACTGGAGAGGAAACACGAAGAAGTGGGAATTTTTTATGCTACTTTTGCCACCAGAGTCAGTGTCCTGATGAACAACATCTTGAGTGACTTGGGCATCACAGTCTCACATCCTCCCCCATCATTTTCAGTGGGAATGCTTGCTAATTGTAACTGCACCCCTGAACCCAAAGAAGCGAAGGCTCTGACATGAACAAACCGACGGCCAAGGATAAAAATAATAAAAGCAGCAACAACAATAAATTAATTTGCCCTGGAAAGCAAAGTCCAATTATAATTGTTCTGTGGCCTGGAAGATATTGCAAAAACTGAAGGGGTTTGAGATAGGGGTTTGAAGAAAGTCAAGTCTACAAAGGGCTGTGAATGCTCAGTAAAGATCCGTGACACATCTTTTTTTTTTTTTTTTTTTAAATAAAGAAAAGGATAAGGAGGCAAAAGAGGGTAAACACTAATGAGCATGGACAGATTTGATTGCATTGGAAGGGGAGAGCTGAAAAGGGAAAGAGGATTATTTTTCCTCGGAAAATGAATAATTAAACACTGCAACTTGCTGCGAAGATTTCACTGCAGCACAGAAGTAGGATGATTTACAGGCAGTGGGAACAGTCAGATTAGAAATGGAAAGAAAAAAAAAAAAAAAGTGAATGGGAAATTTCTGTCTGGCACTCAGGGTGAAAACTGCTGCAAAACACCTGAAGGTAGAAGTCGGATGCCCCAAGAGGTATGGGAGCCCTGGCCATTGCCCCAGTACCTGATGGATCCAGGTCCACAGCTGGGTCCCTATTCCCTACAGATTTACAGAAAAGCATTGGTTGCATCGTTACACATATCCATGTTGTCTAAACATTCTCGAGATGCTGATTCAGCTGGCTTCAGTGAGTCTGCTTGGGTTATGCCCTGCTCTTGTTGGGACAAGGGCACGAGGACCAGGCTCACAGCACTCCCTGGTTAGCAGCCTGCCCTTGGTGCTCTGTGTTTGCACGATGGGGAATTTAGAGCAGTAATTGATTTGCACCAGTGACAAGCATCCCCCTGCTCACCTCTCTTTCTGAAAACAGGTGCTATGAAACCCACCAGTTAAAAAAGAAGCGTAAAAAGTGTTTTCTCGACACAACATGTTATGAAAAGAGAATTTTGCCCGCTGATCACTCAAAATTAATTCAACCCTCTCCTAGCACCCGCCAGTATGTCATGCTGGGGGATCCTCACAGGCTCCTGCTAATCAATTTATATGCACTTCAGCTCCCCTCTGTGAGGCAGATGGCATAAACAGCGACTTGCTGCAGGGTAGTGATGGGGGAAGGTGGAGGCAGAGCAGACACTTCACTCCCATGCAGCGAAGGTGACACGGAGCTGAGCTGACAAGGGCTCGGGCTGTGGCATCCTCCTCCCCGTGGCATCCCTGTGCTCCTCGTTTCTCCTCGCCTCAGTGTGCATATGGCAGTGTGACGCTGACACACCTCATTTCTTTTGCCCAAAGTCTGGGAACCGGCTCGGTGTGTCTGCAGCCAGTGTTGATTTGAAATATCCCTCCTCAAATATAGTTTTGCTTTGGAGAATGAATTTTGGCGGAATCCTTTCTGGATGGCTGTGTTGGAGCTACAGCAGAGTTCTGAGACTGGAGCATGCCACAAGGGGCTGGGATGGTCTACAGAATCAGGAAAGACATCTCACAAAAAAAGGGTGTGATTTTTTTTTGTGTAAGAGAGGCTTTTGGACAGAAATCCCCAACCTGAGTTTGCAGAACTGCTACTGTCACAAAGAGGAAACTGCCCTGAACTACAGCTGTGGCAGCAATATTCCCAAGTAAGGATGTCCAGATCCATCACCTCTTCTCCCTTGAGCAATGGCAGCTACTTTTGTGGTAGTCTCTGGCCTTCACCTCCTTCCCTAACACAGTGCTGGTGCCTTGTTACAGCATTGAAGCAAATCACAAACATGGGCAACAGCTGGTTTTTGTCAACTCCTCTCCTAAGGGGGCTGTATCTTAGCAATTCTCTGCTCTGTGCTGGGAGATATTGGGCTATTTGAGCAGTTGCTTCCACCCCAGGCATTTTTTCTTTACCTGGAGAAAAGATATTTTTACACATCAATGCGAGCACATGGCAGTAACGTTTTGCAGCCTGGAATCCCCTGTGACATGGGATGTCCTGCACTGGAACAGATTTGGATGCACTGGCATGGTCCAAGCTCATCCGGGTGTCTACAGTGAAGCTCTATCGCTAACTCATGGTACTCATGGTATTTATGGTACTTCCTTGCTGCCTGGGTTTCTTGCTACCTTTACCTAAGATGGGAAGGTTTAAACCAGACCATCTATTTCGCAGAAAGATGGAGTTTCACTGTTGACTGCATTGTTCTTCCCTTGAATCCTCCTTGACAGCCAGCTCTGTGACACATTCAGAAATCAGCCCTTCCTGGCTTTTGAGAGACCTCTTCATTATTACATGCAGCAGCAGCACTTGGTAATGGGTCTCTGCCTTTCTCATCAGCTGTATTCAGCCTCAGAATGGCTGTTACAATGCTGGGAAACAAAATCTGTGTTTACCTAAGATGCTTTACCCTTTAGATGACAGGCACTAGGCAGACATGAGCTATAACATCTCATAGATGATTTTTTTCATTAAAGATCAGACCTCACAGCATGTCAGGTCTAAACATAACCAACATAGGTTATGTTTAGAAAAGGCATTTCAGCAGGAAAAGCAGCATTACAACACTCTTTTTTTTTTTTTTTATATATATATATTTTCCCTTCCACTACCTCATTTACAACAACCTATTTCCCTGTCTTTCTCCAGACAACTTCAACTTGCCCTGTTTGTTTCCATTCAAGATGTTGCAGTAGATGGTCTGCCCTGGCTTTGCTGGTGTGATATCTACCCAAGTGGCTCCTCTCTGCTTTCCCTCTTTGGCACTGCATTAGACATGGGATATTTGTTTTTCCCATGAAGGTCCCCTTTCTTTCCACATGTGCTGCTGGCTGCTAACTGTTGAGACTGATTCTGCCTCCAGCTAAGGCTGAATGGAAACCTCTTTCACCCCAGACAAGCACTTTTGTGCTTCTCTTTAAATCCATCATAGTCAATAAGAAAATTTCATCTTAATTATTACAGAAGTTTACTTGAGGATGAGATGAGGCATGCCTTAGAGCTACTGCATGGGCCTCCCTTGCCTTATAGTGGCCAACCATCTGTGTTGGACTCTATAACTGAGGACTATCTGAAAAAGAGAAACTGCAAGATTCAGCTGCTTCTCAGTAGGCTGCTTATGATAACATAGGCACTGTCACATATTTTGTTGGGCTTCCAGCTGCTGCTCCAGAAGGATCACAGAATCACAGAATAATCTAGGTTGGAAGAGACCTCCAAGATCACTGAGTCCAATCTCTGACCTAACACTAAGAAGTCCTCCACTAAACCATAACACTAAGCTCTACATCTAAATGTCTTTTAAAGACCTCCAGGGATGGTGACTCAACCACTTCCCTGGGCAGCCTATTCCCATGCCTAACAACCCTTTCAGTAAAGAAGTTCTTCCTAATATCCAACCTAAACCTCCCCTGGTGCAACTTTAGCCCATTCCCCCTCATCCTGTCACCAGGCATGGAGATCTACAGGCTCTGTATCACTTTCCTAAGTGCTGTGGGATGGGACAGTGATATCACTGGGATATTCACAGGCATTCTAAAGGGTATATGTCCATGCTCAGATAGCAGAAGTCTGCCTGTTATGGAGAATCCTTAAGGGTGCTGAGCTAGCAAGTACTGGAGAAATCTTACTTATTGCAGTGCATGAATGTCCTGAAGAACACAAGAATATGCTAGTCTCCTCAAATGTAAACACCTTTGAAAAAAAACTTCTATTATTTTTCATGTTAGTTTTGCAAAACACATGGAAAATGCTGTCTTGCTGGCCACAGAGTATTTAGCATTCCCATTTACAAGTATACGGGTGTGAATGTCTGCTTTCTGGATAGGAACCAGGCCCATGGCTTTCAAAGCAATGACTCCATGTCATGCTGGGCATTTCTTGCCCTCCTAGACAGAGCTGCTCTGAGCTAGCACTGATTTGGACACGGAGAAGTGTAATGGTCTAAAAGCTAAAAAAGGAATAGAGAAAGTAAAAGAGATTGCATTTGCTTTGAAAGAGAACATCTTACAGTCATTTTAGGGAAAATATTTAATGGGCTGTTGATACTTAGGGATGTAGCCTGTCCTTCCAAAAAGGAAGGGGTGAGTAGGGATGAAGCACATGAGTGGTTAGACTGGTGGTATGACTCAAAGAAATATATTTAGTTGAGAAGTTGGGCAAAATTTTTAGGATGTCAATAAAGGTCAAATTCAAAGCTTACAGTAATGGTGGTAAAACAACAGAGCTACTCACAGCCAGCACAGAGTTCATGTGCTACAGTAACTGCAAAAACCACAGACCACTTTGTCAAGTCATAGGAAAAAACACTCAAGACACAACCAGGTTTTCTGAGAGAGGGGTAAAGAGAAAGGGCATAAGGGTGGAAAAAACAAGGCAGATCAATGACCACAGGCTCTCTACCGTGCCTAGCAGCTCTTTTTGCTTTAATGTTAGCCCTGAGGAAAAAAAAAAAAGAAAAAAAAGAAAAAAAAAACTTTTTTGTTGTAAAACTGATGCAGTGACTAGCTGACCTACCTAGAGAAATGCAGTCCAGATGCTGGGAGCAGTGATTAACACAGATCTGAACCTGTTGCATTAAATACACATATATCCTACTCATCAGAGATAACTCTGCTCAAGGTATCTCTGCTCATTATTAACTGTTAAGCCCTGGCACTCTTGACCAGCTTCTGAATTTCTCTAGCTTAGTTGAATTTCTCTAGCTTAGTTGGACAGGAGTTGGTCTAAGAAGGATGAGGTTTTGATGGAGGTACATATACAACATAAATGTGCATGCAGAAGCCTCCTGTGAATGCAACAAAACTCTACAAAAAAAATAAGTCAGGTAACTATATATACACTGCTGTGCACCAGAGATCATCACTGCACTAGCACAAGTCTCCCCTGGCTTCTTTTCTGGAGATATGGCTTGCTACGGCTTTACAATCAGGGCTAAAGAAAGATCTAAATCCAATCAAATGAAAAGGTGCACCACAATGATTGATCATTCTCCCACCCAACATGCTATAAATGGCCTGGGGTGATGTAAATGGTCTGTCTGAGTCTCGTCACCCCGAGCACTGGACTCCCCATCAGGAGACCCGACCTGACCTCCCATGGTCATACATGTGCGACTCCCCATGTATGACCATGTCCCTGCATGGATGTGACCACTGTGTCCTTGCGTCTCCAGATCCTGCATCCTGCTGCAGTGTGGAACATGGCTTGAGCGGTTTGTGGCAGGGCACCAAGATATATTTAAGTGACCTTAAAGATATATTTAAGTCATCACATGCAATCCTGAGCAATGCTGCAGCTCCTGGCATTATTGATGAAGTTGGAACATTGCCTTCAGGCCAGTCCCTAGTGCCTTTGGCAAAAGCATGGGCTCAGACTGATTGCAATTAATCATGAAATGTGGAAGCCTCTAAATCTCCTTTAAGGTACTTGGGTCTTTTTACCAGGGCTACCACCTCTGAAGCACGATGAAGATTTACACAGAGATTTCTGCTGGTCTCTTCAACAGGAGACAGATGAAAACTCATTTTCTCTGTGACAGATTTATCCAGCCCTTTTCTTTTATGTTGCCCAGAAGACATGACCTGTCTGAAAGGCTAGTTGTTGAGTGACTCATGCTGAATTTGCCCACAGCAACAGCTGCTCTTCTCCCCAGCCTGGTCAAGGAGGCTTCCTCAATATTATTTAAAAGCTTTTTATAGATCCCAATTGTGATCGTGTTTCAAAGGCATGGCTGGAAGATGGGGTAGCACAGAGCAATACCACCTGCTTGGTTGATGCTGAATTTTGGGTCTCCAGGAACAGGGAACGGCCTTGCCCTACATCTCCATAACTACAGTGCCATTTTAGTTTTAATCATAATTGAACGCAGGAGTCTTGAACTAATTCCTGCCCCATATGCCCAAATCAGACTGAATCCCATCCCATGATGTAGGAAGATGTAGGAAGATGGTTATTCCATAGTGACTGTTGATCCTGCCTTAGCCCTCTCATGAGGAGTTGTAAAAGATGCAAAGTTGTATCTTTAAAGGATATACCTATTTCTTGTCTCATTTCCATGCTTAAGGCTACTGGCTTTTATATATTATCTTTTCACTACTTAGTTGTCTTTGACAGAAAAATGGAAGAGTATGCTCCATCCAAGGTCCTAAATAAGGAGCTGCAGAAGACATTTCCAGAAGTTGACTTGGCAAGCTGAAAATGTGAATATCAATTTGTTATCTCAGCCTTCTGCTGCTGTCTCTTGTTTTCTTCAGAGACAATTAGGGTGATGGTTTGACCCTGCAGAGGCCAACAGCAAAGCCCCGGCTGACTTCAACAGGGCTTCATGCTGGAGGTCTAATTTACAGAAATTCTGTGTGACGTCAATGGGAATTGTTGACAGAAATAAAACAGCATCTTACTGGGTGATTCTGTTTCTCTAAAAATGAGCACCTAGGTCAAGCCAATTTGCTTAGCCACAAAAAAAAAAAATAAAAGGAAAAGTGCTACCTTGCCCTTGGCATGTTCCTCCTTTTGTGTAACAACAGAAAAATAAAACATATTAAAAACACAAACAAACAAGACAGGCTGGCACAAAGCCACTGCTTATTTCTTCCCTCTAATTGCAGTTGTAGACTAGAATTAAACAGGTAATCAAATAAAAAAAGACCCGCAGTGTTTATGTTCTACCATGGAAGGAAAGCAAGGTCTACTCAAAGAAGACTTCTCCTAAGCCAGTTGGTTGCATTTGACTCCTTTCCCTGCCATGTAGTCTGACAAGCAAGGAATCTTAAATGCTAAATTGCTACACTAGTGAGTGGCTCTGCAAACTTCCGTGGGAGGTGCATGGAAATTTTGGGTGTTGATTCCTAGCACTGTCTATGTGTAAAGAAGTTTGATGAAGGAAATTCTTAAAATGTCATCTTGATAGAGATGATGGGGCTTCTGATTGGAGCATGTAACCTTTAGTTTGTGAGGACCTAAACTGTCAAGTTTAAAGCCTTGGTTAAAGCAATTTTTCATCTTTGAGAAATTAAAATAAAGAAAAAAATGTCTTTAAAGACCTTCATTAGATTAATAGTCTCACATCTTGGTAACAGATCCTTCAGCTCTTGCTGCTCTAACAGATTCAATTGTAAGTCATCCCTATAAAATGTATGGCAGACAGATCAACGTATCTGAATTCAGAGAGGGCTCATGATCACCTTCTATCTCAGGTACAGGAATAGGAGATCTCAAACGCGGATTTTCCCTGTTAACATGCTGCTTTGCAACACTGGTGCCCCAGAAACATTATGTGGGAGTGCTCTTAAGCCTTAGCAATAGTGAATTAATTCAATTTATCTTAACCTTCTTTCCTCTAGGTCACAATGCATTACATTTTCATGCACCCATCTTTGCCTAAGAGAATACTTACTGAATGTCAGCTGTCACAGGGCAATTTATTAAGCCATTATAACCTGGATTTGTGTGTAAGCTTGTTGATTTGTCACTGCCTTCACAAAACAGAAATGCTATTTCTAGACTGATGAGCTGTGCCACACAGCAATATGCATGCACACACACATACTGATTCAGCAAGCTAAGTCTTGCTGGCTTCCAGTATAACTGTGGAAAGAAGTTGGGCTTAATCTCCACATCTCTTTCCTCTGCCCCTACTTCCACTTGCTCTGGCTGGGCTGGGCCTGGACCGAGCCTGGGTAGGGTATTATTTCTCTGGATAGAGAGTATATTGCTCTAGCAATAGCCAAATGCATATGGGCCCAAAAGTCCCCTAAGGTAACCTTGTCTTTTCGCAGTGCTTCCACATCTTTAATGCAAATTGAAAGCTAGTTGAAAATGGTAGGATATTTAAAAGTCTCTCTCTGCTAATACGGAAGTTACATAAAACAACCTCTAATTTATGTGCTTCCAAGCCAGCAAAGCATAGCAGGGTCAGATCCTCAACTGGCAGAAACCTTGCGAATTCTGCTAAAACAAATAGAGATCTACTCATTTACTCCAACTAAAAAACGTGGTCCACATGACTGCACTTTATGCCTAGACTACTTCCCACGAAGGCCTCCTCAAACACAACACTATCTATTCAATTCTGTAGGCAGCTCTTATGTCTGCTGTACCTCACATAAGCAGCAAGTTTAAGCCCTGTGACTGCGATCCTCACGGCTATTTAAGCATTTCTCTTCAGCTGACTTTAACAAGGGTTATGTAACTGACAGCCTTGAGGGCCTGGACCTTTCTATTTTGTCTCTTAGGAATATTAGTTTTATTTTTTTTTTTGGAGGGGAGGGGGAGTTGGTCTTGTGAATATTTGTAAGATGTTGATTAGCTCTAGACGGTCTAGCCTCTGTGTCAGATGACTCAGAGTTGAGCTTAAACATAAAAATAGGATTGTCTTGGTTAATGGGGTAACTGTCCTTATTTCACGCTCATCAACTGAAGAATGATAACGGCACTTCTGAATACATCTTCAGTAATAAGGCAAGTCAATCACAAGTCAGCAACTAAAGGGAGAAGATGGTCAGAGTTTTAATAATGTCCTTCTCCACACCTGCCCCATGTTCTCTTGTTGTTCTGCATTGCTCTATGGTGCCAGCACATGACTAGGGCATTGCAGTGTTGGGCAAGATAAAGTCACTTTTTCAAAGGAAGTTCCTGCTTTAGAGTTCTCCCACAGTCTAACTTGCTACCTTCACTCCTGGGTTATTTTCAGGAGCAAAGGAGAAAGGTAAGGGATAACTCATTCAAGTAAAACAATATAAAACCATGTTAGAGCTTCGTCTGCAAGGTCTAGACCCTCTCAAGGGTTGCATGACGACAGTCCAAGGAGCAGAAAGGGCATGACCCAGAATCTAATACTTCCTCTTTTAAGGAATGGATCACTGCATCTATGGACTTTCCTCACCTTCCTAGCCTGACATGCCAAGCATCCAGCTTTATCCCCCACTGCTATTCATTCCCTCCCTGTATCAAAATTATTATTTTACCTCTAGCTTCCCTGACACTCAAGGTTTTCTTCATTCTCCAACACTGCACATTCCCTTCTTCCCAAACTCAGACCTTTGCTCCCTTCTTCTCCCACATCATTTTAGTAGAGCTCCATCTCCAGACACCACAACCCTTCTTCCCAACCCAATTTATTCTTTACTTACTACTGCCAGCCCTGATGATAGTTGTGTCTTTGTGCAAAGATGGGGCTGCCAGAAACTGCTGTCTCACTAACAAAGAAGGAAGTGACTGTTTGCCAGCAGCTCCACAGCAATTACCTGTGTGCAAGTCCTCTTCCTATGGCATGTATGAGGTGGTTTATGTCTTCTTCATAAATATCAGAATGGTGGCTTGTACAGGTGGAGACCTCTTTTATTCTAGAAGAGATGGTAAGATACCACATTCCTGTGTTTTGTGTTTCTGGCTAATATTAAATTCCAAACAAGAATGTGAAAAAGTCGAGGTAGATAGGTAGCCCATCTCCCATGCTCATGGCTGCTGCTAGCCATGGACAGTAACCATCCCAAACCTATTTATAGCTTCTCATTGCTTCACACACCCTTCATCACTGAATTTGCCAGTAAAACCTCAGATTAACTCTGGCCCTGATTTACAAAGTGTACTTGAAAGCATTATTTTTTATTTTTAGCTTTATTTTTAGCTTGCTTTCTTTCTTTCTTTCTTTCTTTCTTTCTTTCTTTCTTTCTTTCTTTCTTTCTTTCTTTCTTTCTTTCTTTCTTTCTTTCACTTATTTGTATCACATACAGGAGCTTTCTCTAGTTATTTTTCTTTCTCTGTCATTTACTTTGCTGTAAAGTTTTGAATGTAGCAGTGATCAGCAGATACAGAGATAGCAGCAGATATGGGGATATCAGATAGTATAAAGATAGTATAAAGATAACATTCCACTGCCAGGTACAAGCAAATCTCTCTATCTAACCTAGTGGTAAAAATGTAGACCAAGGAAATGGGTGTGTTAGGTTTGTGTTGTGACAGCAACACCACAGAAATTGTCAGCAGAATCATAAGTAGAAGCCAAATGCTGTCAAAATCTCAGAAAGAAGAACTGAAGCCAGTGTGCTTCAACACCTTTCCCTGAAGCCAACAGAAACTGTTTGGCTTAGTTTCACAATTTTTTTTTGGGCAGGTAAAGTGGTTCAGGTAAGACTTGAGTGGAAGAGTGAGAAATATTCCACTAACAGTGATTTTTCCTTTTCTCCTTGTACTGCTCCTTGAGATGAAAACCAAATGTAGTTGTTACCTATCAGGTGGGAAGGGTGAGAGTCTTCATCACTCTACACAGCTGAGCAAAAAGAGGCAGCCCTCACCTCATATTGGGTCTCATTTTCATGGCAGGACAGACTTTAAAGCCTTTCTTTATCTCAGGCAGCATCTTTGTGCCTGACTTATCCAACTGAATTCAGTGGATGGGGAGCAGTTCTGCAGCAATGAGCTGAACTACTGAAAAAGTGCCAGCTCATGAATTTACACATTTTGGGGCCTGACCCAACTCCAATTAAAGTCAAGCAAAAAATTCTCGTTGTCTGCAGATAGAGTTGTGCCAGACTTTCTCCAAGCCAGTCTGTGATGCTAAAATGAGCTTGCCCTCTTTTGTGTAGGTGAGAGTAGACGTCTATCAGAGAGGATGTAACCCAATACAAGGGCTGTGTCTCTAATTTCCAACTCTTCCTCTTTCTCAGATGTGTCACAGACTCCTGCCAACTTTTTTTTTTATTTTTTTAAATAATAATTATTGTTATTTATTAATTTCAGAGAGCAGAGCAGGGGACCTTCTCTCCTATAAAACACCACTATATGAGCAAGGGGCTGTGTATATGAAGGACTTGGAGTGCTGGGTAAACCACAGGAAAAAAATCTTGCATCAGAACCTGGCTCTGCTGCTCCCTGGTTTAGAGGCCAGATGCAGTCTCCAATCACTAGGTCAGAAACTCTTCCTTCCTATGGCCTTCTGAATATCAGTTTTATTTTTACACAAGTGTTTAAAAAGAGTCATACTCTTCCAGTTTTCACAATAGCCTGCATATCAAAGCACTCTTCATGAAGTTGGATGGATTTGAATCCAGATGGGGATGTGCTGGAAAAGAAAATGTGTCTATCTTCAACTTCCATATATAAAGTTCATGTAGGAGCCTGTAGCTTTTATCAGTTTGGCCTGAGGCAGATCATGTTAAAAAACTAATTTTCCACTCTGAAGATACGAGACATATATATATGTTCACTATTGCTAAAGGTCCTGCCCTCCTTTGCAAATAAGAATTTCTCATTGGAATTTGATTGTCTTACTGGAATGCAAAAGGACAAAGAGAAATGATCCCTCCCTTGGCTGGATTCTCAGCAAAGGCAAATTTGCAGAGCTCAACAGAAGTCTGAATTCAATCTGTAGAACTGAATCTTTATTTATATCAAACTGTTGGCTTCCTTGTCTTCAGCTAGGCTGGAAACATAAGTGGTTCATCATTATGCTATCCAGATATTACATTCATTAAACTAAATCAAAGCTTAGCCATTAAAACACACGCACACACAAAATCAAATGAAAAGACAAGCAAAGAGTTCAGTTCAATCCTTCTACCAGGTTTGCTATTTTGGCTACTGAGCTTCACCTGACATTTTCCAGAGAGAGAAGGAAAGAAGACGACAAAGCATGGGAATGCTTAAATGGAAGGTCACAAAGCCTAGAGAAAACTAATGTGAAAAAACTAGAATTTGCTAAGAGGGTTCTTCAATCTGTAAAAAAAAAAAAAAAAAAAAAAATGCAGTCAAATACAGACTGGAAAGTGGTGCTTTTTTTCATGCATTATGAGTAACTGTTGGATGCAATGAAGCCACATGCCATGAGTTTTCCATCAGAAATGATTGACTAGGTGATGACTAAATGATTGACTAAATGATTAAACTGAAGGTATTCTGAATGAATCGGAGCAAATAGTTATTGGAAAAGGCAGTGTGGGCGATTTCACAGAACCCTCGTAGCCTGATCGTCTTTACATCTGGGTGCTTAAAGTCTATATTCACTAACACACTTGAGCATATGCCTACCTTAAAGTAATTTAAGCCAACATGATTCAGTTTCATATAATTACAAACATTGCAACTGAGGGCACGACAAAGAAAGTGAGGTTCAGTCTACTACTGACTGCCGGCACATTTGGCAATAAGCTGTGTGCCCTCCAAAATATTCAAAGTCCCTGGTGGTGCTTTGTTTCCCACTGGAAAATCCCAATGTGCTTTTAGAGCCTTCTCTAAAGGTCAGTCTACATGCTGCTATATGCCTAAGGACACACCTAATTCATTTGGGCAGCTGGGGAGAGGAGAAGGAGTGAGGGTCATTTGCAAAGGTGCTGCTGGTGAGGTTCCTCGTAGCAGCACAAAGGGCCTGAACCACTTTGTGTAGGTCTTGGGATCAATGGTCATTTAGGCCTGCTGCATTTACTTATGAAAATGAGCCTTGCTTGTCAGCCCAGGGTTTCTGCCCCATGAAAGGTGGGGTAAATTTTTCATCAAAGCAGGAAGACTTTTCTTTCCTCCAGGAATGGATTTTTCAAGGAAGAAGAACCAAGAAATTTAAGAAATTTACAGGTACCACACACCAACACCATCAAGTGCACAGTGCATGTTCTGGCTCATGTGATGGCTCAGTGATTGGCAGCATTGGCCCTAAATCCCTGAAATGCTTATGGCCACATTCTCTGTGGCCATAGAGACACCCAACAAACTTTATTTTTCAGGGCATTCATGCTGAACTCAATGGTAATGGTTAGACTTAATGACCTTGGAGGCCTTTTCTAACCTGAATGGTTCTATGATTCTACAAAACTGTGATTCTACAATCCAAAACTATTTCAATTTAAAATGCCATAGAGTTAACACTATAATTGAGGTTTCCCATACTAGATAAAATTAAGTAAAAGTGCTGCTGAAGCAAAGCCTATGAACATTTTTTTAAATTACATATTCATCTATATTAAGTGGAATTCCTATCAGATTGGAGCATTGGCAAATATGTTGGTGGCGAGCTTAAAATATTTTTAGGTGGCTAGTGCATAAAACATAATTTTATGTCTTTGTACTGCAACGGTTAAGGTCAAATTTGGGAAATAGATCCCTTCATCACTAATGCTGGGAGAGGTTGTAATTCATTTGGATTTTATATATCCCTGAATCTGGTTCAGAAGGGAGGTGCTTTTGTCCTTTTTTCCTCAAAGGAACTAAGTGCAGTACTTTCTCTAATAAAAAGATCTCTATTGCTTTGGTTCTTCCCTCTTCTGAAACAGCATAGTGGTGACAGCATTCAGTGAATTAAATTGTTTATTCAAATCTCTCCTCAAACTGAATGAGCTCAAGGCCATATCTTGCATTATCAGTAGAAACATGAAACCTTCCATAAATCCTATAGTAGGCCCTGGATATATCAACTAGTTAGTACCCATGTCCCCCAAGCCAAAATCATATCCTGCAAGTTCAAAGCACAAACAATGCAATTATTTCACCTAGCTCAAGTCAATCTAATGCAACCAAACCCAACATAAATTCAATGGATTTTATAACTATGTCTGCAAGCAGATGAATATTAGGTGAGGCACTGTGATTGCATTCCATATAGGTATTTTTTTCCTTATGGCCTAAAATATCACCCATATTCTGCAAGGGGTAAGCTCAGTCCTCTGTAATGGAGACAAATTTATTCTACATACTTTTGTAACCCTTCTGTAGGATCTAACCATTCACCTTGAACTGACATTTCCCATCAAAATCCTCTGACAAGGAGAAACACATACACAGTGGTGGTAGCCATGAGACTGGCTTCAAGGAATGACAGATTCTGCAGGACAAAGCCCAGTATTTATACATAGAAGTGCTTCAGGATGGACTATTGCAGCAGACACTTCTCACAGAGCCTTCTGCAATCATGTCTGAGTCACGACCTGGTGCAAACTGCCACAGGAGTGAGAGGTTAGGTCAAACTCCATGGTTCATTGGGTTCTTGGCTTCTCTGCCAATTAGCATTGGCAAATATCTTTGGCAGCAGACTCCAGCTAATTGTTCATCCAAGTTTATATGTCATTGTAACTATTCATGGGCCTACATGATAAAGTCCCATTGCTGAAGAATACACATCCCAGGGAACCACAGAGGAGAAAGAAAAAAAAAAAAGCAGAGGGTGGGTGGTATGTAGTCACTGCAATGGGGACATGGTGTAGACAGTTCTCAGGGAAATGGTGGGAGTAGGCTGCTCTTTGATATTAACTGGGAGGTGCTCAAGCAGAAAAGCCATTATAACAGCAGGGATGGGACTCAGGAGGGTACAGATACAGAAAAGTCAGAAGGCAAGGAAGAGATTGAGTGGTGAGATTGGGAAGAGAAAATACAGACTTTTCTGTTGCTTTATGATGCAAAGAAACACAGGTGCTGGAGAGATCTGCTGGACTGATGTGTCCAGTCCCCTGCTATTGCCAGCAAGTAGCTCATCTTTATATACCATTATAGAGTGCTGCTCATCTCTATAGATCATTATAGGGTGTTTTTTTTTGCTTTGTTTTTGTTTTGCCTTTTTTTTTTTTTTTTTTTTTCTGGATGACTTTTGATCACATCTTACTGTTTAAGGGATTTCAGTTTCCCGCCTAAATTTATTCATGACTAATGTCCTCTTGCATCAACATTGTCATTAGTTAAACACTTCTCCTGCCTTAATATTTGCTCCAGCTGATTACACTGAGTCTGAAAGGTGATAAAATACACCAGCTCCTTTATTTGCCTCCTTTTTCATCCCAGAGGGGAAATGTCACAGTTGCAAGTTAGCGTGGGATACAGATCCAGATGAAAAATAGACAGTGATGTGTCTATATATAGATTTCCTGCCTGAACTCGTGCAGAGATCTGGTCAATACAATCAGTAGAGCTCAGAGAGCCATTCAGCTCAGCAGACGTAGGTGCCTTCTTCAAAGTGAGGTGGCAGCTGTCTGGACCCTAGTGGACATATTGGTCAGATCTCAGCTGACTGTGATTGCACTTTACACATGGAGATCATGTGTCGGTATTTAACCTGCAGATACCTAGAATGAGTTATCGGAATCCGGATCTCCCACCACCACTGAGGGGAAAGGCTTTACTAAATCCTCAAGCAGAGGATGGCAAGTCTTTGCTCAGAATATCCAAAAAATAAGCACAGGACTGGGAAATAGACACAGGACTGATTGAAATCCAAAAATCTTGCGTGCTCCAGTTGTGGGTTTGACCTCAGAAGGGATTAGACCTCTATAAACTTTTGAACCTGGTAATTTATTTTATGCCCTTTCCATACGAACTAAGCTTCAGCAATCAGGTTTTTGTTTCTTTTCAAACAAGAAAAAATATTGAATTCTTCCCAAGGTAGTGTCTTACATACATTTGCAAAGTAATTTTTGGTGCATTGTTTAAGAGAGGCAACAGAACGTGGCAGAAACTTCAATGTGCACAGCTACTTACTGAGCTCACAAAGCAGTGTTCAGGTTCTTCACTTTCAAATAGGATAACGTCTTTTATGAAGACTGCGATGGCTCTCATTATGAAGGACATGAAGAGGTGCATATGAATATAATTTCGAGTACAGTGTAGCTTTCTGTTGAGGAGAGATGAAATAACATTTCTGAATAGCAAGGCTTCTCAAAAACATTATTTATCTATTTACATGTTTCTTCTGCCAAGATATAGACTTACAATTAAACATTAGAAACCCTGACACAGACAATGTTCTGATGTAAATCACTGCAAATTCACTTAAGCCTTTTTAAAGCCACAAAAGATGTGACATTCCATATATCTGTAGCAGTGTTGCTTCTTTTCCAGTTCTCAGAAAAAAGGTCAAAAGATAGAATGATAGAAAACAGGTCCATCATACTGCTTTCCATTGGAAAAGACTCAGTAAACTGCACTCATGATAAAGGTCTGTTTTCTACAGAATGTTTGTACTGTAATAATTTTTTTAAAGGTGAAATATTTCTTCAGGGGGAGAAATAAATTAGCAGCTGCTGCCAAAATTAACACATATTGCAGGTTTTCTGGAGCAATGTGAATAATATATTCACTTAAAATGGCTATTTATTAATTATATTAAGAACATCACAAGGCTTTTTCTGTCCCTTGCCCACCAATATTTTGAAGATGAATTTTCATAAAACAGGTCTGCTTTTCAAGTGTATTTTGTTCAGTCATCATAACCACAACAGACCCCACTCAGCAACATGATTGAATTACCATGTTTTAATGAGTTACTATGCATCAGCAGAGTTTATGCTCTTAATCTCTGATGATGGCAAGATAAAGGGACTGAGCTGAGTCCTCTGTTCTTGTGGCGAAACCAAGTCAAATTACACTGTTTCCAACAGATGAGGTGTGTGAACCCTGACAGTTTCAACAGCTTGGCTGGCACCTTGTACCTTGTTGAGACAATAACATTTGAATATGTCTGATTCAACATTTGGGGAGCAGAGAGAGCGTGTATGCTGAGAAGTGCAAAGGAAGCAGTTATCTCTACTTAAGGATCATGAAGAGTGAGGCCAGTCTAAACATGAGAGTTACTCCAGAGCATACTCTGCTTCCTACATTCTTTCTTTGGTGATGATGTCTAAAATTGTCATAACTGGACAACCATATCACACATTTCAGGGAAGCCATCAGAGAGTGGCATAAGGAGATGGAATCAAATCTAAGAGGTTCTTCCATCTCTTGGAGGCCAATTTTTTGCTGTTTTCCCTACATACAAACAACATTGTAATAGGAGATTGCCTCATATATAGACTTGTTTTGTGGAGGTACCCAAATATAGATGCCTGAATCTATTACAAACAACAGGAACTGAGGATGAATTCAGATGCCACACGTTAGGCATCTAATGCGATTTAATTTGCTCTACCTTATCTACCTTTCAGTCCATAAGGGCCTGGGTCTCCTAAAGGTCCTACATCACATCTGTTTAGTTTACGCATGACTCAGAGACTCTAGCATGTCTAATATGGTTCTGGGTGACTCTGTTTTGCTCTAGAGCTCTATGGGCTATAGTAGGAAGTATTTCTGAAATGCATTTCTGAAGGTAGATTTGGGGTGTGAATCATCCGTCCCATTCTGAATACCTACTTTAGCTGAAATGCATCAATCCATAATATTCATCCATATTATTCTGACCGTGTATCTCAGATGCAGAGATCCACCATGTAAAAGTTAACATTTAGTCACATGAATCCCACATTAAATAATTGGACGGGGGTTGTAGCTCTCATAAAAATGCCACAAATCACATATCATAAAACACTGATACCAAAAGATGGAGGAACATCCCTCTCCTGTCCATCTTAGATTTCTTTTGCATCCACTCATGGTCTATAGCCAAAACACTTGCAGAATCACAGAATCACAGAACTGTAGGGGTTGGAAGGGACCTCGAAAGATCATTGGGTCCAACTCCCCTGCCAAAGCAGGTTCCTCAGAGCAGGCTGCCCAGGTAGGCGTCCAGACGGGCCTTGAATATCTCCAAAGAAGGAGACTCCACAACCTCTCTAGGCAGCCTGTTCCAGTGCTCTGTCACTCTCACAGTGAGTAAGTTCTTTCACATGTTGGTGCGGAACTTCCTGTGTTCTATTTTGGGGCCGTTGCCCCTTGTCCTATCCCCAGTTGACTTATTCATATTTAAACAGCCACCATTTCCTTTGAGTCACCCCCTTACCTCTGTCTTTTTGGCTCGTGCTCTTACCTGAAGAGACATAAAATGATCATAGCAGCAGTGAGAGCAATGAGCGATAAGGTATGTCCAATGGTGTAGCCGGTCTTGACTGTGCCATAGAATGCCGTTTGCTAACGTGAAGGAAAGAAGCAAAAAAAAAAAAAAAAGACTTTTAAAGAGCTGCCAACATGTGCCTAAATACACTGTCACTGATATTTTCCTGACTTTCTTGGTGAAATGAGGGAACCATCCTACTCCATTACCTTAAAAAAACCTCTTTCACCCTTTAAAATCACATCTGCCAGACTACATGATTCAAATACCACTTGTGTGAGTAAGGGGAATGTGTCTGGTTGCATCAGAGCTTGGATCGCACCAAAACCAGGCTACACGTGGGAAAAGTTCATAGAGGAAGGAGTCTGATTTGACACTGGCAGAAACAGCTACATGGTTATAACCTTGTGAAACAAGAGCGACTAATGTTCAGTTAAATAGTGCACTGACATGTCAGCACTGAGGCAATGAACATGATCAGCTTCATTATGTTAATGAATTTTGAGGACAGAACTGGTCTGGAAATTGGTTTTGTTTTTGTGGAAGTTAACATTGTGTTTTAGCAAGAAAAACAAACAAACAAACAAACAAAAACAAAGTATTCTCATTGAACACACAGAAATATATGTTAATTTAGAAATTAGTCCACAGTTTTTCTCTCTGATTGTATACAGAGGGAGTCTCTGAACATGGAGCACCATGGGATTTAAATCCAACAGGGAATCCTGGTCTAAATAAAATGGGGAAATAAGGCAAAAAAAGATCCAGCTCTCCTAAGGCTCTCCAGCAACACTAAATCAATATATTTTGATCCTCAGCTTAAAAAGAAAAGATCAGTTGCTATTTGGACATGTTTTATCAATGAAAAATCCAAATTTTTATAAGTTCAACCCAGTTTGTAGAAGTTCTTATTTTTCTAGCCCTTGATTGACCCTTCTCTGCCCTCCTTGCCTCCATTTTCTGTAAAGCAACCTACCAAGCAAAACCGCAAAAAGCAGTTTTGACAGAATATCTAAACCCAACTTTATCTGGGAAAACACTCTTTAAGGGCTGACATTTTTTATAGGTTATTTTCATGTGCCTTGATAAGCATTAGGTACTGTTCAGGACCAGTGAGGCTGAGATGAGAGGTAATCCTCTAGCATTTACACAGCCCAGCTTAGAGGGGTGTTAAGACAGAAATTTCAGAGAGTGCAAAGGCTACACTGGTCATGTCTATACTGCTCCTTGGACCACAGACCTCAGAGAGGATAAAAGCACAGTAGCTTCATTCAATGATTCCACATCACTAAGAACTTTGGGTCATGATCCATAGCAAGGACTTCTTTTCTAATTTATTTACCTGTTATACTAATGGAGTCTAGAGAATATGGCCATATCTATGCTCGCCCACATGCAGAGCATGGAGGGACTTGCACTGCATTAAGGAACAGTTGAGGTTCCACCTTGCTGTACTTGCTAATCACCTCCTGTTTTACAGATATCAAAGGAGATAATTTTATTCAAGATCATAAATGGAACTGGAATTTCAGTGTTGTTCAGATTACTAAAATACTAATCCTAGAACAAACAGGGATTTAGAGAAGTGAAGGAAATGCACGTCAGGATGCCTGTGTTCTGGCTCTAGACCTAGACTGATTTACAGAATAAAATTAGACAATTTTATCATTCCCTCTCTGACTTCTAAAAGCCTGTCCTTAATTTCACAGGAATGTGATATGAACGATTAGTTAAGGTAGATGCTAAAGTGAGATTAACTGAAAATCAGCTTCTTTTGCTTCTGTTCAGTAGCCTCTACATTTGTCCCTTGGAATTAGAATGTGAAACATTTATATTTGTAAGTGCAAAACAGCAGAAATACTGATATCAAGTCTTCCAGCAGCTCTGCACATAAACTTGCTTTGTGTTCACATCACCTATGCTAAAGTCTTCTGGGTTTCCCCTGGTAAATGCAAAGAGGCCCCTCTGGAGAGAACTGTGGGGTGAAATGTTCTACTTTCTTCACTGCCTCAGAGAGAGCCTACAGGGACTGTTGGGTGGCTCCCATCTGAGCAGGTGGAGGAACAGAGTGGGGAAGCTGTGCGTCACGCCTGATAATGGGACAGTAAAACAACACCCCACTAGCTAATATATGGGTTTTCAAGGTCGGATTGGAGAAGCAAACATTTCCATTGCAGAGATCATAAATGCACTACTTTGGTGGCTATGTCTTCTACTTCATAAGGACTGCCAGAATTTATAATTGAAATCATACACACAGCCCTTATTTATTTTTTCAATTTTTTTTTGCTCTTTCTGACTTGAGACCAGTAGATGTTTAAGGTTCACAAAGTGTTTTAGGCTTGGATAGTTATCAGTCCGCTCTGGACCTCATGTTCCATACAGCCTGCTGTTCTCCTTTTTTTCTGTTCCCTTTATTTCTTCCTCCACAAACTGACAGCCAATTCAACAACAACAAAAATCTATTCTTCTTCAGGAGCTAGGACTGCATGTTCACCCCCCTCAGCCACCTTTCACACAAATTAGACTTAAACAGCATGACAAAACTGTGCAAATCAAGAGAAAATAATTAAGAAAGAATTAAAAGAGCACAATACATGTTCTCTTGGTAACGCAGCACTCTGGCAGTGCTGCAATCCATTGGGTTGCCAAAGCATGTCCCAGGAATTCCCAAATCCCTTTGCAGCTGCAACATAAGCTAGAGGTCCTGGTGGAGGGTCTTCCCATAGCAGACGTGTAACGATGGCTTTTGCAATGTACGACCACTGCCCCAAAACTCGATCTTAGGAATGGGACGCGAGGATGTGAAGAGGTGGCTGACCTTGAAGGCAAACTAAGGCTCTCTCTCCAGTAGATCCCTGATATTCTTTGTGTATCTTTCCCTTTGGTATTTTTCTGAATTCTTTTACTATTAAGGCTGGCAAAGTTCAGCTCAGATTTTCTGTTAACTCTTTGAGTGCCTTTGCAATGTGTGACAATACACAAAGACCACTCACCATAGATATATATTCATTATTAAGATTCCTATGTCCAGCATTTACAAACACTGAGAAATGTTATACAGCAGAAACAAACAACCAAGCAAACAAAAAAAAACACACATGGACATAGGTTTAATATAAATATACAGTTGCAGTAAAAGATAATATTTTTCTAGCATGAACTTTTTCTTGTTGACTATAGCAGAGCTGTTGGTAACTAGTTTAGACTAGATGTTGAACTTTTGGTTACATGAGGTGAATACTGCTTCTAACGACTTCGTTTATCTTCTTTAGACTTTACCCTTTGTGCCTCAGCATGCAGCAAACCAGTAACAAATTCCTTTCTGTGTAATGACAATGCTCTATAATATTTGAAAGCTAATTATATCTAGTTCGGTGAATACTAATTTACCTGCAAGCAATATGCCAGACAGTTTGTGGATTTTCTTGCAAAATTCAGTAACATGGCTTGAAAATGTGTGTGTTGCCTAGCTTTCTAGACTTTGTCTGGTTGAGATCAGCACAGCTGCACTGGTGACAAATGAGTTATATCGGTTTATCTCTTCTGATCTTTTGATGATTGTGTTTGGCCTACAAATACTGGAATCATCTACTCAAGGCTAAATATAAATATCTCAAGGGAGGCCTTGCTTCAAACTTGAACATCGAACATCAAGCACCTGAAGTTATACCTGGGCATCGCAGAGACACTGGTCTGATCTTCTCAGGTGCTGAGTTCCTGTCACCCTTTTGGAAATCAAGGGGAGGATCATCTCTTTGACAAGACACTGATCTCTGCTTCCAGAGATCTTCCAAATGATCCTTCATTTTTGGGGAATTAGAGTAGGACTGGAAAAAATAGAGGATCAGAATACCACGTGATTCTGCTATCTATCCACTCATGATAGTAAGTCATGATATCCACTCATCCAGCTCTACAGACCTCTTCTCCTGGAGTGCTGTTGGAATCATATCCACAAGCTACAGTATACGGTGCGGGGTACACATCTGTCCAGCCCTGACTTGTGCAATTCCTGGTCACATTTCCTGAAAAAAATAGAAAAGGATGATTAATAGAAGAAACATTGGGCTTGCTCTTAAACATGTTTGCTTTTCTTAATTTAAATGTCAGATCACATTTCTCGTAGCATGGTAAAAGTCTCATATTTCTCTGTTAAGAAGTACTCATTTAACACCTAACACATAAACTGGAGGGACCAGTTGGGTCATAAATTCAGTCTTCAGATACAAGTAGATTTTGCTATTTAGGTGCCCACAAAGCATCTCTTCTAATGGTACCATAATACCACCTGGACTCAGTCCCTTGGTTGTGGGCAATGCAAGGATATTGTCTGAGAGTGTTATTGTCTCCATTCCTGGAAATTTCTTCATCTAACCAGAGCAGTGAAGTATTTACAGCTTTCATTTTGCTTGTGAGAAGCAAAGGGATAGATAAAGTGCTGATTTCATGTTATACAATTAAGGTGGGAGAGCTGGGAACTGAACTCAGTCCTCAAAACCCAGACCTTGCCTACAAAACGAGTCCTGAACTTTACTCAACTGCGATTCCCATGAAATCTACTGTACTGGTGCTTGAGAAAAAAATACTTCAAAATTTGGCTAAGAGGGAAGAAAAAACAGATACTGACCATCTGTGTTGCCTGTTTTAACATGTGTACAAGACAGATGTTTGTCAGACAGAAACAACAAAGAAGCAAAACAACAAAAGTAAATTGCATATTCCCCCAGCACCTTCTCTGACCACTGATGCCTAACCAGTCCATCTCAAGTGAATCGCACCATTGTGTTATCAGCTTATAAAATTTCACAAATTGAATGCTTGGCATTCCTTTGGTGTCTTTTATCACATAAAACATCCTGCCATCCCTGACCGGAAAGCTGGTACAATAAACCAGAATAAACAAATGGTAAACAGTCAAAACTTGCTTACGGCTTTTTAGTTGAGGAATTACATCAGTGAAACTCAAGAGCTTTGCAAACATTTCCAGCAATGAGGACCTTTGCACACAGGAATAATAAAACTGCACACAGGAGAAAATCAATTCTGCTGCTATGAGTCATGAAAATATCCAAGCATCACCTCCAGGAATTTCTGATTGTTGAGTCATCTGAACATCTTCCTAACTATATAGACTTATCTTGCACTGAAATCATCATCAACTTATCACCTTACTTAATCCAGTTCTTGAATCCCTGTGATAGGTGGATTTTGACACTGAAACTTGCCCCTGTTATTCTTCCTTATGACAGATCTGAACACATTGAAGGCTCTGGTGCCTTTGTTCCTTTCAACAGCTGCTCCAAAAGCAGTTAACTTGAGAAGTTTGGTGGGTTGTTGCTCCCCAGGCTTTTCCTTAATGATCACTATTTACATTTCTTTTTCCAGGGTTCATATCAAGATCATAAGAGATCATGTGCAAACAAATCAAGGACATGACTGTTCAGTATTTATTTATTTTTTAAGGTGTTATGTAATTTCTCCATTACAATAGATCCCATTATCTGAATTTTTCTTCTTCCCGTTTCCTGCTCAAGACTCCTCCCTCTGTCTGGAGATGTCTTTAGTTTCCATGGTGGTTTTGATTCTTTGCTTCTTATTGTCAGTGAACTAAGGGGTGCCAGTTTCAGTTTCATTCATTTCCTTGTAGTTCTTCTTTTTAAGTGTACTTTCCCGTAACTGATTCGTTGCAGTTCTCGTCCTCCTTGTTCACATGAGTACTTTTCAAAATTGTCTTAATGCTTTAGCAGATGTGTAAACTAAGGCAGAGGGAAACAAAATAATGTAGCACCACTGAGATTAAAAAAAAAAAAATCTGCCTAATTTTAGGGATTCTCTCTTCTCTGATAAGAGACTGTTGCTGCTCATCTTACTTTTTGATGCACAGATTCAAACACACAGTCTGATACAACACATATTTATAACTCTCATATTCTCTGATGGATGCCTGGGAGGTGCAAAAAGTACAAGGTTAGAAGACAGAGATTTTACCATACTACCATTTTGGGTCAAGTGCTGGATGATGTCTCCCCTCAGAGTAAACAACATTTCTAATTACTACTTGACATTAGGCTGATTACTTTCTACTGAAGATGAACATAAAACTTGGAAAAACACCTCACAAGCTTAGTACTTACTCTGAGGTTTACCTAATAAACAGGCTGTGAACTTTAGACTAAAGCATTAAGCTGATATTTTTATGCTACAGGCTCAAAGCTCAGCTCTGTCACACACCTCCAGTGCAACTGCAGCCAGTTCATTTGTCCTCACTAGGTTTCTGCTTCCCCACTAGTAGCAGGGCTTCAGAAATAAAGTCTGCTCTTATGTCAATGGGAAGGCAAGTGTTCAAAGTGTCAAGAGGTTTCTAGGCTATTTTCCAGAATGGTTTCTTATTAACATTTTATAAAATATAAACTCTCTCCAGAATGATGCACTAATGAAGTACGTTGAAGATGCAACATGTGTCAGTAGTGGAAAAGGCAGAGCTTCTGGACTTGGTATCTTCAATCTGTGAAAGTTCAGAGTTTTTCCCAAACTTTCCCATTTCCTATCAGACTGAAGCTAATTTTTTTCAAACTGTTTTTATTTTTATTTATTTATTTTTTCCTGGAGAATTAATGAGAGAGGAGATTGGGGCTTAAACCTCAGTATCATTTAATTAGCAATGCACAGTGGAGGAGATCCACTGTGAGAGCTGGAAAGCATCCTACCACTGGTTGGAAAGCCAGTAGGTTTGTGCTCCAAGCTCACCTCTGAGTAGTGGAAAAAGGAGGTTCAAGTTCCTTGTGTGAACAGAGTCTCCGATTTTTAAGAGGGAAAGAGGGTATACTGGTTAATACCTTTTTCCCTGTCCCTGGCATTAAATTAAGCTTTTTTAGGTTTTGTATTCATTTTTATCAGAAGTATTACAACTGCCAAACTGGTGCACCTACTCCTAAAAGTCATAACCATTTCAAAGAGATGAGGTTTTCTATTTAAAGGGGAAAGCCTTGTAACTGAAGTCCTTTGCTGGGTGCTGCCTTTTCTCTTTGCAGATATCAGGACAAATGTTTTTTAAAGGGGACAAGGTGATGACATTTCCATAAGGCTCCCTGCCAGGTAGGAGGGGATGGATGTACAAAGGAAGGAAAGTAACAGTGCAGGCATCTGAAAAAAAAAAAAAAAAAAAAAAAAAAAAGAGTTCTCAAGCTGGCAAATATAATGTGCAGAGGCAATCCTTACACAAGCTAAAGGAACTATAACGATTGCTGGAGAACCAGAAACATAAAAGCCACTGCTTATAGAAGAGAATGACAAGTGTAAATATGAGGCTAGACCTTTGGCTCGTTTGTATCAGTGTTTATGACAATCAAGGCATAAAGCACTATTGAAAGGCAAGGAGTAAAGCCGCAGGCCTGAATAACCAGTTTTCACAAAGTTTTACTGCAACAGCGCCTTAAGAGTTCACGAGTAGCATGATAGGCTGTAAATGTTTAATCAAACCACCATATTCCTTGGTCCAGCCCCAGACACCAGCAGATGTAGTGTATGAAAGTGCAAATGTTTCAGTGGCTTCAGGCTGAGCCCCAGCAGGATCAGCAGGGTCTCTCTCAAGATCTATACCAGCTCGCTACACGTTACCCAACTGCAAATTTAATCCTCTATGGTGGCAGGAAGGGTCATCCAAGCCTACATAAACTCCTGGGATTTATACACGGCTCTTCCTCATGTGCTACCTCTGCCTGCATTCCTTGAAAATCTGCTTGCAGTGTGCCACAGCAATTAATGATCATCTACGTGAAGCACGAGGGGTGACTGCATTTCCTCTGTAGACTTCTCGTCTTTCTGGTAGTACGTCTGCTATAGGACAGGACCTTGCCATCTGGCCCAGCAGCTGCTCCCGGTCTAAGCAAATGCTTCCTTAGAGTTCACAATCCCCTCACTAATTTGCTAATCTGCACAGTCTGATGGCATGCCTATTATGAAAATGGAATTGATGGTTGTAAGCAATTAGCCGAATGCTTCAATCTTTCCTTCTGATTAGCTTGTACTAAATCTGGCACATGCTGCACACCTATCCTGAGTAGCTTTGCCTTGCTTGCAGGGTGATTTGGAAACTCTCTGCTCTGGGTAACAAAGAGAGAGGGAAGGAAATCCCTCTCAGTGAAAACAAGCAGGACTAGATAAATTCAGAGACACTTTTTGCCTGATATCTGTTAAAAAGAAAATAAAAAATCCTTTTTAACATTAAAAAAGCAGTAAAAGAAAGAGAAAGACCCACACCTGTATACTCATGAAAAGGTTGTCCAAATATTCCTGTTTTTAATTCATTTTTTGCATATTCAGATTTTGTTAATTGTTTTAATTCAATTTCTTCTATGGAAAAAAAGCATTCTCCTTGCCTCTTTCTCTCTGACACTACTTTTATCTTTTTTTCATTGGCTCTACAAATAACAACGAATTGACATTATTGATACTGATCTGGAGACAAGGAGGACATCTTTTTATTTTTCCCTCCCGCCTTCTTTTTCCCCAGTTTGGGTGAAGAGCTGTTAAAGGTCCCTATGAAGAAAGACAAGTTAAGCAGCAAAATAATTTTACAGATTTGTATCTTGTAAATCCTGGTGATGAAGCAAACATTTTCTCAGTTTCCTCAAATGGAGGCTGTGTATGGGCTAGTGTTCCATACAACTAACCACAAAGTTTATTCCTATACTCTCATTATTTTACCTCTTTCTAGTGATTCTAATAGTGCTTTTTACTTCTGGCTTTCAGTTGTAAACTTCCAGGTATGTCAGCCCTAACAGTTTTTTATATGTTGTATGAAAACATACCCCTCTCTCCTTATTTTAGACCTGCTGATGGACATTTTCATTTTGTACCTCTTCTCTTGTACACCATGAAACAATTATTCCTCACCTACTTTCTCCACAACGTTATGACTTACATTCTTTGAATCCAAATTTTTCTAGTCTGAAGAGTGTTAATGTAGATAGAATTTCTTGGAGAGGAACACAGTAAGGAAAAACTTTTAATTCAATTTCCTGATGTATAAGCATATTTGGGGATGATGTGGAAGAGACACGAATCAAAAGAACCTTTCAGATTGTGTTATACCCACCAATAAAGAGCCTGGTAGAGGAACTACATGATTAATTCAGGGCATAGTGAAGGAGTGAAGAGTCAGTGCAACTGAGATAGAAACAGAAGATTTTCTTTATAAAAGGTGTTTGATCTGTGTAGAAGTTAAATACTGAATAAGTAAATGGAATAAATACAAAGAGATAACTGTATTACAAGCAATTTGTTGCATATGTCTCACTCTCATAAGGTTTTTCTCTTTCTTAATTCTTTTTCTCTCTCATCTGTTTCAAATACATACCTCAGAAATATATCTGAAAGTTTGTGTCATAGGTGAGATTTTAACTCTTTGATCTTAGTGGGAGAAAATTTCTTATTGTCTTTTAATGGGAGCTTAAATTCATACTAAGAGTTCTGAGGCCAAAGGACATTCTCTTTAGTCTTCCTCCTGCTTCTCTTGCCCTTTCGTGTAATAGCTTCTAAAGGAGAGGGGAAGGTCTGCTCTAAGTAGCCATCTGTCCTGCTGGTCTGCCATTATCCCATGGTCAGAAATTGATTTTTTCAAGCAGAAGCTATTAAAGCAATAGAAGATCTTATCACTTTTCTTGAGATGTTGCTGAGCCCACTGGAACCCGTGTAGTTCCATTTTTATTATCGATCTGTCCTACTGTTACTGGGAAACACCTGAGACTTCCAGACAGAGCTACAGCTTGTTTTTAACTAGATACAGAAGTGGTTAGATCTGGGAGAAACTTGTGACTTGTCAGTCACAACAAAGATATTTTCCAAAATTGCTTTTTGTGTCTCAGCCATGATTTTGTAAGTTTCTTCTTTCAGCACAATTTCTGCCAACATGGTGCATCGAACAGACAAGCATACTGTGGCATAGTGTCAGCATATCACGTAACAGTCAGCCTTCAGTTTCTTCGTTTGTTCTTTTTCACATCACTTGGTCTGCAGTTATTACTCTCACAATTCTGCTGCCCTAAATCTTAGCGCACCTGTGATTTTGAGAAATCCCCCATTTTCCTTTCTCCTCCTTTCCCTTTCCTGCACATCACATTTCTCAGCATGAAGATCTCGATCCTTAATAAACACAGATAATTCCTCTCTTCTTAACATCACATGTTCCCCTTAATTAGGCACCTTTTGCAAACTCCGTTTGTTTTCTCACAATAAAAGCAGAGCTGTCATACTCTAGGACAAATTTCTCATTAGCTCTTTAGACATTGCTAGCACAGTACACCAGGAAGTATTTACAAGAATAAAATGAACAGTTCTGGCTAAGTGGAGGTATTAACTCTGCAAGGCATGGGCTGACAGCAGGCTTTCCATCTGAGGATCACAGCACTGCTGTCCCTGGGTGTACATGACCTTCTCAGCACCAGACCTTCAGAGGAGCAGGGCAACCGTGTCACGACACCTCAGCTGCAAACAAATCTCAAAGGTCTGAAGCAAAACTAAGCTTTAAATAAGCCGCACGTCCAGATAGCCACCTGTTTCTTCAGTCAGTTACACCGCTGCATGTTGCTGGAGCCAGCTGACGTGAAGGGTGCACTCCTAAATGCAGATAAAAGATCAACACTGATCTATGGAAACAGAGTAATCCAGCACTGATTTCTGAGCTGGGCCTCCAGTTGTCCATGACAAATGAGTGAAATGGATGTTAAGGAGTGCCTGGAGGCTGCCCTGACAAGCACGGGCAGCAGCAGCATTGGCTGTTCTGTCCCTTTTGCAGTGACTTTCAGAATGGACTATGCAAATAACTGCCGCAATTCCACGTGAATGAGGACGTTTCCTGGCAATTTTATCTTTGTGACATGAAGGCACATTTGGACTGGGGCTACTTGGCACCTGAGGACGTTGACGGATCTCAGTGAACAAACCTGCATAACAGATAGAGTCAATAGTTTTTTGTTTTGTTTTGTTTTGTTTTTTCCTCCCTTCAAATGAACATTGTAGTAAATAAATAGTGGTTTTGGTTCACTTTGACGTTCTCTATGATAGTGGTAATGTCTTTTCCTTACCCAACATCTGTTCATCCCTCTCTCTGTTTTATTCTGTTTTCTTTTTAGTTTCAAACACAAGATAGAAAAAAAGGAGGAAAGGAAATGAAGAAAATAACCCTGGTTCAAGAGAAGGAAATTAAAATGTTTTGCAAGTAAATGGCAATGATTTTTGGAGACTGGGGAAATGTGTATGATTCTGCATTTTTGTTTGTTTTTGTCTACTCATAGACCTCCTTTGCATGAGAAAAAGATTGGGGTTCATCTCACTTTTGCCATTGAAATGTAAGGACAGTAGACTCAGGTTCCCTGTAGAGGTTATATCAGACCTCTAAAGGTCATCTCATCCCTTTCTACGACATGTTGTGGGATAACCCGTGCCCTGTAAGTGCCTCTCTTTCCCACTGGCTGCAGAGAGAAATTAGACAAAAAGTTTAGCAAGGATGCCTAACAATTAGGTGCCTACTATGTGGTGGAGGGAGTATCAACTACAGTGAAAGGAAGCAGAATATCAGACTGGAGGAGTGGGGAGCTCTGACAGCTGGGAATCACTTCAGCCTGCACCACTAAGACCTGGATGTTACCAGTAAATTACATACATTGAAATGATTTGACTTGATTGCCTTTGCCCTAATGAAGTTAGATAATGCTACCAGGGATTACTCAATGTCTTTCAAGGTGGAGGGATGGAGAGAGGATGCCATTTCCAAAACTCTCTGCAGATGAATCAGGAAGAAAAATGAGATGACAGAGTTACTGAATTTGTTAAAAGGCCATCAGTCAGAGGGCAGGAATGAAATGAACCATGTCTTGTGTATAAGTGTTCACATTAATTCGTACTTAAGATCAAAAGGTCGTTAAAATAAATTTGGGCACAATACCAAAAAGCAGAATGACAAAAGATAACAAAAAAAGATTTTGATTGATATTTATTGAACTGAAATATGTCACAGAGAGAAAGATGCCTTTTAAATTCAAAAGGAAAAGCTATCTGACAGATGATTATGAATGTGCAAGTTTAAAATCATGGAAGACATGCAAAAATCAAAAACTAAATGAAGACGATGTTCATGATGGATTGTGATTTAAAATATCTACAATAACATAATAAGATCCATAATTTCTCAGGCAATTCTTGGGGCTCTGCTTAAGCAGGAAAGGGCTTTTTAAGTCAGATTCTGAATGCTAATGCTGTCATGAACTTGAGTTACTCCAGGTTTAACAGACTGTAAACCCAGAAAAGATTTAGTCGCACAGTTTTTATAAACCCATATTTGTATAACTTGCAATAATATTTAACACAAACAATATTTAGATAAATATTAAAATTTCACCTATGAGTCTGTGGACAAGCAGATTTGGTCCATCTATAGCTGACATCCTAAGTATCTATTCTGAATTGCTCCATAGAGCAGTGGGGAAATCTGAGGCTGATTCAAACCACAGAGAATCACCTCCAGGATAAACAAGAGGTGCTTCTCTGTTGACTTCAGGAGAAAGTCCACACATCTGGGATTAAATGATGAAATGTCAACCTTTCATATAGCTGACATTAGGTGAGATGATTCTGACCCTGATTACCTGCACCATATAGACAGAGGAGCCAGTCTGAATCAAGAGAAAACACACTTTTATTAACAAACACTTTTGTTTAAATTCAGGAATTTATAAATCCCATGACCAGATTGAATCATCTTTCTCAAGCAGCCTAGAACTTTTAGATCCCAGTCATTGTGCAGAAGAATAACAGCCTGCTGCTTTCATTAATCAGTGCTGATAAATACCCTTGTCATTTTCAAATTTCTGTTTTAGAGAAAAGACTGCAAACCTAAACATTACTGTAACTGCACAAATGCAGACCTTAGAGATGTTGCACAATACAACTGCCAGTTTTTGTAGTTGGTGTCAGCCACATGAGTCTGGTGACATGACTCTCATCCTACTCTAATTCTTGCCTGGAAAACTGCATGAAACATTCTGAATGAGTAACATGGAAATCAGCCTAGCAAACTGCGAGTGCATGTAAAAGCTGTCAATGATAAGCACAAACAGCTTTATGCTCATTCTAAGACTCCAGGTAGCCAGTAAAAGCATCACCTCCTTGGACAGCCAAAGCCAAATACGACTTGGAGAATTTGCTTCACAGCATGCAGCATTTGGGATTGCTAACCAGGACGGAGAGCAGCAGCTTGAAGCCAGGAAATTGCCTGAGCCAGATGGTCAGCATTCTTAGCAATGACATTCAGAGGAAGAGACATAATTTCACTGAGACAACAACTCAAGATTCACCTGAGACTAATACAAACCAAGTCTTGGCTTGCTTTTATAGTTCATAATGCACAAATCATAACCGAGTATTTGGTGAACAGGTGCAGAATCAAGTCTCTCACTGTGCTGGCAGTCAGTGAGCTACATGGTCCCATCTCTTTCCGTCTTCATCTCTTATGCTCACCGCACATGTAATGTGGTGGGTTCATCAGGAGATCTTATAGAAGCAGTACTAGGGGTGTCCCAGGTCTTTAACGTCATCTAACCGATTTCAAAGATCATCAAATAATATCTCCAAATCAGTCTTTAATTTCCCCACAAATCCCCACTGGAGCCTTCTTCCAATTTCTAATCTGAGTTTCATGGCAGTTTGCAGATTCTATTTTTCAGCCAGTGTTGGATTTGGGCTTAAAGTGCTCCTCTCCCCTTGATTTTGCTCTTGCAGTGAGAACTCCCAACTTTTGTTTTAATAAGCTAAGCAAGTGTCACTGAGCCATGCCACTCCAGTTTCTTCTGGAATGACAGACCTTTTATCTACCAGAAGATCTATCTTGTACAGCTTTAGTTTATCTTTGTCACTTACATGCAACAGGGAGGGACTAAAAAGCAGCAGTAAGATCTTTGGAAAGTCATTTCCCATCCTCTTGTACTCTGGAGGAACACAAGGAGCATTGGAACAGCTACCCTGCTGCAGTGGATGGCAGTTTATCTCAGGAGCCTTCGAAGTACTAAACCTGGCCCAAGGATCAGACCAGTACAGGGCACAAGACTGAGGAATGATAATTTCCAGTATTTAAAAGGATATATGGAAACTTAATAGGTGTTTCAGGTGGGCAAATAAATCTGTATGTTCACAACCTCTGATCTGTGATGTATTAGACAAATTTCCATATCGGTTTCCTGACTGCTTCCTTACATCATCTTTTTATTATTATCATTTGTGCATGAATGTCACAATAGTTAACCGAGAATTTTGATTGTCTTCTCATTATATTGTTTTAGATCTTCAATCTGCTGGAACAGGTTATGTCCAAATACAATAGGACAGTGGTAGGGATGGCATCAGAAGGATCCATGAATCGGTGCTGGGTGGTAATGCCAGCTAGAATCTCTGATGGCTTCCCATCTACATAAAAATGCACTGATGACAATGTTTGCTCTGGACAGCAGCATCACAGTTTGGCTAAAGCTGTAAGGTTATGCCCTCTCCATTCAAAAGCATATGGCAAAAATATAAATTCATGATACAGGATCCATCAATGCCTACAAATTCTTTTTCTTAGTATCATTCATGCCCAGTGTTTGGCAGCGTATTTCTAATACTGTGAAAGAGTTGGTGTTTGGTGTAAAAGTGTAGAGGATGAACAAAACAAATAATGAGATGAAGACGTTATTTATTGGATAATGGGGAATCGGGAAATCAGGAATTCTTGGAACAGAGGTGGGAAGATACGGGTGAAGCTATGATGCTATCTGATACCTGTGATGGCCTTGTTTCAAGGTATGTGACCAATATTGAATTAGTTTGAGTTGAACTGTAAAAATGCATGCATGTGTTAAGGTACACAGGGAAAATGCCATGCCTTGGTAACTCTAAAAGTAGGCACTGCTCGCCTGCAGAAACGCAGGATTCAGACAAGTCTGTCTGAGATGACTTGCATATACAAATAAGTAGAATTAATGATGAACTGCAGTTCATCAGGATCTCTTCCTTGCTGAGTGCAGCAATCCTGGCTATTCCCATCCCCACACCCTTAAGCAATTCATCTCATAGCTGAAGCTTAAAAAAATGTCAGTGCTGGTTTTTACTGTTTAACTTGTGCAGGATGGACAATTTGCTCTTGGAGAAACTGTGGGAAACAAATCTCTATTACAAATGTCATATTCTATGTATTGAAAGAAAGCTGGAACACGCTGGTGAAGAGATAGCAAGTAGTGCACTTTAATAATAGAAGGTGCCAAAAATATTTTCATCTATCTCCTTTACACGGTACTGATGAATGCCATAAAATAATGAAAATTTTCTGTATTTGTGAATGGCATAAAAATTTAATGTCAAATGACATCAGGACTATGCTAGGGATTTTAAGTTTTCTAAATGCCACAAGATATTTTATCCTTTATTTACCGTGAGATAGCATATTAGTCATTTGAAGAGTATATTCTCCATTAAATGGGAAAATCACATTAACTCTTTTTTCCCAATATCTCACCCTTTTCTTGCTATAAATATAGAGAAGATCTTTTATTGCTCTGAACTTTGGTATAAGCTTTCATGATTCTGCAAAGGGATCAAAGCATAGGACATAAATGTTTACTAGATGATCAATTTTCTTGAAAGCTATTCAATGGTACTCACTACTACAAAGGAAGAACTGCTTTACAAACTTCAATGACATTAATTTTGCAAGAAATCCTGTAAAACAAGAGGCACTCTTATCCTGCCTTTATTTATGATTATATCTGCTTTACACATTTGTATAAGATTGTCCAAGGTACAATGATTGTACATTGCCAGCTGCAAGGCCAGATGACATTTGCCAAGCTCACTGCTCACAGGACAGCTCAAATGCCAGCAACACGGGTATGCAGAGAAAGGGCACAGGTTGGCTTTTATTTGAGGCTTGCTCCTGGCCTGGCACATTGAGGTAGGTGCACAGAGAGCCCAGGTGATATCCTGGTTGATCCTGGTAGAATCTGGGCTTCTCCCAGAATAGGAACACTTGTGTTAAACATGTCTTTTCAGGTGCCCTTAAGTGCCTGAGATATTCGGTGATATGGGAGAGCTGCACCCTGCTGCAGGGAGCCTGGAAACCAGCTGAGATGCCCTAAGACTATCAGAGAGCAGCTGATGCTTCTGAGTAAGCAACTTGATTGTGTCTCATAAGCCTGTGCTAGTACTGTATTAAAAGCATTATCCTTTCATTAGCTTAAGTTCAATGCAACCCCAAATATACATATATGTATGTATGTATGTATGTATCATGCTTCTGCTGTGGTGGAATTAAATATTACAAACTCTTCTCAGGGAGGTTTTTTTCTTCCTTTTTAACTAACTGCTGGGTCCCTAAAACCCAGTGAGTGCATGTTTTGCTCAGAAGAGGAGAGCACAAAGCACTGACTGCAGGCAATTCTTCCACATGGCTGGGCCAAGACACACGGCTTTTGCCCAGTTTTGGATTTCCCTTCTGGCTCTACCAGGGCTTTTGGTGTGGCTTTGGGCAAATCATGTAATCAGTGTGTGCTGGTTAATCAGTGTAGTGTCCTGCTCTGCTGAACAGGGACAATATTGTATCCTTACTCCTGTTCATAACCTATCCTGTGTGTTTGTCTATAATCCTGTAAAAGTGAAGACTAATCAGCTTGGTGCATAATGTCCACTGAAAAAAAAAGGGTTTCTTTTGCTGTGGAGGCCTGCAGGACTACTATAATAAAAATAGTAAGTAATGACTATAATCTAGAAGGAGACAAAGAGTCCTGTTGCTGCATTGCCCTTGAGACCTGAGTTTTAAATTAAAGCTTCCCAGAACATGCCAACCGGTGTATTAAGCTGCTTTCTCCATTAACCTTCCCTGCCCATTATTTGTCAGCTTAATTTCTTGGCTGGTGGCCAAATTAGTCATTTCTGTGGAAAAATACTTTATTACACACAGTTTCGGCTTGTTTATTTTATGTCAGAGACTTAATTAATTGCAGTGCTAAACTGTCCATTTTGTACAGCAAACATATTATTATATAGGTTGATTAAACTTTTGCTGCACAACATCCGTATTATTGGATTTCACCAGGAGCCACTTTTGCATCCCTATGACACCAAGTAGTATGTTGTGCTGGAAGAAGATAGGGAGGATGATTTAATGGTTTGGGCATCCCTGTATGGCTTGGGAACCTTCTTGACCTTGTGAAAATATTTAGTCCCTCTGAATTTGTTCTCCCTCTGATTACACCAGAAGCTTTACCCGCGACATGATGTAAAACCCTCCAGGCAATGAAGCCATAAAACCATTCCAGCGAGATAAGCTGTCTTACCAAGGAAAGCGGTGAGGAATCTGAAGTACTTTGGGCATGGCTTCACCACAACTGCTCCCACCTGCGCTTCAGGCCAGCACGTGATGTTGTCCCATTGCCTCCTGCAACCTGGGGAAAAGAGAAAATCTGATGGTAGAACAAAAACAAGCGACTCTCTGCTATCTGTTGTATGGAGCAGAGGAAATCAGCTCTACAAAGGTGCATCGAGCCTTGGTGCGAGTACCTTTTGTAAGGAAAGTTACAGAAATATTTTGTTTAAACATAGTGTTTTCAGCTACCCCAGTCCCTGAATTGCAGCACTGGTGATACCTGTAATTTTCCCAGAAATTGACACTAAAAGAAAAGAACCAGACAAATCAGAATTAACAGTTAGTAGTGCCTTTTTAGATGAAAAAGGCAGAAATGCTTAATTAAATCTCTCTCTTCCCTGCCCTTATCTCTCCTTGTTGCATTAAGACACCTGTCCTGAACATACCAAGATGCACAAGCCATGCTCCCACTCCTTTTCCTCTCTCCCCAAAGTTTTGTCAATATTTCTTCCCATTGCAATGAGATGGTTCTGCACGGGGTGAGCTCAGCTGGATGGGAACACTGATGACAATCAAGGGATCAGGAGTCAAATCCCTTCTCAAGATGCAATTTTTCTCTTTAAAAAGGGAGGAGGAACAAAACCATCCTGGAGGCTGAGGAGGGACAGGGCTGTCACCAGGAGTGGTTCTCTATGGGAGGGTGGAGCAAGGTGGTATAAAGCCCTACCCAAGCCAGGAGTGATGGCATAACCAATAGAGCTAACTTTGGAGAGAAACTATGGTGTTTTATTAAAATGGAACATTTTCCAAGGTGTTTTTTTTTTTTTTTTTTTTTTTTTTTGAATTGAATAAATACTTTCTGGGAGAAAAAATGCCCAGGCATCATGCCCTTTCTGCAGAGCTTCAATATGTTCTGACTTTGTCCTTTTATTTCTGCTTTTTCAAAAGACACTAATGATATCACACATGTACCAGAGTAATGAATAATGTAATATTAGCACTGAAGACAAAAGGACTTTGCAGACAGGAATTAATAAAATTTGAGATGTGTTTTCGCCAACATGTTACATATTTTAGAGTTCTTACTAGAATTTTGAAGATGATTTTTTTTTTCTTTATCTTTCCAACAGACACTTTTATGGTTGCCTGTGTTAGATTGATGGGCTGTCAACAGACCTCCCTGAGTCGCTTCTTCATAACACCTCTGCTCTCGGTTACTCGTCGTGTCCCATTACATTGCAACACTTCCCCAAACGTGACTTAAGTGTTGCTGTTAAGGTCAACTGCCTAACAAGAGAAACTGGAATATGAAGAAAAAAGCCTTGAGAAAATACTTTCCACATGCAAGTAAAGGGAACTATGAAAACCACTCTCAAGCTGCAGTGCTTGGTGGTGACATCCTGATCAGAAATTCCTCCTTTAAATCTTCTTTTAAGCCTTTTGCTAAGGAAAAGGGTGGTGTCATCATCAGTCTGTTCAGAGTGAGGCAGCTTGTTGTCTCAGATCAATAAAGAGAGCCCACAAAACCACTCTGAAACTGAAAAAGAACCCTCAACTCTCTTTCAAATTTATTTTACAAGTTTTTCCTTCATTCTTTCATGAGCAAATGGAACTTTTCAAATGAAGTCCTGAGGTGGGTTTATCAGAGCCTGAAAAAGGGAATAACTGACGGTATCTTCTTCGTGCAAGCTCTTCTGTAGCATTCATTAAAATTCAATTTTCAGATTTCTAATATCAGTTGCAAAGCTCACTTTTCACAGTGTCTTACTTATCTGCTACCAAACAGCCAGCAGCTCCAAAAGTATTAAGATATTACATATTCTGCCCCTGGAAAATAGATGATTTCTTGACAAGACCTTTCATGTTCCACAATCTCCATCAGCATCAATAAATTATAATAGACCCATTACCCCAGGACAGGTTATAATGCAAAATAAAATACAAGGTGATAACATCAGATGGCTTTTTAAATGTTCTGAATTAGGCACTTTGAGAATTTTTCTGATCCTCATCTTTTCCTGTGATAGCATTTTTCACCACCACCTGTAGTGCATGAAAAAAAGCTTTTAGGTGTTTTTGTAACAGAAACTCTGAATAAAATAAGGTGAGGACACACAAGACTTATTTTGCAAGACACACAGAGGGGACCTTTAATAATTATTGCTTCTGCAAAGACCTCTCACATCTGCTCTTTAGCTCTTCCAGCACCATTCTTCCTCGTTGCCTCCCCAGATTTGCTGATGCTATTAGTGTAGCTGCCTGGAAGGGTCCAGGTTTCAAAGGTGGGGTTCATATCCCTGCTTTTATGTGTGTAGAAGTTGGAGGTGTGTAGAAGTTGGAGGTGTGAACTTGAAGAAGCCAATGAAAAGCAGAGATATAGAACCTCGAGTTTAGCTAATTTTGAAAAATCTGAAGTTCAGCGAGATACAATTTACTCGTACTAGGTCTAAGGCAGGAGAAAAGCTTAATGTCTTAGACATTATAATAACTTACACATTATAAAAGCTTACACATTATAATAACTTTGTTTGAATAATTTATAATAATTTAAAGTAATTTTGTTTGAAATGTGAGGCGGAAAGAACAGGCCTTCACATTTTTAATGAACGGGAACAATTAGAAGATCTGAAGCAAGATGCTTTGAGTCCAGCACTCACTGCTCACCCTGCAGTCAGCCCACTACAACTTCAGGAACAAGTTTGTGCCTGTCCATCCAAATTGTGACAGAGACAGCCTTTATCAAATAGCCTCAGAGAAATTTGTCTTTTCTCTCCAAAGCTTATAGACCCTATCCTGGCAGACTACTGGGATCACGGGGTTGGCAGGCAATACACAGCTGTGTCACTGTAACAGACCAATATTCGAGAAAACTATTTGAGGGTAGAAACAGCTGCATTGGGACTTGGAGAACGGAAACCCCTGACTTCCCTGTGGCATCACTTGGCCTTCAGAGATGTAAGAAAGATGACAATTTGTTTTGCACGATCAAATCATGTTTGGTGATTGCTAAGTGATTCCCCATTAATTAATTTCAAATATTTTCTCTGTTACACTGAGTATCTGCAGGAGGGATGCAAACGTATTTATCATTCCTTATCCAAGGCAGCAGGTAGAAATGACCATGGATGCACCTTTCATAAATACTGTGATCCTGCAAACAGTTGGGCAAATCCTTCAATGCCATTTCAATCAACGTGACTGTGCTGCTCATTTGCTTGTTACTGCAAAGCAAGGAACACACGCTGCCAAGGATTATCATCTGCTTTGGAAAGGATCACAAGTGAGTTGTAAGAAGCACTGTGTGAAAACAAGTGTGTGACTTTTTCAAAGATAGTGGCATTCACAAATTCTCTGGATAATCAGGTACACTATTTAAGCTCTTGGCATTATAAATATGCACATATATGTAAGAATCTTTCCCTTTTCAAATTTTTGACTGTGACTTCAAGGCCCTCAGCTTTGTCCTGATGTTACCTGGTAAATTAGGAAGTGCTCTCTGGAGCCAAGTATCTTCTGGAGGACTGCGGGAGAAATCCTTCACAACTCTAATGAAGCTGGCTTTTAACCTTTCTTCCTTCAGCTAAGCAAATCAAAGTGCTCATCCTCTCACTATAAGGCATGCAATTAGTGTAATTATTAAACAGGCTCTTGAAGCACTGCTCAAGGAGTACCATCAATGAATGGGCTGGAAGCTGTCAGCCACATGTTAGAGCTCAGGTCTTTACATCCAACAGCTCAGACTCCCTCTTTGCAAGCCAAGTGTCTGGGCTGCACCAACCATGGCTGCCTGGGCTTTGGAGAGCCCTCCTCTAAGAGGTTCTGACTCAGAAGCTCATCTTGGGGTGGTGTCCACCATCGGGCTCTTCTTCCAGCCAGGTAGGACATGCCCATTCCCTGGCTGCCACCACAACAGTGGCTGAAGGCACTGGCAGAGTCCCAGCTGCAGGGATTTAGGAGACCCCACCACAGCTACAGAAGGTGGTGACCTTTTCCACTGTCACTGCTAAATGTGAATCAAAGCTCGGGCCCTCATTCTCTCTCCCTTTAAAAGGTTAATAAACACAAAACATGTCAATTTGCATGAGCCACAGGTATATGGTGGTTTGCAGAAGTGGCAAAGCAGAGCGCAAAGAACATTTATTTGAGTTATATCTACACTTATAGAAAATATACAGTCAAAGCTTATCAAGAAGCAGCAGAGAATAAGTTCCCTTCATGAATAAACATCAATCTGCAGAGCTCTGGCGTGGCTCTGAGATGTGACTGGGTTTGGCTGATGAAAAAACTGAATGGCAGTAGGCTGGTGCCAAGGCATGGTCTTAACCCAGCTGAACTCCCAAGTCAGGGAAAAAGCCTTTCAGCACATCTGTCATTCCCACCAAAGGCTCCCTAACAAATGGGGTCACTCCTGGCCTCTCCTGGAGGACGTGGGCACAGTTTTGCTCTTTGAATCTACATTCAGATGCAAAGATACCCATTTTTTTGCCTGGGACATCTCAGGATCTCTGCATGCCCCTCGCTACCCACAGGCAGAAAACAGCAAGCCAAAGGTACAGCTACATTAAGCCAAGCTGAGATATCACCCAGTACCATCACACGCAGTGGTAACCTGGTGTGTTTTCAATGGAAACTGATTTTCACTCCAATCTAGTATCAGTAGGCAGTTTCCATCCTCTCTGGAGTTAGGGCTGTAAAGAGCTACCAGGTGACATTTACTCTCCTACTGACAGCTTCTGTAGAAGTTATTATGCCCAAAGATGCTCTCCCCTGGTTTGCCAGTTTGATGCCCTTACAACTAATTATCTTTCTGCTGAATTTCTTGTCCCAGTTGGGCATTATGTTTTTTACATTACTGAAGAAAATAGACCCCAAAAGATGGTCCCTGCAAGGATTTGCTAACTGTGCTTCAGTTCCAGAGAGACAACTTGAGTTCAGTCTTGGTAGAGAGTGGGAAAGCCCACCATGAGACTCAGAGCTATTACTACTGCCCCAGCCTCCAGTGAGCCCAGGCTTCCTGAATCAGGGATGGTTTTCTATTTAAATTTTATAAGTTGTGCATAATAATAACAACAAAATTCTATTAAGATTCTTATTCTTACATAAATCATTAAAATTAAATGTGATTTGATTTTGCTTTTGAACTCATGGAAATTTTTCACATTCACAACCTCCTGGGCCAAGGAATTGCACAGTTCAAGTGTCTGCTGAAAGAACATCCTTTTCTGAATTTGCTTTGAACCTGCTTGTCTCTGGTTTCATTAGGAACCTAGTTCCTTTATGAATACAGAAATATTTATAACCTAGTCACAATCTCCCTTTCCCTGGGGAGGAAAACCATAAAATCCTCTTTTATATCCCTCCTCAAGCATCTCTTTTTCAAGCTGAAGTGTCCTAGCTTAATTACTTTTTGCATGGATGCAGTTTCCTATCATTTCTCCCTTGTATCTTTTCTGTTTCTAATTCTGCACCCTCTTACCCTGCCTGAACTTGCAGAATAGGGTTTCACCTTATTTTTCTGCAACAGATTGGTTTTGACGGGGGCTACCTTGGCTACAAAGTTTAACTGCAATCCTCCCACTCTTGCCTGCAAAATTCAGCCTTTCTATCCTGTGTTCACTGCTGTGCCCTCTTCCCGCAGCCCCACTCCTGCATGTTGTGGGCATATCTCCTCTGCCACCTCCACCTATTGTGGTTTTATTTTTATCAACACTGACAATCTCTTCCAAAGCAAACCTGTCCCCTCAGAGTTTCCCTTTCAACTTTCCATAGCTTTGCATTCAATTTGGATATTTTTTGCCTGTCGCTGCATGCTATCACCCCAGCACCGTGGGCAGGATGTGACAGAGAAACCACTTAGCTGAAGGAAAACCACACTCCTGCCAGAGCAGGCAAAACCCTGGCACTGTTACATTTTCTTCCCACCACTGCTTTGCTTTTTGTGGCACTAGTATGCCGTTTTATTCTTCCCTCAGCGAGGGGTCTGCAGTCCCAGTTTAGCAGAAAATGGACTTGGGAAATCACCAAAGGCAAAATGGATTCCCTGCGATGATAAATAAAAAGAGTTTATCTTGAACTTTGCCTCTGTATGTGTGGCAAGACAGAGACATCAATGTGGTCTTTCCCACTCTGTGTACAAGCTGGACAGAACACTGTTTCTTGTTATAAAAATTGGTTTGCACTTCTGCAGGGACTTCCGGTAGAAACTGTCCAGGAATTCAACAGGAAAAGGAAAAGCCTATTCTTTTGCAGAATGTCTACAGAAATTTGACTCAAAGACATATGAAGGAAAACTTACCTTAAGCCCCCAGACTGAGTCATTCTAAATAAACAGCATGAAAGAAATCACCAGAGAGTATTTCTGGAGGATTATTTTTAAGCATGAAAATCCTATGAGTTTTTCCATCATCAACATCTACTAGGAAACATTTTTTTTTTTTTTTAATTCTAATCTTTCAGCTTTTCTTTAACCAACAAACTAAATAAACACTTGACTTTTTTTTATTTTATCCCTCCAGATCACTCTTTTCATAAATCAAACATGTGAGCTGAGCCCTTCTGCCTAATTTCAGAATCCATAAACTGAAAAAAAAGATGCCAAGTCATAAGACAAAGATTTATAAGTGATGTTTTAGTCAATCCATTTTATCTCCTCACCAACATCTAAACAAGAGACAGTTCTTTAGTGCTTTGACATGGAGGATGCTTAAAGGATTGATCCGGGGCTTCTTCATTCCTTGTTCAAATGCCCCTGTACTTGCAGAAGTTATGCAGAAGTTAAACTGTACTTCGTCTCTTTGAATTTAGGTCACTGAAGATGACTAGGCTCAACCTCAAGAAATGCTTTCTTTATCATTAGCTCCTCCTCTTTATCATTAGCTCCTCCATACCTCATCGTCCCACCGACCAAAAAGACACAGGGATGTTGTTAGGAGAACATCAGAGATTTGGTGGAGTTTCACAATTAAACAAGCCAAGCAAAGACAGGACACGAGTGCAGCAGCTCTCACTGATAGTTCAAATCCTGTGAAAGTCAGAAGACTCTTCCCCAGCCTTCCAACGTTGACCCTGATCTTTGGGAATTCCTTGCCTTTCTGGAACTGTATGTGGCAACTTGAATGGTAGCACCGCAAAGAGCGCTCAGAAGACCTGGCCACTTGAATGAAGTGCCAACCCTCCCAGTGACCATCTCATTTGAAGGCAAATGAGCAAGCAACAGCCCCTCTTATCTTGCTCTTCAGGTAAATGTTGTTCAATATGGTAAATGTGGGTAAATATAGGTAAACATGAAACCCCACTAAAAAAGGAAGGGTAAAAGGGAAGTTTCCTCAACAAATCACAAGCCACAGATTGCCTGTCCTGCTACTAGAAAGCTACTGCAGCTGTTGCACAAGCTGGAGTGTGCTTTATCATCTAAATTCTTCCTGAACTGGTTCTTGCTTATTAAACATGCTGGAAGTATGCTTCTTGCCCATAGCATTGGGGAGCATCTGCAGAAGAAGAGAAGTTCTGTTGGTAGGGGCAAGAGGGACAGCCATGCATTTTCACCTGGCCTTTGGTTTTACTTGGAGGCATATTTAATGGTCAGAAGGTAAGAAAAAAAAAGTTTGTGAGACAGCAATAATTAAAAAAAAAATCACAATAGAAGCCCTATTTAGACCTTGTATAGCACTTCAGACTTCAGCTTCTGTTCTCCACAATTTCACTTTCCTAGGTTAAAAGCTCAGGCTATCAAGAAATAAAGGCACCAAATTACAAAAAGTCCAGTGTACAGCAAAATCATGGAAAAACTCTCCACTGGCTGTAGCAGGTTTTGGATCTTAGCCATATACTGTAACAGGAGCTTGACATAACTTATGGAATATGCAACATTTTCCAGTGTCCTTATCGTACATTAAAAGGGTGAATACCATCAATAAAATGCCCTGACATCATCAGTAAGAAAAAGATTTAAAAAAACAACAAAACAAAACAAACAAAAAAAAACCACCAAAAAGCAGGAAGGAGAGATTTCCTAACCAGAAATCTGGTGGGATGTGAAGTCGACAAATATGCTGTCAGATATAAAGAGCTCTGCATAGATGGATTTCATCTGAGCAATTAGCCAAAGCTTTGAAAATGTTTTGGATTTGCTTTCCGTTGGTCTATAGCGATGGCATTTTCTCCTTATTTCTATATCTCTTGCATAACTAATGCTGTGTGCATTTATATATTATAACATTCTAAAAGAAAAATAACCAAAGAGTCCGATGGTATTTCCAAATGTTACTTATTCTCCAAGCTAAAATGCCTTTTCCAGTACAAGATTTATGTCCACTAAATGGCTGTTAATCCCAAAAAGCTACAGGACAGCTGTTCCCGAGTCAAATAAACACTGCTGTTTGTTAGGAAGCTTGCAGCCAGGACATGTCAGCAACAGGCAAAACAAAAGCAAAGCCTCCACCCCTGCAGCATATTAAGGCAGAAAACAGATGTGGTAACATCTTATCTCATGACTGTGTCTCTAGAAAGATGAGGTCAAGGGAAAAAAAAAAAAAAGCAAAACCAAAAAAAGCTCTTAGCCCTACAGGGAAGATAGGTTGGGTGCTGTGTAGATCTGTGCTTGAATTTCATCTCTACAGAGGGCATCCTGAGAAAGCACCTCACCTCAGCTGGGAATTGCCAGTCCTTGGCAGAGAGCTTGAGCAGGGGGTTACCATGCACAGCCAAGTAACTGCTTTGTAAGGAAACCACCGTTGCTCATCATTTCTTGAGGAAGAGCCTCCTTGCGTGGGAAAACGGCCATCAGCTTCAGGCTGGGTTTGAGCAGCCAATAGGAAAGTTGTGTGGGCTGATTGCATCTGAGGGTTGAAGCTGGGTTTACCTCTGTGGTGACAATGTGCTTCCTTCTCATGTTTCAGTATTGAGTTTTCTAGCATGTCCAAGTGTAGATGATCCTCCAAGAAATACAAGACACATTTCTTTTTAAATTTCCACAGAGCAGGTGTCTTCGCTGTAAGAGCTGCAGGATGATGTGATGGTGGCAGGGAAGAGTCCCAGAGCAGACAAGAAAAGTGTTAATGAAGGAAGACCATTTGGAGATACCACAGAGTGGCCCATCCCAAGTGACTATCATGGCCATCATCCGGTAAGTGAAAGAAAAAATCCCATTAAATAGAAGGCACCTTGACTCTCCTACTGATCCTCTAAAACAGACAAATGAGAGTCTGGGCATTAAGGTCTTGATGACACATGGCTGAATATTCTGCTCTTGCAGGACAGACACGTTTCCAGGAGTAGTAAGGACTGATGTCCCACCTGGCAGCTGAACCAACGCTGCTGCTTGTACCAAGACTGAAATGAAGGAGCTCTCCTTGTCCCCTGGACCAGTGTTAGAAATTAGGAAAGACAACATAGAAGGAAGTCTTGAAGGTCCTTTTCCCTTTCAAGAGATTGTTAAGGACAAATGCAGGTGACTATTTTAATAGACTGAATTGATTTGCCTTCCTGGTTTCATTGAATATGTTGACTAGATCATCAGGGCTTGATTTAGCTCCCCAGAAGGCAGCAGTTAATGTTATTCCTGATGTCCCAGGATATATGGGATTTTTGGAGAGGCTGGTAGATATGAGATTGGACTTAGGGGAGCCCTTCCCACTTCTGAAACAACAACTGGAGGCCACATTATTGATTTAAGAGCATCTGTTAACATTTTTGATGTGTGGCTAATGGCTCGCAACATTCAGCCCCTGTCCAAGGGCTTGCTTTTCTTGATTATTTTCTGTGACTGCTCTGAACCACCAGCACAAGCCTGTCTGCTTCTCTCTGCAGACATTCTCAGCCTGGGGACAGGTCTGTCCTCTGGCTGCACCAGTGCCATCTGACAATACTACCCTGACCACCCCTTGCATGTCTGCCAAGGCATATATTATCCCCGAAAGCTAACACCCTTCAAACCTTCCAGCTCACTGGCTTGTCTGAATGTTCCCTCCACTACTGAGCTTCAAGCAGTGGCCTTTTGATGACAAAACCATCCATCTGATGCATGTGAAGGGATAAGAAGCACCTACAGGAGCACTTGGCAGGTCTCGGGTATGCACCACCACTTGACGCAGCCAAAATATGCAGCACATCCTCAGCCTTGGGTGAGTGGTCCATCCATCCCCCTGTTGTGTTCACTGCCTCAAGTGCTTGTGCTGCAAACAGCCACCTAGTAGTCCCTGCTCTAGCCACAGAGCACCTGGAGAGAGGCTGCCACACAAACCCAACCTACACATCATCTGTCCCAGGAGGTCTTATGCAACCGGGAAGGTGAGAATTCGCTTGAACTTTTGCGAGCAAGGAACTATTAATTATTTCTTATCTTACTGCTTTATAAACAGATGGTTATGAATAAACAGACTCCTCATTTAAACTTCATTAACGTTTTTCCAGCTTGACTTTTAATTTCCATATGTTCGCTGCTTCTTCTCTCATCAAACACGCCTTGACTTCTTCAAGGGAGACTGAAAAAGAACTCCAAGCTCCAAATTTGGCTTTTCAAGCCAGCCTCTACTGCAGGTCTGTGGAACAGCAAATGCATTATATTGAGAATAAACAACATGGGCCATTCTTCACCTGGGTTCATTTGCATGTGGTAGTGTTGGTGATGAGATCACAGGACTCACTTTTATTGCCCACAGCAAATTGAAGCACGTACAACTTAATTGTACGTGACAAGTGGCTGGGAGGGTGATTGGAACTATTTTCTTTCATGTTTTCCACTTTTCTGAATTTTTATTGAGTTTCAAACCCTACTTGCAAGACAGACAAGTCTAGATTGCAACTACAAAGTGCAGTGCTGAAGTACCCAAGGTATCAGAAGCAGCTCAACTGTAGCAGCTCCTTGATGGCTACTGGCAATACCCAACGACACTTAAAAAATCACCTCACCTATCCCTTCACTACTGAACTGTGGCAAACAGACAAACAAAATGTTGATCTGACTGACTCCTGCTGAAATGTTCTGAGCTCCTTTCACTTCCTCTTAACTTCTGCAGGAATTTAGGATTGAAATTGAGCAAAAGCTCTTGATCTTCCCTTTTGGAAGAAACAAATAAAATAAATAGCCATAAAGAAAAGGAAGTGCAGCAAAGGGAATGCAAAGTCCTTTACATGGGGAGCAGTAATGCCAAGTACCCATATAGGCTGGAAAGTGGCTTGGCAGAGAAGGACCAGGGGGTCCTGGTGGACACTGAGGTGACCATGAGCCAGCAACACGCCCATGCCACAAAGAAGGCCAACGGTATCCTGGGCTGCATTAGTCAAAAGCATCACCAGCAGGTCAAGGAGGGGATCCTTCCTCTCCACTCAACTGGTGAGGCCACCTGGAACACTAGTCCAGTTCTGGGATCCCCAGTACAAGAAGACAAGTCTCTCCATGAAGACCTTTTACTGTATCATGCCATGATTTCCTGCATAACAGCACGGTCACCAGAGCTGCTCATCCCATCCAACTATGAGTCACACGGTACATCATTCAACTGTCATCGCCAGATTACTCTCCCCCTTCCAAAAGAATATCTGATTGCAGAGGGAATTGATTAGCAGTAATTTGATTAAAAAAGAATGAGAACAGTCAACTCACCTAGACCTGATTGCTTTTGTTGACTTAAGAGAGACAGCCAAAAAAGCCAGGATTTTTTATTATTTATCATTTTTGGGTGCTTCAAATTAAACCCAACTATTTGTAAACTGCACCAATGGAGAGAGAAGTTTTCATTAAAAAAACAGCAACAAACAACAAAAAAGGTCACTCTCTGTGCTTGGGGATAAAAAAAGCAAGTAGAAGTCAGCAAGCAGCCATGTGGCAGTGAGACCTGCCTTGCAGCAAGCCTTTAGGGACTCTGACACACTTCACATGGAGAGAGATTTGCCACCATCTGTGGGCCTGGAAAGAAAACCCCCTTCAGCTATCCTCTCCTCCTAACCCTACTGCTGCTAAGTGTATTATTAGCTGGGCAGTCTCCGTATTGCATACAGATGCCTTGGCTAAAAAAGGATCTGGAGTAAAAGCCTGGTTTTCAGTGGGGCCGGGATTACATTCTTTGCTTTTGAAATTTGCTTGTAAGCATTTTCTAAGTAATGCTGAGGACTGAGGAACTTTATTTATCATTAGCTCCTTCAACAAGAAAGTGCCTTGGAGAACCCCAGGCTATGGAATTGCCTCGTTTATTTATACTGTAGTGGCGGGAGATGCCACCAGAGAAGCAGCCCCACACAGCTGGAGAGCAAAGAGAAAGGGAAAGACAACAGCCCAAGGCAGCTACTGCGCATCCTCCTATTGCAGCAGCTGCTGGCTGTGTGGGAACTCCTGTCTGCAGAGCTGTTCTCAAAACTTCTCATCGTGCTCATATAGTGGGGAAGCAATTGCAAAAGGCATTCAAATCCTTGGGACGAACTGATCCAGTCCAGGCAGGACTTGCCCAGCACTGGCTGATGAACATTTGGGATGACCTGGGAACCCTATGAACTCTGCACCTGAACCTCTGGAGCTGACCTGCTACCAGTTACATATAGTACACCCACGGTGCAGAAACTATGTGTCTTTTCTCTTTGGGAGTGTTATTTCTCCTCAGATACATAATACATTTCTGTGAATTTTAATTGTGGGTGCTGCCAAAATATTGCCTTTCCTATTCTATCTACCCACAGTGCTTCCAGAAGCCCAAATCATAAAATACCTGGACCTTTTTCAGTGTGCTTGTCCTTAACTTACCCCTTCTAGATAGAAAAATATTATTTTTATTTTAAAGGAGAAAAACTAAAACCAAGAAAACCTAGGAGCCACTTTAACTTCAGCAACAGTGCTGCTTTACTTGCAACAGTCTATGGTTATCAAGTGAGGCAAAGTTTGCAGGGAGAACTGCTGTGACACCAACTGGGAGAGAGATTAAAACATGCTTAGGGTGGGAAATTAAGGAATTTGCAGAGAATTATTCTCTAGTCCAGCACCCAGGTACATCTATGTGTGATGCAGGCCAGCAGCAATTTCTCCTTGGCTGTGTGATAAAAGGAAGAATAACCAAGACTCATTTTCCAACATGTTAAAACCCAGCAAAAGTCTCCTATATCACATTGTAGAAAAGGTACAGGCAACATTACTGATTTTTAGGTCTTTCAGGAATATACTCTGCACTGAGATTGACAGGAGGCATTTTGTGCATCACCTCCTGCACTGAGCAGGGAAGAGCCCTGCCACTTTCAGAGTAGCCCTGCCACTTTCAGAGTAACAAGTTCTTCAGAAGACTTTTTAAAATAATGCTATGAATTATATTGTAAACACTCTTTGGGGCAAAAGACGCTGGCAAGATCATTTAACAAACACTCAAGTGAAGGTTTTGTTTCCCAGACTGCATTTTTGTATGTGAATGTACAGATTCATCATTCCTAAGAATGGAATTGGGACATCAACTCATTTGGCCAACCCCCTTCCCAGCCAGTGAACACCAGGACAGGATTCATCTGGGAGCTCTGGTTATTTCCAACATGAGCTCCCTAAGCCTCAAGTCAAGAAAACCTGAACGTGATTCATCTTATCCTTAAAAGATATGCCTACATTCAGCCTGAATACATTAGAGTTACCTAAAAATCAGGTGAAAGTGTCTCACCAAGTCATTCCCAACCAATGTCTATTTGCCAACCTGAATCCAACAGATCCATCTACCTATCTGGATTTTATTATTAAAGAATCCATTTCTGTTGTGGAATCACAATTATCATCTTACAAGTTATGCAAGATGTACAAGATTCATAGTTATTTTAGCATCGAGGTAACAGGATAACAGTGCAGGGGATTGCAAGGGCAGACCTGCTCATGAAACCCAGTCCTGTGTTGCAACACCCAACTGCATCGTCCATGCCCTTTCATATACAAGGCAAGCTCCATCCCAAAGTCAATAAAACACACCTTCCTGCGGCTCTCCTGAAAGGCTGTTCAGTGTCCCCTGATGGTTACGAACTTCCTCTAAAGCCAAAACTTCAGTCTTACAGACATTTTATTCTTCTCTGCCACCTCAAACCAACCCTCCCTGATGGTTTCTTCCTAGTGGCACCTTCTGCAGCCCTTTCTGGTCTCAACAAGCTAAGATTTTCTCATCGGACGTGGTCACCCTTTTGTGACCCCCATGTCTCTCCTGTGGCCCTGACACAGTCTCCTCAAATGCAGGTAACATCACAGGTACTGAATCACACTCCTAGTAGGGAACAGAAAGGCTCTGGTCTTTCTGTGATCTGTGATCCAGGATTGCTGCTGGTAGGAATAGCAACTGACACCTACTACCCAGACCGAAAACACAGAGATATAATTAGAAAAGAAAGCATTGATTTAACCCGTGCCCATACACCCACCATAATGAATAGGTGTTCAAAGACAAAACAGTGTTAAGACACTGTTGCTATTGTTTAGCACAAGATAGCTAACAATAGCACAAGATGCTATTGTTTATTGGTGGAAATCTACCTGCTTACTCTGAGCTGGTCATCAGTCTCAGTACTACCATCAGGTGTTCTTAATAAATGACTAATCAGGTGTTCTTAATAAATGACTAATCTATCTGACACATCAAATTACATCTGTGATTAAACCCCTCTAATCAATACAATTGATAATAGCTTCTAAACAAAGCTTTATTTCCAGACTGTATTGAAACTTTGTGTTTCCTTAATTCCACTCATTTAATTAGAAAGGATAATAGATCGGTTGTAAAATCTCAAGTGATTTTCTTTTTGCTAACGGGATGTTGAATGCAGAGAAGGCAATACACATACATGGTGATAAATCAAGGTATTACATTACAGATGGCAGGGAGTCTCGATTGCTTTCCATTCTACTCCTTTGTGGGACTGAACCATGTTAAAATTATGCTTTCCTTGGGAGTTTCAGCTAGGAGATTTTATGCAGTGATTTTTTTTTTTTATTTATTTCCAACAACACTAAGACTCAACAGTCTTCACGTCCCTGCTGCCTCCACCCCACAAAGTTTTATTTTGCAGCTGTACTCAATTACATTTGTCAAGTCATGCCCCACTACAGAAAAACAGCTTTTTCTACCTATTTGAGCTCACATGCTGTGCCTTGGACACTCCAAGGGGAAAATGCATGCCATTTAGATATTTAGTAGCTGCTTGTCCACATCACTTTCACAGTCTCCCATTTGAGAGCCAGAGCAATTGCATGTCAAGGATTCTGGCTTCTTTCTGTCGATTGCAAGGGCAGCCGTGAGTGCTTTGCTAAGGGGCAGGTACTGAGCTCTTAAATGCCTACCGATGTGTCTGGGCAAATGGGTGCCAAACATTTTCCACAGAGTTTGCATTGTAAAACTTGGTTAGACACACTGTGCGTGCCCCTTCGCACACTTGTTCCACGTTCATATGGCTATTTCCACCCAGGACAAACAGACACATTCAAATGACATCTAACACTGACTCAGGAGTAGCAGGTATTATCCCATGGACGAGACCATTTCATAAAGCTCACAACTATGATTTCTGAATGAGTCCCATTGAATGACTATGGGAGAGATGGGTAAATGTAGAATTACCCCAACCAGTTTTTCACCGTTCCACTATAAAACCCAAAATATTCTTAGATGCTTTCTACAGCTTAGACATTAATGGCTTGCAATATGACTGAGCATGTTTTACATCAGAATCTGCAAGAATACATTCAACAGTTTACTTCAGTGGAGAAAAAATAATATATATTTTGGATTAAACTTTTCACTGAGGAAATCAGAAAAAATATTAATGCTTAAGTATTTATTCTTCCATTTTGAATGTACTGTATTTAATTGAATTTCTCTAAATGTCCATGAAAATGAACATTTTGTCCATGAAATAAAGCATTTACCTGGCTTTCAAGTGAAGGTTTTTAACTACCCTGACTATTTCCTTCTTTACTGGATTGTAGGAGAACATTTCTTCAAAGAGCTCCATTTAAGTGTACGGGAATGCTTGAAATAGTTCCCAAATCAAAGGAAAACGTATCTCAGTAGATAAAAGCAGGGGCCAAAAGCCATCCTTGCATTCAGTAAAGCTCCCCCAGGGACCAGCTTGGCACAAGGATGCTGTTCTATCATTAATAAGCATTGTGCAGAACAGCCCTTCAGTCTGTAGCCTATTTTAAAACAATGCCAAGTGAAAGAGGATGAGAAGACATCCGCTTTCAATTTTTCCTCTTTCAAGATGTGGGATGCAAATTTCAGGCAGAATATGCATCTTCCCATCCCTTTCACTAGTGATTCGACCACTCATTTTCGGAGCCTGACAGACTTCCATGGGTCCCTACACCTCCTTTAAACACAAAATCAGGACCTGGCATGTGAACAAGGAGAGGACCTCCAGCTGCTTGGATAGACCTCAGAGTCCCCTTGCAGCCATGGAGCACACATTTCCTTCTCCTGCTCTGCCTCCAGGATGGGAGTGATTTTGGCCTGTGTATGGGAGGAAACCTCAGTGTAAGAAGAAGATGGCTATGGCTTCCCTTGAAGCAAAATGAGGCCTGTGAGAATTTCAGGCTTTCAGATCATACAACAGAGTTAGTCAAGGCACTTCCAGTGGGGAGAGAAGGATGACTGCCCCTGATTAAACACACTGAGACACCAAAGCAGGGCTCACTCAGCTGGGAGAGTCGAGGTGACCCTCATCAAGCTGTTCAAACTCTTGGTTGATGGAATCATGCTTTGGAAACACCTATTTCTCTCTCTGCTAACATAAGGACTCAACACTGGAGCGAATCCAGTCACTGTCCTGCTCCTGCAGAAGAAGGGGTGAGAAATGGCAGCTGTGAGGTAGATGTGAGGCCAGGGATGTCAGCCTATAGTCCGTGGAGGGAAGAGGGTGGTCCCATACCTGAGGTCTGATTATCCACAGCGATCTCTGCCAAGCACTGGTTGCGTTCCTCTTCAATCTCCAGCATGATGCTGCACTCTGGGCGCGTGCTGGATACCTACAGAAAGGGCGGAGAAATGGAGAGTGAGCAAAACCCATCTGTACTCACGGCCATGTTCCTAGGGATTCATGGCCAGCCAAGCTCTCCCGAGCACAGTGATGATATGCATCCAGTCTCATTTTATGTTTGCTTGAAAGAAGGGACTGTAACCCAGTGTCTACTGAAAAAAATATATTTCCCTCCATGCCATCTTTAAAAAAATCAATTTTTTTTTTGATGATCAGGATGAATTCTGTTTCTTTATGCTCCAGGAACTCTCTGCTTGACTAATCTAACACTGACAGCTATCTAGGGCAGGAAGATGGCAGCTTTAAAATTCATGCCAAGAGCAGTGGGATCTGTGCTTACATAGTTTATTCCCTCCATTCTCACATGGCCTGCCTCCTGGCTTATGCTAATTCAAAGCAAAACAAAACCCAAATCAAATAAGAACAAAATCTCAGATGCAGATTGGGATATCAAGGAGCTACAAAGCAGAAAATTCCCAATAACATGACTTTTCTACCCCCAAGTGGTTTCTGCTAAGTCAGAACTAATTATATTGTTTTTGTAATAAAGCCATGTCTATAGATGCACAGGTAATTAATTGTGGCCTCCTTACATCATGAATTTAATGAACTGCTTCAATCACAACGTACGTATCATGACAATTTGCATAAAAAAATGGAACCAGGAGCTGGAGAGGGTTCACACAGCACAGCCATGCTAATGTCCCCAGTATGCTCCCAGTTTGGAGGGAGCACCCCACTTCATTGCTATGGGAAAGGCAAGCAGAAATCCAGCTCCCATTATGCAAGGCACCACATAAGACCAAATACAAAACCCAGTCTCTTTCAAAGAGATCGCAAACTGCATTGAGCTGGGAGAAACCTATTCAGCTGCAGAGTGATGGTGAGAGAGAAATGATGTGGCGAGAGAAGAAGTCTTGGCTTGAGTCTATGCAGTCATTGCTAAATGCAGGAAAGACCCCAAGCTGGTAACAGATTTGAGAGGCAGGGTCAGAGCCTGTAAAACTCATTGATTCAGTGTTCACAGTTGGTGATTATTATTATTATTTGGGGGGGAGTATTTTTGTCTGAAATAAACAGAGAAAGGAAAAAAAGAACTTTTCATGCCTCATTGCAAAACATGAGCTACTTTCCTACTCATTTTCTAGCCAAGGCTATAAACCAGTAGATTCAGAAATCCTCTGAAGGAACAATTCTTTGATGTAATTTGCTCTTTGGATTAAAATTATTAGAAAATTGAACATACTAATTTTTATTCTTACCAATTCTTATTAATCCAACCAGCTCTCTTCCCTCTTTCACCTCATCTCTTACTCAGACTGTAGTTTCCTTTTGGCAGGGAATGGGCCTTGATTAGTAGTGTATAGACAATTAATTGTGTGGTTTTCCAATCAAATTAAAACAACAGCAACAAAAACAATGACATGGTGTGGGAGACTTATTTGGAGTTGTCTTGGTACTCTAATATTTCTTTTTTTTCCAAAGGAAAACAGCACTTGGGAATTTTTATCCTGGCTCATTTAAAATATCGTAGGTTCTTTGTGTTTTGATTTACAGCACTTCTTGCCTTTTTATTTTATCTGCAAATAAAAAGCATGAGGGCTTTGCTGTAAAAAACAAAGATTGAGATGTTCTGCTGTCAGAACATTCTGACTTTTTCAAGGGAAACTTAAAACTCTCTGGACTTAACCTATTGCCAAATTCATCGCACATTTATAAATAATTTGAATTTTCACTTTATAAATTAATTCATCCATCTCTAACTTTGATCAGGGTTGGCAAAGTGCTATGTACAACACATTTTTCTAATTTTTTATGCAGCAAATTTTCTACCGAGCCCATTAGCAAGTACTTCACCACCACATCTTTCCTGCACTAAAAATGCATGCCTAAATTGGTCGATTGCATATTTACTCCCACTACCTGATATTTACTTTTGAGCAAATGTTTCATCACCTTTCAAAAAAAGCAGAGCCAATACATTGTTAGTAGTTTAAGAAATGGGCTTGTGATAGATTCAGGGAAACTTGACTACAGATATAATATTAAAAATCTCATCTTTTTTCCATCCAGTCCTAGAGGAAAGACATCTATGTTAATCAAGACACAGCTGATCTGGCTTTCATAGTGCTGCTGCAAGCTTTTAAGCAAGGTGGATGGCTCTAATGACTGAAGGAGTTTTTAGGTGCCTGGAACCCACTGGTTTCAAGCAGAGCGGGGCATTGAGGTGGGATTTATATGATGAACTTGTGATGACCTAGGGTAGCCCTCCTTGCCAACATCCTTCCCTCCAGGAGTGTGTGGCCCTTTGTAGATCATATCGGATCAACACTATCCACACACCACATAGATACACTAAGCTTTCTAAAATAGCACAAGATACCTTTTATTTTTAGAGTATTTCACCTTCTTATTGGGACACATCTTCCCTTCTTTTAGTTGGGTAAAAGCTATGTGTTTAGTATGAACTGATTTTTACTATTCCTTCTAGTCCACAGAAAGCTTGTGAGCATCAGCCCTGAAGGTTTTCATGTCCCTTTGCTGACTGGAGTTGGACCAGTCCAGACTAAAATACCTACTATTTAGCTTGGAATGCCAGTGATGTGTGAATTTTATGACTAAAAGACCTTAAACTGAATCATCAAGGTCAAACAGACTCGCATTTGAAGCCTTCTAGTTTATGGCTCACTCTCCACATTCACTAAATAAGGAAATAAATAATTGCAGCTATCCCACTTCTACCTCCCCAGTGATAACACAACTCTCACATATCACAGCTGTCATTGCTATGGGCTAACAAAGACTGCAGAAAAAGAAAAAAAAATAGTTTTGGATTTTTTTTTTTATTTTTATTTTTTTGTTAGTAGGTCATCAGTTCAGCTGGCCTGGTGGTGAACAGGGTGATAAGTTCAGTTGCCTGAATTCATTCCCAGTTGACAAACTCCTTATGACTGCAAGAGCTGGGAGTCTTGCCTGCTAAAATGTACCTTCCCTTGGATCAGAGGTTAAATAACTCTCCTTTCTTGGTATGCTGCTCCCAGAAGGGAATAAAGTACACTTTATAGATAGCTTGGTATGAACTCAATTCATTGCTCACATTAACATCAGCTAGTGAACAATAATCCTTTTTCCTTGGCATGTCCATCATGGATGTGTAGCTAGCTCAAGCCCAGTACACCCTCCATTCCTAAATGCCCTCCTGGAAAGGATGAGTTACCATGTAAAAATTGTGGTGGATTTGTCAGGGGCCATTTTCCCTGTACACACACTGAAGCCCCGAGGAGAATGATGAAGGGATTTTTTTTCTTCTGGATGTGATTTACTGTAGCTCTGAATTCTGCAGCAGCTCCCATGTGGAATTATCCCCAAAGTCTTTACTAATGAGAGTTTTCCTTCCCGCGGAATCTCAACTATTGTGAGAGGATTACTGAGCAGTCTGGTAATGCTAAGAAAGCCATTGTGTACACTCTTTTAATTAAATACAATTTAAAGGATTGTCATTGACTGAAAGAGCTACAGAAATGTTCAGTTTCATCTATTTTGTCGTTGGCAGGGCCAGGCTAGCCAAGGCACTCCTCAAAGGCAGGTGGGACTCACAGCAAAGCCACAGCTACAGGTAGACAGGAATAGGGGCCCACAAGAGGTAGCATGGCCCCCAGCACCTCCTTTTCTCCTGATCCCAGTGTCCACTGGAGAATCCAGCAGAGACGGTGACTGGAGTGACCACAGTGACAACAGCATTTCAAGTCAAACAAGGGAGGGGTAGAACAGGAAAGCCTACAGAAGATGAAACCACATCCCTCACCCATTTCTGCTCAGCTCCCAGAGGCTGTACAACAGTGACACATTTCTCTGAGTGGTCTGAATGAAGACACCTTCACAGAAGTTATGGGGAGGCAGTAACTGTATTAGACAAGAGCCTCAGTTGCCTTGCTTTCTATAACACAACTTCACAGTCACTGCTTGAGGCAGTGCTGAGATTTCTCAGGCTTTTTTATGTGGGCAGCAAAGGAAATGAAAGATTTTAGCAGGTAGGTCTTATTCCAAGCCTCAATAGCATAGCCCTAGAGAGGCTGCTCGAGCTATGGCCGAAGAGCTCACTGCTAGCTTCAGTCCAGAGACTTTCATTTATGCTTATTATTTGTAGGAACACAGGACTGAAGGAATTTCTTATGCAACAGTCTTGGCTCTGATTTCTTCCATAACTTCATTCAGCTCTGTCTTAAAACTAGATTTGCAGCTTCTTTCTTTTGAACATCCTCAGGAAAACAGAGTTTTATTAATGACAACCCTTTCAGTGAGCCAAAAAATACTGTGTGTGGTTCAAGTGCAAGAATGAGCAAAGAGAGTGGACCCACAGAACATACTAACAAAGGTTTTTTATCTGTAGTGACGGATAACACAATTCTGAAGACTGTCAAACCTAACAGCTTCATAAGCTCTGGTGGTCTTGAGGTAGAAAAAAAGTTATAAATTATTTATGAAGTATTACAACTGTTTGCCCTTCTAAAGAAACTTTGTCTAAGAATCAAAAAGCATGGTAGAAATGTCTTGTCAGCAAGGGGAAGTAAGTGTTAGATACCAGCAATATAGACAAAAAGAGAGATAAGACCAAGTTCAAAACATACAAAGCACCCTGTGTGGCCTTCATAGGGTCAATAAGGAAACTGTAGTTCCAGAAGAACTTGCAAAAACAATTAAATGTTTTCAGGGAAAGCCAAGCTATACTCTGCTATGATCTCAGCTCTTGTAAGTATGCTACTCTGCAACCAGCCATCGGTAAGGGTCTCTCAGACCAAGGGAAGTAGCTTGCGTCCTCAGGAAACTTTCCCAAATAAAAGAGGTCCAGGCAAATACCCAAGTATCCTTACTCTCAGTTTGCTCACTCCATTTTATGCTTCTGCCAAATACAATCATGCCAATAACAGATCTATCATTTGACAAGGAAAGCAGATGTTTTTCTTCCAGCTCATCTAAGCAGGCCCCGTTAAACAAAGGCAACTTGGCCTAATCAATCTAGGAGCGGAGCTTGGAGGCATGGAGACTTCATTTAGTCTCATTGTCCCCTCTGTGTGTGAGGGGTTGGGAGATCAAAGAAACATGTGCAGAGTGTTTTGCAAAGAGCCTGAAGAACCAGAAGGAAAGGGAAGCTGAGCAGCTGTGTTGTTTAACTCCTTACTGACAAGCCTGTATATCCCTCTGTTGGAAAGCTGAATTAGGTTCTTAAGCAAGAAGCTCTGCCCTGGCACTGGAGTAATGACACAGAGAGATTAAACAAGAGGCAGTGCTTCAGAAAATTCCCACTACTGAGCAAGAGACAGCTCTGATGACTGGGTAAAAATATTTAGCTCCTTACTTAAAATTATCATCTGGAGTAGCTAAGCATGCATTTCCTTTCCAGGAAGCTCAGATGAAGGACTTCAATGTAGGCTGTTGCAGAAAGAGAGAGAAACTTCAAGACTGAGATCAGTGGTGTTTAGATCTATCATTCAGTGCACAGAAGAGCAAAAAGCCATAACATCTCTGCTATGGTTGTGAAAAAAAATAAGCAATGAATAATAGTGATTATCTCAAGGGGCAGCAAAGGAAGGAAAAAGGGGGACTCCATTACTTGACATCTCTAGAAACTGGAGTGCAGCAAAGTAACCCACAGGTTGCCCTGAAATACAGGTCACTGATTGCTTCTAATTCCCTTTTACTTTTGCGTCTAAGGAACAGAGCCCGTTTGAAGAAAATTCTTCTTTTCTTAAAGGTTGTTCCAAGTATTAATTACAGAACTGATCAAGCCTTCTGGAGGAATTTCACCTCCAAAGCTTCTGCTCAGGCAAATACAGGAACAAAGGAAATACAGATGCAGAACTGCTTGAGCCCCAGGACCCAGAAACATGATTTGTGGATCCAACGGGCCAAAAGCACACATCTTTCTACATCTGCCTGTTTCCCATCAATCATCCTTCCTTGCCTGCAGACAGAAGCAGGCACTTTCAGGGCACGAGTCACCTCAGGCTACAGGAACTGTCTAAAATAGGTTAGAGGAAACTTAACCTATACTGCTTCATCCAGGGAGCCTTAGGCAACTGAGGGGTGGATGTCTACATTCCAAATACCTGAAGTTGAATGAGAAAACCCACAGAGCTGGGCTCATTTCTAAACGGAATGATTATCATTTAGGCAGCCCATCATTCCCCAGTGTACTCTAAGAGTAGAAGAGGGATGGTATGGTACCTGTCTGGAGAAGTTGAGTGAAAGACTAGTAAGCATGCTAATAAGTTTATGGGTTGTATTATTGTCAAGATCCAATGAATTTGAAAGGCTGTTTTTCAAAAAAAAGGTACTTGTCTTCATGAGAATATGCAGGTACCTATTAATCTTTTCCTGAATTGCCACCCACCCGGCACTGAGTCATCCCATGAGTAGCCACCTCTTGACTGCTGTGCACAGGAGAAATAGTCCCCAATTCAACTGCAAGCTCAGAAGAGACTTTAAAGCCCCAAGTGGATATCACAGCAAACCCAGAAGTTGCTTGTGTTCATTCTTATCACCTCTGTCCTGAGCAAGACCCTAAATCCTGACAAAGCTTCCATCCATCCAGGTCTGATTCTTGCCCTGGCCAAGCCCTGAGACCCCCACCCAGTCCTGCCTTTTCTTCACTGCATCCATCTGTTGCTGCTTAATTCCACTCCAACTGTGGTACCAGAATCTTTTTTTCCTCCCAGATCCAACCCAGACATGACCACCCACCAGGTCCACCTGCCACAGTATCAAAGAAGAGTTGGATTGATCTGCTCCAAAAAATGAGATGGCTCCAAAAATGTATAAGACTTTGGGTGGGGGTGAAGAGCCGAAGGGATTCCCAAATCTGGAGCAAAGGAGAGTGGCAGTTTGTACAACCCCCTGGGTAGCTCATGGGCTTGTAAGTGTGGAGGCTGTGGCAAAAGAGCTTGATCAAAATCACAATAAAGCTTCCCTGCACTTCATGTTCTCAATCAGGCCCCACTGCCCGGGAGCTGTGTACAGCTGTTGACGCACAGGACCCCACAAGCCTCCCAGAAGGCTGGTTATTGGATATTATTTATAACTGGGGAGCAGGATGAAGAAATCTGGATGTTCTCTAGTTCTCAGTAGTTCTGCAGTGGTCTGATTTGAGGAACCATAGTTTGGGTTAGAAACGTGCAACGCCTTTTAACTTTAGGGGAACTGAAAGCTTTAAGAATGTCTAGAAATGGCACTAATCCAGTAAAGCATAGGCTGGAGTATGCTTCTCTTTGCTAGTTCAGGCTTTTGGTCTTTCCCTTGCATTTGGGAAACGACTGTGAACACGCAAGGTAGCAATGCTATAGGGCAGCCCAGCAGCCACTGTCCCAGGCATGGCCTTTTCTAGGCAGAGCAGGCACTCTGAAGCTCAGTGGCATCCAGCAGGGTGGATGAAAGAGGCTTTCTGGCATTTATTACGGCACAGCCTTAGCATCTCCAGCTGAACAGTCAAAAGTGGACACATTCAGCAATTGCAGCACTTGGCTGAATTTTTCCTGAACTCACTGAACAGTCTGTGACTTCAGGACATAGATCTTCCAAACTTCCCAGCAACCATAAAAAACGGCAAACTGTCTGATTTTTTAATTCAGCACAGGTTTGTCAAGGTGAGTACCAATTTCCAAAGAGCAACTAGGAGGAAATAAAGAAGCAAAAAAACATAGAACAAATAACAAACAAGACATGTATATAAGAATTCCTCTTACAGTATATGTCATCCTTCCAGCAGTCACCACAGTATCTTTCTACAATACAGTTGGTGATAAGGTTTTAGCCTTCTTGGTTGTCAATACTTTTAATATCTTTAATTAAACCAACGTTAGGACCATGTCAATGGATTTTACTACTCATATACTACTTCCCATCCTAAAAAAAACCACCTCTAAAAAGGCTTGTTTGTGCTCCCATTCAAACGTCATATTGAATTCCATATACCTCTGGAACAATCTATATATGCATTTAATTTCAAAGACTGGTCATCTCCAAGGTGGAGTCCAAAAAAAAAAAAAAAAAAAAAAGGTAAAAGATGTGTTTGGCTCATTCAGAGATGAGGGAAAAAAAGAATCTTTCCTGTTTCAAAGGAAGCAAAATGGATTTAATCAGCAAGGCTCTGTGTGAGGGCATCACCTGTAGATTTGTAAGGTATCCTTTATAAAGCATCAGAGCTCTCTATAAAGATTCCTCACACACAGCCTAAAGGATCCAGCAGCATCTTCCAAGAAGAGCCTACCAAGACAAGCTCCCTACTGAGGCTGTATTTCAGAACAAAGGATTGAGTCACTACTCCTAATAATGAGGGATTCAAGAGCATCCCAGTGATTTGGAGACACACCAAGAACAAGAGCTGACATTTTTTTTAAATCAGCACAGGGACACTCCTCTCTTCTTTGGCTGAGGACAGAAGCAAAAGGGTAAATCACCTTGCTAGACATGTGAGGGAGTGCAAGGTTAGGACAACCACAGGGAGTATTGCAGCAGTGAAGGAAAGATTCATTAAGAATGGAGAAAAGCATTCCAAGGGCAACTGAAGAGAAACTTAACTAGGATGGATACAGAGAGGCAGCCTTGATTTAGAAGAATAAAATTTGCTGGAGATCTCTGGTTTTGCAGAGCTCTCCTAGAGAAAAGCTTTTAATTGCATTTACATTTGGGAGCTTTGAATTCAGATATTTTTGACACCCCTCACCCTGCCCAATGGCTGCTCTATATAGAGAACACAATGTATGTGAGCAATTGATAAAGAAGCACATCTTCTCATCAGGACTTAAGGGACTGACTGACGATGGAGATTCTAGGAAGGATTTGCATTCCTGGAGGAGACAATCAACAAGAGCTGAAACTATCAGAATTCATTCTGAACAGTTTTCAAAGTGTGAATGGTCAATATGGAAACCACTTCTATTTAAACATGGGAATAACTCATAAAACTGGTTCCACTCTTTCTGGCTGAGAAGGATTTAAATCTACAGGTTAAGCAGGTTGTAACATGAGCCTAAGAGCCTTAGACACACATGGAAATATAACAAATATGAGATGACATACACACACACACTGTCTAAACCAGGCATACAAACATTTCCACTTGAAGAGAGCACTGATGTCTTTGCAGGAGCCTGAGGGCCACACCTAATACCTCTGCTAGACCCAACCACCTTCCACTTAATCGCTCTCAGAAAAGATCCCCAGATGCAAGGCTGCTAGTGACAAGGCTGCATCTCAATTACTGCCATATTTGCTGAGTACACAGCTGAGTGGCAAGTGAAACATGACCAAAGTGAAGCATCAGGTGCTAGAAGTATCTGTATTACAAATCAACCCACACTGGCAATTTCCACAATATGGACATAGCTAGACTTGGCCAGAAGAAGGCTTATTAATGGCTTTAAAGAAACAAGGACCTCAGCGCCTCATTTATTTCACGGTCTCAGTATGCCAGCTTGGCTGTTAGCTTTGCTTCCCATCAGTCCCTGATGCAAAGTCAACTTGCAGATGTTTTCCACCATGCAAATAAATTGTGATGAACTGGCTACTCAGGCAGATAATTAATTCTACTTTATTACACAGGGCATTTCCTTTCATCATTCCTTACCAGATAACAACACAGCGGGGGAAAAAAAGCTCAAGGGGAAAATGTTTCTGCTTTGTTTATTTAAAAGGGGAAGTATACCAGGGCACAAGTGACACACAAAGAGATTTAAGTGCTCAGATGGCAAAACTGAATCTTAGCAGTACAGTACCACCAGGCCTCTCACAGGTGACGCTAAGGGTTGCAGATCTGAAAAAGTTTTTACAAAGGTAGTATCTCTAGCCTCTTTTGACTGATGGAGAAACAGAGGCAGAAAGCCTGGGATTAACCATCAAGTCAATAGATAACAGAAAAACATACCCACAAACAAGAATATCAGATGACTAAACTCAGACCAGGTCTGTGATATACCATAGTATGCTGTTGTCCACCTTTGTCTGAGGAGAGGTCCTGCTTTTTATGGAATGTTTAAATGTTTTAGTGATAGGACAAAGAGTAATGGTTTTAAACTAAAATATGGTAGGTTTAGATTAGATATAAGGAGGAAATTCTTTACTATGAGGATGGTGAGGCACTGGCACAGGTTGCCCAGAGAAGTTGTGGATGCCCCATCCCTGGAGGTGTTCAAGGCCAAGTTGGATGGAGTTTGAGCAACCTTGTCTGGTTGGAGGTGTCCCTTCCCATAGCAGGGGGGTTGGAACTAGATGATCTTTAAGGTCCCTTCCAGCCCAAACCATTCCATAATTCTATGATTCTGTGTTCTCCTCAACATACCCCAGTCAGCTAGCAAAGAGCTAACAGAGAAAATGAGAAATTGGTTAGAAAAACATTGGGAAAGGAGTCAGCCCTTGCCCAGTGGGAACAAGACATGGGCTTAAATTTAATGTTAGGAATATTAGATATGAGGAAAATAATAAATCAGATAATCAGGAATATAAAAGCTGAGATAGACATTAGGAAAGATCAGGAAACCTGGGCAGTGTAGCTGATGGCTCTTGGAAGGAACATGTTCAGAGAGAAACAAAAGGAAAAAAATGTTGAGATTTATGCTAGAAATTTAGTCTTTGTTGTTAGGATCAACGCAGTTAAGCAGGGAATGTCTTACAGTGATATGAATATAGAGAGAAAAACAACAGGGGGTGAAATGAAATTACTATGAAAAGTGTTTAAATTAAAGATAAAACTAAATATAGCCCAGAAAACAAGAAGTCACATGCAGTTTATCCTGTTCCTCCTTGCTTCCCCTATCCTCAGCCTTCTGTTCACTGGCTTCCTCCAACAATTTTGAAGTAAAAATATAATTTTACTAACAGAAAGTGGAATGACTGCATATAGGGGAAGATAGCTTAACTTGAACAATGAAGAACAACAGGACTGACTGTGAAGGCAAATATACACAAAGCATTACATATGAGGTGAAAGCTGCTGAAAAGAGAACACCACCGAATCATAGAATGATTTGGGCTGGAAGGGACCTTCAAGACCATGCAGTTCCAACTGGGCAGGGACACCTCCCACCACACCAGGTTGCTCAAAGCCCCGTCCAACCTGGCCTTAAACACTTCCAGGGATGGGACATCCACATCTTCTCTGAGTAACCTGTTCCGGTGCCTCACCTTCCTCTGAGTGAAGAATTTCTTCCTTATAGCTAATCTAAATCTCCCCTCTTTCAATTTAAAGCCATTACTACTTGTCCTGTCACTACACTCCCTGACAGAGTCCCTCCCCAGCTTTCCTGTATGCCCTCTTTAGGTACGGGAAAGCTCTCTAATTTAGAGAGAAGGATATCATGGAGGATACTGTCAAATGCCTTGTACAAGTCCAGGTAGATGGTATCAGTTGCTCTCCCCTATCCACCAATCTGTAACCCCGTTGTAGAATGACACCAGATTTGTCAGGCACAATTTGCCCTTAGTGAAGCCACGTTGGCTGTCACCAGTCCCCTCCTTATTTTCCATGTGCCTTAGCATAGTTTTCAGGAGGATCTGCTCCGTGATCTTGCCAGGCATACAAGTGAGACTGACTCAGATTGGATAGTGGGAGTGGCAGCATCTGGCTGAAAGTCAACATATGTAATGCTTTTTTTTACTATGAAAGAAGGAGGGAAAAAAGATCCACACACCTATCAGCAAGTTAATCTGATCACATAAGTATACATTCTTTTGAACACCACTAAAAGAACAGTTGAAAACATCATAGCAAATGGAGTTATGGATAAAATACAACCCATGGTTTATCAAAAATAAATCTTGGTGTTGTAATTAATAGCCTTTTTTTTTTTTTTTTTTGATAAGGTCCCTGCTTTTTTTTTTTTCTATTTGTTTTTGACAGAGGAAAATTGATGGATCTGATCTTTTCTATCTTCAGTAAATAGTCTAATTGCATGCCAAAAGGAAATGACTGCCCTAACTATTGATATGAGGATTAACATAAGAGTTGTGAGGAAGCCAAGGAAGTGGCTGGTTTGAACAACCTACTCTTCACAAGGTCTCTGTCTCCAGCAGACACTTCCTGTGGCATTTTCTGAACATCCTCAGAGGGCAATGCTTGGTTGCCTCAGTGAGCGGGGGGGGGGTTCAGAATCCATCACACAATTATACATGCCTGCAAATGACCAATATGGCCAATTCAGATTTGCCTACAATTGGAAATGGAGGCAAGGACCCTTACAAAGGGATTGAGAAAGATAATTTAAAGGATGATGATGGTGCTTCTGGTAAATGCCCAGCCAGCCTGGGAAATTCCCCCTCAGGGGATGAATACTAACAACTGAACTATAGAAACATAGTTTAAAAATAGGGATGAGTTTGAACACAGTAAATTATAAGAAAGAGATCCTTGCAACGTAGATTCAAGATAACGATGATGAAACAGACAGGATTAATCAGCCCTTCATAGTCAGAAAGCCAATAAACCTGGATTTTCATTCCTCCTCCATGCCTTGGCAGCACCTGTCTGCTCCGCAATTTCTCATCCAGAACCTGATATTTCCTGGCTTCTTTCCAGCATCCTTTGATGCTGAATGCTTGGTCACAAATTCAAGTGACAGCAGTGATACCAGACAGGTGTTCCAGAAACTGCAGTCCTGCAGGTTAACTACATCAACGTTGGAAAGACAAGGGAGAAGAAGGAGAGGGCAAGAAAAAAAAAATAGGGAGAGAGAGAAGAGAAATAGTGACTAAAAACCAGCCTTAGTTTTGGGGAATAAAGTATGAAAACATGCCTTTTTAATTTTTATTTTATTATAATAATAATAATAATAATAATAATTATTATTATTATTATTATTATTATTATTATTATTATTTGCAACAACCCCTTCAAGCATTTAAGCTGAAGTAGATGAGGGAGAAGCAGTAGCACACTGAGTAACCAGAATGCTGACTACTCTTGGTAAGCCACCAATTTCTCTAGACAAGTCTTAAGAACCTGCAAGAATTAAGACTTCACAACATTTCTAGAATGACCTGTTCCATTGCTGCACAACCCTCATAGTGTAGAAATCTGTCCTCTCTGTAAAAGTTCTTCAGGTACATTTTGGATAACACCCTGGAGAAAACTTGAACTCAAAGAGGATTTATACTATTACATCTTATGCAGCAAAAGGTCAGGTGTATAGTTATGTGCCCCCTTTCTCATCTTCAAAAATAATAACCAGTAAATCTGCACCAGGAGGGTGGATTGTAAAACACAAACCTCAGCCAAAGAGCTTTCTATTGGCTTCAAAACAGCCAGGATTTCACCTAGATTCCAGGTAGCTGGCACAACATAGATCCTGGCTAACTTGCTCAGCAAAACAAGAATGGTATTCTAAGAATGATCCAAAGTCTGGAAAAACTGCCTACCAATGCAAAAACAAAACATCTCAACTAAACCTATCTAGCCAAAAAATAAAAAGAAAAATGAAAAAAAAAAAGGCTAATCAATCACAACCAGTAAGTGCCTAAAACATAAGATGATTTCCTACAGAGGATAACTATTTATGCTGAAAAAAAGCCTTAACAAATTCCTGTGACTGAACTCTCTAATGAGACAAATGTGGATAAGAAATAAAGCACTGCTTGGGAATGGCTTAACACTGACTGGCATGACTTAGTGGAAGAGCCTTTCCAGACTGACTCTTCAAACCAGTTGGGTTTGTACTGCAGGTCCAAAGCAGAAACTGTTGGTCAGGGCTATGCATATGGTCAAGAATAGATTTCTTTCAATCTTTTGATTGTATTTTCTGTATTTTTGCTCAGATATTTTTTACTTGGATATTAGTTACAAGTTATGTCAATGCACAAGTTTAAATGGAAGAGACGGACAATTTAGAGAAATCTCTATCTGCACCTATCCACCTACAAACACACGCATATATCTCAATTATGTCCCCGTTGTGAAGGCAACAGGGTAGTTTTGTTCTTTGTTTCAAAAGCAAAAGCTCTAAGTCAAATCTCTGGTTCCATACAACAGAGGATAACTGAAGATTTGCAGAGTTTTATTTGGAAACTGTGGTTACAAAATGATTTCAAGCTGGCCAAGAGAAAAAGGAGCAGGTGCAATCCTTGGGATATTTTTTTAACCATTTATCTAACACTTTCACAGACTTCGGATTAAAAAAATAAAAAAAAGTATTGGGACAGTCCTTAAGGGATGAACTATTTTATCCCTATGTGATACAGAAAAAGTCCCAACAGCGGCTTCTGATAAACTTTCATCCTATCTTTCCCCAGTGATAGAGACTCCACAGAGTCCTTCTTATCCCTAATCGATTCCTGGATTTCTCTACAATGACCATCACACAGATTTTGGCTATCCGTGACTGCAAGTTATGGAGTGAATTGCAGTGTCCAAATCCTTCTTGCACTTGGCAGGCTCAGTTCCTGGGGAGCCCTGGGGAGCCTCTTCACTCCCACTGCCCTGGGGAGCCTGTCCCTGTGCCTGATCACCGCCTGGGTGCAGAACTTTTCCCTAACACCCAGCCTGACCCTCCCCTGTTCCAGCTCCATGCTGTTCCCTCAGGTCCTGTCGCTGTCCCCCGAGAGCAGAGCTCAGCGCCTGCCCCTCCGCTCCCCTCAGGCTGCCATGAGGCCTTCCCTCGGCCTGCTCTGCTCGGGGCTGAACAGACCAAGGGACTTCAGCCCCTCCTCATATGTCTTGCCCTCCAGACCATTTATCATATTTGTAGCCCTCCTTTGGACACTAATAGTTTTATGTCATTCTTATATTGTGGTGTCCAGAGCTGCAAACCATACAGATTGGGGCGGGGCAACCACTTCCCTCATCTGGCTAGCAGTGCTGTGCCTGATGCGCTCCTGGGTATGATTGCCTTGTTGGCTGCAAGGGCACATTGTTCACTACTATTCAACTTGCTGCTTACCAGAACCCCGAGATCCTTTTCCACATGGCTGCTCTCCAGCCTCTCATGCCCTGATCTGTACCTATATGCAGGACAGTCCCATCCCAAGTACAGAATCTGTCACTTTCTCTTGTTAAAATTCATGCAATTGGTGATTGCCCAGCCCTCTAATTTGTCAAGATCCCTCTTGCAAAGCCTCTCTACCTTTGACGAAGTCAACAGCTCCTCCTAATTTAATATCATCCACAAACTTATTTAGAATGCATTTGAGTTCTGCGTCCAATTCATTTATAAAAACATTAAAGAGAACTGGCCCTGAAATGGAGCCCTGGGGAACCCCACTAGTGACTGGCCATCAGCCTGATGTAGCCCCATTTATTATAATTCTTTGAGCCTGACCTGTCAGCCAATTTTTCACCCATTGTATTATGCATTTATCTGGCTGTATGCTTAACATTTCACCCAGAAGGATATTGTGAAAAACAGTACCAAAAGTTTTTCTGAAATCCAAAAAGATTACATCAACTGGCTTCCCTTGGTCAACTATCTGGGTAGCATCATAAAGGGAAATTAAGCTCATCAAACAGGACTCTCCCCTCATGAACCTGTACTTAAATACAAGTTGTGATTTCACCCCTCAGTGTTTTGTTTTCCAGAATAAACATCCCAAGTTCTTTCACTTTTTTTCCCCCTACCATTTTTCAGGCCTTGCATCATACTTCTGACCCTGCCTGGATTCTCTCCAGCTTGGTCCAGGGCTTTTACCCCAAAATGGACATATGTGCTCCAGTTAAAAGTCTATGAGGGATGACTTGCCTCTTCTTTTAACCATAACAAAAGTTTGGTTCCAGCTTGTTATTATTTACGTTACTTACAGCCTAATATAATAAAGAGCCAAATGAAAGTGGGGCTGCCTACATGTTCAGCACCTGCTCTGATAGTTTCATTTTGAAAATAAATTAAAACAGGCCAAAAAGATGTAGAAATTTGTATATTGTAAGTGGAAAAAAGAAGCTAACAAAGCTCGGGAGGACAAGATGTTTCATCAGGAGCCAGAACCAAATGCAGCTTTTTCAGATCCCTTATCAAAGTTTTAGTAACAAAGTTAACTTTGAGCAAATTCTTGTAACGTCATTGTGACAGGTGAATGCTCCAATTAAATTTATGTTGCACTACGTCTCTTACAACTGAGCAGGAAAAATAAATTGCCAGCAATAACACCACCTCAGAGGAGCAGCAGAAAAGCTATCAGAACAGGGCATCCCCTCTCATACCTTCCAAGTCCCTTACTGCCGTGACAGGTTCCAATATCTCCTGGATATATATGTTCATTTTGAAAAAAATAAGGCCAAAAATAGAGCCTTGCCGTGCAAAAGCAACAGCTGTTGATAAAAAAGCTCCCATGTGGAAAGCCAACATTTCCTCATTTTAGTTCCTCTCCATTTATAAACCCCAGCAGCTCACATGCACACACATGAACCTCACTCAGAGCTCCCCAGGCAGGCAGGCAGGTAGGTTTCATGGTATGCCTAGGACTTTCCATATTATTAATAAGGATTGAATCACATTCAAGCTTAAACTAACATTAAAGGAATGGAGGTAACCAGGGGAATAATTCTGCAGAGAAGGTATCTCTGTCTGCTGTGGTTTTACCTTTTTTCCAGTGTTCATATGCCTGATCAGGAACACGCATCCAACAGATCTTTATGTTACCCCTGAATCACAATCACCCTCAACATCTGAACCTCTCTGTCCCTTGAGATAAGCAGACTGGAATGCATCATCTGGCCAAGCAGGACACTTCGTACATTCATGTTCTCAAAAATGCTCTTTTCCACTCCGACCTCTTTGTGAGATTTCAGCATCAGTAAGTATCAGTGCAAGAGGTACAGGTTCCAGGGAGCCACCAACAAAGCTGTGCAAGACCTCCTTGGAGCATCCACCGTGCACCTACGGCTCTGACATATTGCACTCCTTGTTCAAACACTTATGCTCACTGGGTCAGTGATAGATCCATCTGACACACACAGCTGCAACACTCGCTCCTCTTCCCAGATTGCTCCTCCAAGCCTCTGATGCCACCTGAGATGGACATAGCTTCTTACTCTGTGTCCTTGATGAAACACAACCATCTGCTGGGGCTCTTTTAAATCACTTGTGATCCATGACATTCCTTCACCTTTTTTTCCTATGACAACTTCACTTTAGCAACGTCTTGCTGGGTAACATCACAGCAATCAGTGTAAGACCTTTGCCTATAATCCTCAGCCTACACCAGTGTCTTGTTGGGGTATTCATTCAGGACGCAACTGGAAAGATGGCGCCTGCTAACCCATCCGTATCCACTTTCCATTTCTCTAATGAGTCCAGTCAAGTGTATCCCTCCACGGAAGATAAATCGTATGGCTTCAAGAAGCTCTGTATGTATGTAAAGATGAAACTGGATAAACAGGCTTAAAAGAGCCCTGTTAAAAATCCCTCTGTGATAGCTCAAGCTGCTGTCAATGTTTCTAGACACAAAACACCTCATGTGAAATAAATGCAAGCCATCTTAAAGCATTTAAGGTGTATCACTAAAAAAACAAAAACAAAAACCAAACCTCAAAACAAACAAATAAAGAAATCCACTCCCTTTTCCTTCTGAAGTTTTGGAGGCAACTTTTTAATCAGAGGTTTCTTTTCCACTTTACAAAATCTTGGAAGTCACAGGTTTCCTGCAGAAGGCATTCACCACAGTAGCGATTCAAGCACGGACTCAAAACAAACCTATTCCAATAATTTTCTGAAAACATTAACACAGAAAACCCAGCCAAGTAATTAAGCTTGCCATCCAAGTCATATGAACATGAATATGTTCTATAAACACTGACATATCTCTAGAAATAATGAAACACAACAGGAGATCCCCTTTTGTATGTATTCTACCTACTGAAAGCTGAATTTAAAGCATGGCATGATTTTTTTTTTTTTTTCTCCTCTGGTATTACTAACTGTACGAGCCATAAAATTGTTAATGAAACTACATCTACATTGTTCATAACAGTATCAAAACTATCTCTCTGTGCAATGAATGAAGTGCCTTTCTTACATCTTCTGTGTGAAGTCTGGGATATTTCACTGCACAAATAACAACATTTATCAAAACCTGAGTTTTGACTGAACAGTTTTGGCAAATGGATCATTGCATTTATGTGCTCTTCTCTGACAGTTCTTCATACCTTTCCTTGGGACCTTGTGCCTACGTTTTTAGAAGGATCCCATTAGAATGCTGTTATCTTTTTCCCGCCTCCAACTTCTGATCTGCTCTACCAGAAAGCAACTCCAGCATATTGTGGTATCCTATTAAAATGTCCTCATCCTTTCCCAGATTATGCTTCTGTAATAAACCTGTAATAAAAAAATAAAAAATAATAATAATAAAAAAGAAAACCTGCTCCTTTTGTGACCTGTGTGTCCTACCTGCCACATAGCCTTCTCCTCCTGGTGGCCAGGCACCAGCCTGATCATGGGGTACCTTCTTCACCACGTGGCCCCTGGCTGCTCTGTTTGTACCCAGCACTGCAAGATAGGTCACGGTTCTTCTGGAGAAACAAACCAGGTGACCAAAATGTAATGATCCAAGCCAAGCATAATTTCCCAATCCAAATGACTAACTTTGAGTAAAACCTAATCTCAGTTCAGCTAGGAAGTAGAAGGGGCAACTGGAAATGAAAACAAACAAACAGCCCAAACCCAGCAATATTTACTAAATGGAAGGAAAATAAAGGTAAAGAAATATGAATGATGTGTCTTGGAGCTTAGAAGAACCTTAAGACACCGGGAAAAATCTGCAGCTAGTAGGAATAAGAGATTAACGAGATGTTATTACTTTCAGGTTCCTGCTCTCTCTACATGAATTACAACAAACAAAAATCTTACAGATGGTACAGTCCAGTAGAGGAAAGTTCACTGTGTGATTTTGATCTGTATTTGGAAAGCAGCAGGGCAACGTGCATGTATCTGATTATGATGAAGAAGCTTTTTCCAGTCCATTAGTAACAAAGACGGATATTAAACAACATCTACAAGGGATAAACATTCAAAATCTGCAGGCCTGGATAACTTGCACCTAAGAGCATTTCGGCCTGTTGAACACAGCCAAAGGCCTGTTCGAACACAGCCAAATGCAAAAGCTGTGCTCAAGAAAGAGTGAATTCAGTGCAGACCTCCAGTATGGCAGCTTGAATTGTGGAAAAGTAGTTCTGTGGCAGAGGATTTGGGGATTAGAAGAGGTAAATAATTCAGCCTGCACTCCCAGTATGTGCTGCTGAGAAAAGGCTAACACAACTGTTCACTGTATAAACTGAACAACAAGGAAGAACAGAAAGATAATACTCCTTTTCCATGCTGTCTTGGGAAGATCTGTGCTGTGATACACATCAGGCATTTTAAAAGGGCAATGAAGACCAAGGGAAGGTGTGGAAAGGAGCCATAAAAGCAATTATAGGAGCTTTACGTCCTTCTGAAGCAACACCTGGATGCCCTTACTGTAAGGCTATTTCAGTAGACTTTGGGCACCAATATTTAGGTAACGGAATCGAGTGCTAAATATCTTCAGAGGTGCACTCTACCACAAGGGAGTTCAATCTAGCAGAGAAAGACACAAGGAGATGCAAAGTGGAAACTTATGCAAATTCTGAACTCTCTGCAGAGTGTCTGGGTAAACAGCTAGGGCAAGGGGCAATGGATGTGCTGAGTTGTCCATCTCAGCTCCTGTAAAGGAGAGTTCAAAGTGCAAGTTATGCTTTTATCAGAAACAGGTTATTTAGATTCAGTTTGCTGGAGGTAACTAATGAAAATTAGTTGTTTTTAATAACTAGCCAAATAAAACAATCTACCCTTCCCATCAGGAATTACTCTAATCTAAATATAGCTACAACTACACAGACTTCCCAGGCTTCTGATGTCTGATCTTGGCCCATGCACTGAGACATTAAATTCCAGTTGGATTTTCTCAAACAACTGCTGGCCTCTAATCATGGAAGTCCTCTTGCTCTCACTGCTAGACAATTGGAAACAAACACATTCATATAATGGAACTTCTGTCTCAGTAATGTTCTGGACTTCAAGAGGAGGAACTGCTGCACAGAAAACCTTGTGAACTCCACTTTATAGCCACTCTGTTTTGACTAATGCTCTTTTCTTAGGAAAAAAACCTGAGGATACTTAAATATCCAGATCATGAAACAAGAAGAGACAAAGCAAAGCTACAGTGACGCTGCTGGAGCCATTGGGTTCTGCCAATCCCAAGGTTTCACCAGGAGCCTTGTAGTATTTGGTCTTCATCATGGTATGGTCAGTGCATTGCAGCCAACACACAAGCAGCAGCGGCAGCAGCAGGCTTGTAGTCATCATGAGTGTACAGAGAAGAAAGATACTGACAGTTTGCAAGCCAAGAGACAAATAAATGAGAAATTAAACTCTCATTACTTTTTGAGAATCATTTCATAATTTTTACTGTTTTTTATTATTATTATTTATTTTATTATTATTATTATTTTCTTTCTTTCTTTCTTTCTTTCTTTCTTTCTTTCTTTCTTTCTTTCTTTCTTTCTTTCTTTCTTTCTTTCTTTCTTTTCCTTCCTTCCTTCCTTCCTTCCTTCCTTCCTTCCTTCCTTCCTT
>NC_048894.1:3423372-3509637 GCF_011077185.1 Oxyura jamaicensis
TTCCTTCCTTCCTTCCTTCCTTCCTTCCTTCCTTCCTTCCTTCCTTCCTTCCTTCCTTCCTTCCTTCCTTCCTTAGGAATTAATTTGCCTGCAGTTTGTTGCCCAATGCAGCACAGAGCTGGGAAGGTATTCTAGCTAACCAGTATGATGGTTACCAGCATAAGAGACCTGTGCTCTTTACACAGGCACCTGGGAACCCTAGGCTACCTCAAATGGCTAAAGACTGTACCTGGCTCCAGAAAAAAGGAGATGCCCCACTGTTCCAGAGAAGAAGAAACACTATTTACACTTTTCTTTACTATATTTTGGTCTGCAAAGCAGGGATATCCATGTCATTAGTTCTGGCTTTGCAGAACCCCACAGCCCAGGCTTGGAATACTTGGCTGAGGACACAGTGAACTCTGGCTGTGACTGCCAATTACAAAGTACTTGGATGTACTTCACCTAATGACAACAAACAGATTGTGCAATTACAATTGCAGATATGCTGTGGGACAGTGTTTCCATCCTCTTGCTATCTTAGGGCGTCCTCTCTGTGTAAAGGAGAGGTGCACGGTACATCCCTTATCAGCCTCATCTGGGTGCTAATCTGAGAACATGGACCCAGAACACATCTGCAGTTCTGGGATTTCATAACTCAATTGCTTTTTGCTTCCTGTGAAGAAAGCAACCTTTTCCCAAAGGCTCAGCTAAAGGCACAGCTAAAAATGCACCTTGGTTGCACAAGGTCATTACAGCCATGGCAGAGGTTGTTCCACTGAAGGAATCACTTCCAGAGAAGGTAACAGAAGCTACTGGCAACAGATGCCATGCTTGAGAAGGACAGAAGACCTTTAGAAGACCTTTTTCCAGCTCCACCACCTACCAGCAAGTAAGAAAGAGGGATATTCTATTGAGTAGCCCTGCCTGCTCATTGCAATGACAAATTACATTCACGGCTATCCGATTATTGCAGTAACTTCACTTAGCTGGTTTCCTGCCCCAGTGGATTGCTTCCTGCCCAGAACATCCCATCCCCAGTGCTGCATATATCACCAAGAACTGCTTTTTGTAGATGAGAATTTATGCCAATTTGACATAGCACAAAGCTGGAGTGCTTTTAAATCATGGCAAAACTGGCACCAAGATGAGACTATGGCTTGTGCATCCCTCAGATTTATTAAGCTATGAGTATTTCTAAGAGAAAGTGGCTTCTCCAAATGTGGAAATGTGGCTTTATATCTTCATTTGCTTCCCACGTTCCCAGGCTGAGGATCAAGGGATTCACAATGAAGACACAGGATTGGGGTGGGTGAGGAAAGAAAAGAAGATGCAACAAAGCCTAAAGTTAAATGCTAGCACCTTATTACGAGGTGTTTATTTTAATATAAAGCCTGTCATTTCAGTGGTCAAACCCACATTTACTGTCACTTGTAACTGATGTACTTTACAGGATCATAAGGCTTCAACCAAAGAGAGAACTCTCTTTTTCCACAGCTTTCCCACTGCTGCATGCTCCCAGCAGGCCTGTCCAGATAAACATCCAAAACCAAGGCTTGCAAAGTGCTTTAGTAAAACAAAACTCAGCAATCCTGCCCCATTTATTTACAGCAACACTCCAGACTATAATTGTGATTATATGGACTGGAAATACTGTTGTGGATGAATATATGAAATAAGAAACTTTAAAAAGCCTAAATCAGAGAGACCCTTGGGAGTTCTGGATGGTGCTTCTAGGTACTATCTCACCCCATTTCTGGTCCAGCCTTTTTCCCTTGATAGACATGAAGCTTTTGGTAAAAATGTCGTTCATATTCTCAATAATACAAGTTGCTATCAGACAGCTGATTATTAGAAGTATCTGACAGCAGCATCTCATGCAACAGCTTAACAGCATGACCAGAGTTGCGGTCAATGGGTCAATATCAAAATGAAGTGTTGTTCCTTGGGGGTCAGTATTGGGACTGGCACTGTTGAACATCGTTGGTGTTGACATAGACAGTGGGACTGAGTACACCTTCAGCAAGTTCAGCGATGACACCAAGCTGGGTGGTGCGGTCACCATGCTGGAGGGAAGGAAAGCCATCCAGAGGGACCTGGACAGGCCTGAGAGGTGGGCCTGTGAGAACCTCATGAGGTTCAACAAGGCCAAGCGCAAGGTCCTGCCCCTGGGCTGGGGCAATCCCAGGCACGAATACAGGCTGGGTGGGGAATGGATTGAGAGCAGCCCTGAGGAGAGGGACCTGGGAGTGCTGGTGGATGCGAAGCTCAACATGAGCCAGCAATGTGCACCTGCAACCCAGAAAGCCAACCGTGTCCTGGGCTACACCAAAAGCAGCGTGGGCAGCAGGGGGAGGGAGGGGATTGTCCTCCTCTGCTCTGCTCTCATAAGACCCCACCTGGGGCCTGCGCTCAGCTCTGAGGCCCAGCACCAGGACAGGGACCTGTAGGAGTGAGTCCAGAGGAGGCCACGAGGATGCTCAGAGGCTGGAGCACCTCTGCTGTGGAGCCAGGCTGAGGGAGTTGGGGTTGTTCAGCCTGGAGAGGAGAAGGCTCCGGGGAGACCTCACAGCGGCCTGCCAGGGCCTAAAGGGGGCTGCAGGAGAGCTGGGGAGGGACTTTTTTACAGTGTCTGTAGTGATAAGACAATGAGTAATGGTTTTAGCCTAATAGAGGGTAGATTTAGATTAGATATAAAAAGGCAATTCTTTCAACTTTGAGGGAGGTAAGGCACTATAACATGTTGCCCAGAGAAGCTGTGGATGCCCCATGCCTGAAAGTGTTCAAGGCCAGGCTGGATGGGGTTTGAGCAACCTGGTCTGGTGGGAGCTGTCCCTGCCCATGGCAGGGGGTTGATCCCTTCCAACCCAAACCATTCTATGATTCTAAATGTCCCTGCAAATTTGCCTAGTACCAGCTCTAGTCTTTGCTGCATAAAATTAATGCAGCATATGTAAGGGATAGTTAGCACTTCACTTTGAGGTATTTAGTACCTTGAAACTCACAGCTTTGCACTGAAAAGTCCTTAAAAAGTCAACGAAGGTCAAGGGTGGCTCCAAGTGCAGCATTCCCCTTGGATAGCACAATTAACTTTATGCCTTAACTTCCTCCTGCTTCTCCACCCATAAAGTTCAAGGAGAGAGAGATTATTTTTCCCTCTGTTCCATCCCTTAGAGTCCTGTGAAACAGAAGTGGATAAAACAAGCTGGATCATCTTCTTTTCTTTGCTTCCATTGACAATGGGATTGTTCCTTCCTGAGGCTGGAGCAACAAACAGCAGCTACACAGCCCTGTCCCAGTAGAATTAAATCTGATTGTCAAAACCTGTCTGTCTGTACCTGCATTTGTCATGGACTTCTTAACCTGACTTATAGGTCTTCAGCGAGCTGTTACGTACATCCCTGAGGAATTGCCAGCTCTGCATGAAAAGTACCTGGAGTCAAAGCAAGGATACCTTATTGCTCCTTTCGGCTGAGGAGATGTAAGTAAAAAAAAAAAAAAAAACACTTCTTCCATGGAGCAGGGAAACAACCCCTGACTTAGGATCCAAGCCCCTCTGGATTTAAATTCCCTGCAATGAGAAGCTCATCTCACTTTTTTCTCTTTATAATCACAGTAATTTGCCTTTTCAATGGCATACAAATCAAATCCATCTCGAATGGCTTTTTAATTAAAATCATGCTTTGCTTATCAGAGTGAGAACACTTAACTGATTACAAAAGAAACATGCAAACCTCTGGCATCCTATTCCTCATTCTCCAGCCAGGTTGTGCAGCAAACACACTCTGCTAAACCACATGTAATGCTTTGGAAACTATCCTACACAAGCTCTCCTCACCCCAGTTTTGGATCAGAAAAGGTCATATAGGGCATAGAGTCTATACAAGAAGATAGGTAGAAAAGCTCCCTATCTCTGGCTGAAGCTGGTGGAGTTCACTCTTGTTTGGATTTGCTGACTCCTAGAAATGCCCTAAAGAAGCACAAAATCTCTGTACTTTTAATTTCAGCTCCTTGGCTGTGCTGTTATTTATCTTCGTAGGCAACTGAAAAGTTTTCCACTGTCTCAAAGGCATCTTCAGGCTGGTTGAAGCCATACATCTGACCCATTCCTAGAAGATATGCCACGGTAGAAGATATGCCACAGTATCCCACTCCATTGGTTAAGGCCCTTTTTTTTCCTGTAAAATATATATATATATATATATATATATATATTTATTTATATATTATTATTTTCTGAGCATTAAATTCACAGTAAGATCTTCAGACAGCATGGCACAGTACCGGTAACATCAGCAAAGCTAAACCGATTTATTCTGGCTGAGGATGGTAACTGCAGGGCAGGATTTTCCCAAGCACAACCATTAGTTAAATTCCTGGGGTTGAATGAATAAACGACCCAGCTCCTGCATGCTGTTATCTTTCTATTCCCAGTGCCAGCTTGCACCAGGGAAAGGGACATTGAGGCATATGTTAAAACTGAGGTCTTGAACTCATGGTGTTTGCAATAATCCAATGGGACTTTCTATCAGAATAGCACCATCAGAGGAACTCAGCAGCATTTTCCTGATTAACAGAAGATCACACGCTAGTTTATTTGGGGAAGCTACTCTTATTTTTAGTTCCAGTAAGACCAGTGCAGCCACAAAGTGCTGGATTCCAGAGGCTGAAATAACCCTCTCCCAGACAAACCCAAGGACAGACATGTTGATCTCCAAATGTCTCTGATAGTGAAGAGAATGCAGTTTGGCACCAGTAACTCCTCCTGCCCTCTCCCTCCCGACCCCCAGATATGCCACATCACTGAAATGCTACCCAATTGCAGGGGTAGCATAACTTAGGGGTACCCAGTAACATACTTCACAGGAGACACCAAAAGCCTGATCTCATGAGTCATGACTCTGTTATGTTCTTAAATACCTTTAGAATCAAGACTTAGCCCAATATTTCCAAGCCTATTTTTTTTTTAACCCAATTAAATCTGTTTCTGTTGAAGTGAGATGGAAATCCCCAAACTAATACTGAATATGCTTCAAATTAATAGTTGTTATTAAACTACTTTCAATACTGAAACTCATCCACTCACAATATCTGGTCTACAATTTACAACGCAGGTCATTATCCCTTATCTGCCTGTGTCAATCTTCCAACCTGCAAACTAGCAAAGTGACATTTCCTTCCTTCCCAGAAATGGCTGTGCCATCATTTAAAGGTGTGACAGTATTTAGCACATTCCGGTCATTTTCTGGCCTGAAAAAAAGGTTTAAGAACAATCCATAAAAAGCACGTGTTGTCTTTATTCACTCTTCTGTCAAGAAAAATATCTCAGAACTCATGAAGCTTTCCAGTTCTGTGATGAGAAGACAAAATGGTAAAAACTAGTCCATTTTTCTCCCCAACCAATGAAGAACTGAAATGCCCAAGGGTAAATATTCCTCTCACCCCCAAAATTTTACAAGCAAAAAAATACACCTTTCCAAAAATATTCCTCAAGGTGTTTTTTTTATTATTATTTATTTTTATTTTTTAAAGGAAAACACATTTGGAAGGTAATGCTCAGCAAGGTCTAACGCGAAGCAATCAGTCGAGTTTCTTTAGATTTTGTCCTTTAGATTCATGAAATCTCATTTCACGGCAACCACATGCCCCACCCAGAGGTCAGCTGCAGCTGCTAATTGGGTGAGCTGTGCAGAAATGTACTGGTTTCCGCACTAATAGACCTTGGTATCAGAGTAAAATGTGAGCTTTAAGCTCTCCCTGTCACCTAACTGCCCACCCCCTGGAAGCAGCTCGTGTCCCTCTGCACGTGCAGCTGGAGGCAGCTGATCGTATCATTTCTGGAGAGAAAGGCCATTTTTAAACTTATTTTAGCATGGTGTGAAGAATCTGGGAGAGATTTCCTATGGCTCACAGGAGAGCAATCAGAAATATGAATTCCCCTCTCTCTTCTCCCGAAACAAAATGTTTACAAGACACAGACCTCATCCTCTCCGTGAGACACTGTGCTGCGACTGTCAACTCAATCCCCTGGCTGAACGCTAAACATATGGCCAGCGTCATTATTCTGATGAAAAAACTTTTCCCTGCCTCTGTTCCCTAACAAAACCCTTTCCCCTTCATGGCAATGACTCCCATGACAGCCTGAATGACGACACTGCTGGCTGGTACAGGAAAGCCTGAGTCAATAGTGGATGGATTCCTCGAAACAAGTGGTAGCAGGGACAGGGAGCAATGACCCCTGTCACATGCAGAGTAAAGCCTTCCAGGTCACTCTGGGTTTCTTGCAACAGGAACATGTCCTGCAGCAGGCCCAAATACACTCACAAGCATATTTTGGAAAAGAAAAAAAAAAAAAAAAAAGAGGCCAGTAAGTTTGCCAAGAGAGGCCTCATCAGTGGGAACTTCCCACTGGAGAACAGGCAAAGTTGTAATATTGTAGGGACTATAAGACAGCCTAGAAAGATCCTGCCCTCTCTAACAAACCAGTAGCTTTCCAAGTTTATGTCTGAATCTCCAGCTCTCACCAAGGTCAAAGCCAAACCTTGGTGCGTCTCCAAGCCCAGCCACCCTCCCGTTCCTGCACTGCAATGATGTCTTGCTCCTGGTTCTGCTTTGCAGGGTTTTTGCCTAAGCAGGAGGGCCAGTACTGCATCATGAACAGTACCGCACCAATTTCTTTCCCTGAATGGCAACTGCATGACATACACATAATATGGGAAAGCTCCTCTGGGACATATACCACATCCTTTTCAGAGATGGACTGACCTCCAACGCACAAGAAGTTGACTTTCTGGCGCTCAGCACTGCTCTTGGCAGCCTGCTCTCACATCATGCTCCCCTCACAGCCAGACACCTTCCTATAGCCAGCCAAATTCAATCCCATGGAGTGTACAAACACTCTTGTGCCAGCACTAGCCTTCTACTTTTGGAGACGCTTCCACTCCCAGACATTATCATGAGCGCACGTGCAGGGATAATTGCACCATCCCCTGGTATCGATTTGCTAGGCTAACCTAACCACATACAAATGATCTTCATTAAGTTAGCTTAGGCAGACAAAAGTGAAAAGAAATAAGCAAACACTATATTTTTTTCTTATTTCCAGAGTGGGTTTTAGGCCCACCCTTAGCAAAAAGTCCATTTACAGAGCCTGGAACTGAACTAAGGACTTTCCAGCCTCATCCTATGCCTGAACCACTGCTACTCTCCAGATGCAGCACAATTTACTGGCTCATCTCCTTCAACTCAGAGCTATCCCAGCGGATGCTGTTCCTTGTCTGCACTTCTCCCCAGGCTACTCTACAGGGGCGGAAGCATTTATCTTTAGGTGTGTTGTACTCTGCCTGGTTGGACTCCCCTCCCAGGGCTGCAATATATATTTAATACTTGTTTCCAGAGCTGACAGCCCAGGAGGCTTGAGTGGTGAACTGGCAGAGAAGAAATAATTACTAAGTAGAGGGGCACCAACCTGCCAAACATTTTAATACCCGTCGTAGAAACAGAGATGTGACTTTTCAACAGTCCTGTAGTGGGGAAGAAAGCAAGCCCAAATCAAAGACACAGCTGCCCTTTTATTATGATGATGATTTCAGTTGTGCAATAACAAATCCTGTCAGATCTTCAAGAAAGAGGAACAGGGGGAGAAAAACATTGGAGCAATATGCAGAGGAAAAACAGCCTGGAAAGAAGCAGCACAGGAGAGAGAACTGCACCCAGACTGCTTCGTGCTGCCAGCATGGGCTATCCCTAGGGAATGCTGCAGCTCCGGGATGCTTCTAGGTGGCACCAACTCAGGTGTGACCAGTGGACCCTGCGATCAATGTGCACAAGAGGTTTATCCCAAACGTGCAGTGTGGTAACACTGAGATTTTCAGGCTGGCCTTGGAACAGAGAGCAGCTGGGGTTTGTGACTGCTGCTTTTGTGTTTCTCATGCCCATTGCTCAAGGCGGCACTTCCACATGGTATTTTAACCTCCTCCTCTCCTTCATCTCCCATCCTCACCAATTCCTCATGCAAATTTCATGCTGGGATCACAGGTCCTGGCTGGCCCCAAAAACCTGACATCTCCATCATAACTTGCAAGAGTTACGTGGACTCTTTTCCCTTCTGCATCTCTTTTTCCAAAGCCTAAATACATTTCTGTTGAGCACACAAGGTGTCTTTCCTCTGACAAAAACTGCAGCCTATCAGCCCTTTACTTTGCTTCTCTTCCACAAGTGAATAAAATGTTTCTGGAACGTGCCTCTTCAATAAATCCTGGTTTTATCTGCCCGTAGCAATAACGTAGTAGTAAAATAGTTGAACAAACAACCAAAGCTTCAGCTTTATAGCTAGCTTTATAAATATTTTCAAATGCTTATTGGTCCCTTAAGACATTTTTGAGGCTCAGGTCAAGTAGACCCAAGGCAGCAAGCTCTGATTTTTAATTTCCTTTCCATCTACAAAACTGTCTGGGCTTGGCCAAAGAGGTTAAACCACGAGAGCTGTCTGGCTCTGGAAGAGCTTCCCAGTCAAAGGACCATTGTGAAAAAGTGAACTTTAATAAGTTAAAGGAGAATAACCATACAAATACAATCTCTAAAACTAACTCATGCCACAGTTTTATTAAGTACTGCTATAGCTGTGGTCGCCTAGTGATATACAGAATATAATATTTTTACTAGACTAATAGAGATAAAGGAAAAAAAAAAAAAAGCTTTTAAAGGTCTAACTCTGAAACAGTCAGGAAATTTCAGGCTATGCGTAGGCCGGAAATAACTGTTCTGAGTTTAGTCAAGTTCGTTAATTACAGAGAAAAGAGTAATTAGCACCTGTAGAGCAGACGAACCGCGTTGGCAGGGAGGAGCTGGTAGGACCACCAGCCCTTGTAGGGCTGCAGGGTGGGCGAGAGCTCTCAGCTCTGAGACAGCAAGAACCAAGATGAGAAGAAAACAGCAGCGTGTCATAAAAACCAACATCTCCACCGAGCCTGTGCTTTGTAATGCCCAACAGAACCATGGATGGTGATTTGTGGGCTTGGCTTCTGGAGATATTTCGTAGGTCTGTCACACAGAAGGATGGTAGCAACAGCTTTGCAAAAAACATGCTCTCCGAGCAGCGCGCTTGTCTCTCAGATCGTCCCACTGACAAACTTCTTCAGGCTGAACCCAGCGCAATTGCTACGGGGCTTTGTTTCTTTCAGCACTCTGGAAGCACTGCTCTGTCTGAAAGTATATCTATTTTTTTAATATAATCTATTTCAGTTGTTCCAATATAAGCTGTTACTTTCCTTGACAAACATTGCTTCTTCTGCATTGTACACAAACAGCCTGAAGATAAGCCCATGATATACTGTTTGCTGAAACAGGTACGGCTTTCCAGGGAAGGGGAAAAAGAGTGGGGTGGGGGGGAAGGGAGGGAAGACACAGTTGATTTTGCTGTAAATGGTGCTTTGAGAGAAATGGGGTGGAGGGGATGAGAAAGCAAGAATTCCTGCACCCAAAAACACAGCTCATGCCCCAACGGCAAAGCTGCAGAGGTAAAAAAAAAAAAGCTTTGCACAGAGAAATTGTCCAAAACGAAAACTGCACAACACAAGTCAGTGAGTGGAGAAATACGGAAGCTGGTGGGAAATTCTTCAAGAGGAATCATTACAGCACAGGAATTAAGAGCACGGCATAGCGAAGACCCACAGAGCTCTGCAGCCGTGTTTAATGTCAGTCCCCCAAAAAATGCGGGCAGCCTAGCAGTTGACACTTGAGCATGTCAGTAATTCTCCACGTAACGCTTGGCCTCCTTTCGGTGCCCTGTGAAGCTGGGAACCGTCTCAACAGCAGCATTTTTCTGCCTTTGAATATGCTGAGCAGAAAGAAAAGCTGCTTCTATTGTGGGGAAGAAAAAAAAAAAAAAAGAAGAAGAAAAAAAAAGTGGGGAGGAAATCCTGATTATGGTTAAAAGCTAGGGTGGAAATGAGAGAGACCCAAATAGATGGGTGCAGTCATTGCAGGAAACAAGTGGCTTGTTTCAGGACAGGCTCCTCCATGCTTGCACTCTGCTTTGAGATGACTCCGGGGCAATAGCGGCCCCCTGGGAGCTCCCCAGGGAGGGAATCCCGGAGGGGTCCCCAGCTTGAGCAAAACACACAGCCAGTCTCAGCAAGGGGAAGAGAACAGCAGCATCCCTTGGCTTTCCTTGCAGAATTGCCATTGCTACCCACAAACTATAAGGATTTCACTCCCTCCCTCAACAAGAAAGCACATTGGCCAGAGCAGTGGCTTTTAATCTGCTCAGCAGGCTCCTGAGGGCTAAGAAAGGTGACTTAAAGAAAAAGCAAGGGAATACATCCCACATGGCCACAAGGGGAATGAAACCCTCCCCTGATAAATAGCTGGGGGTCTGTAGTGGGAAAGAGGATGGAAAAAATAAATCACTGCAGTCATTTAAATTAGGAGTTGAATTTGGCTACAGCTAAATAAGGGCAGAAGAGGTAGAACCTGCAGCAGGATTTGGATTCTGGCTGCTTCCAAGTCAGGTCTGAAGCAGCTTTTCGTTTCATTGCAACTGGGTAGAGCTGTGAGGGATTTGGGGTGGGGGTGGCAGGGGGCACCACATTCAGTATATCTTGTTTCCCTTTTGTTTTTCAAAGGCATATGTTCCTTAAGTTTGAACAGCAGCAGCATAGCCACTTAGGAAAAATGAGATAAAAGCAGCTTCTGAGTAGCGAATAAAGCAGGCTGCAGGGAAAAATTCAGTGTGAGCCTTTTTTTTCTTTCTTTCTTTTTTTTTTTTTTTTTTTCCCATTCTTACACAACACATGGGAAACCTGGGGAGGGATTTGGCTGGCAGCCCAAGACTTCTCAATGATGTAGGTGTCTACACGGGGTTTGAGTGAACTGCCACAGCAGTCAATGAGGGCTCAAAAAGGTGTGCAACGTAGGCATGTGGTGCTACTTGAGATAGATTTATTTTAGTTGTTTCTGGCACCTGCCTGGGGCTGGCAGATAACACAGCATCCACAGGCTCTTCAGAAAGGGGGGATGTGGGACCACGGGGCACCTTCACACATCTGGGGAGCCAAACTGAGCCCGACCACACCGGGATCCCAAATCAGCTGGGTCATGTGTAGACACCTACGCAGAAATGCCGAAACGTAGGTGTCCCGATCTGCAAGGTGATTCCCATCCCGAGGTCACCTGCAAGGAAGCTCACAGGCTGATTAGTTGTGATAGACAGTGACATTTATAAGGGCCCTGGAGACACTCTCTGCTCAGATCTTAGTTGTGATGTTACGGATCACCAGGTATTAATTGAAACATCTGTTAAAACACAAAACCAAGGTTGGAGCCTTGAATAAGCATCTTTTTAAAAGATACCCTATAGATTTCAGATTTACAAAGTAGACACAAAGTATTGATGTTTTCCCTTCTGGAAAAGAATTGTATTTAAATTGATTTTTTTTTCCCTTCCTTCTTGATGAAGTGCAATTTCACAGGAATGAACCCTTGGGGAGCTCACACTGAGCTTCACAATTCAAGTAGGAACAGCCCTGAGCCAGCTGTAAAGGCAAAAAGAGGATCGTGAGGACAGCAGCTCAGCAAATGCAGAGCCGGGCCCTCCATATTCAATTCCTCTGGTCTCCTCCTGACTTTAAATCGATGCAACTCAACAAAGCCAAGTTGTGAAGTCCTGAAGAGTTTATCCAACCAGCATCACCAAGTCTGTTGCCCATCCCACCAGTGAAATGCATCAGAAAATGATCCTGAATTAGAAAACTATCCCAATTCATGTCTAATAGCTGAATTTAAATTGAAACAACAGAAGTGTAAAGCTCCCAGCAGTTCAAACACCAAAATGGATGGTTAGTGATTGCCCTGGGGGTAAGAAATCCACCTAATGTGACTAATGGAGGAGTTTAAGGCTGTTAACATCCACGGTTTCAGTTGACTGGAAGAGTGACTTTGTTAATGTAAACCACATCAGGGTCTCCAGAATTCAAGCACAGCTCAGAAGCTAAAATAGGTCTTTAAGTCCAGGAAATACTCTGTACATATATAAGTTAGTGCTGTAGATAAAATCTGGCACAATAAAATGCCAGCAAAGCAGCACTAATGCGTGCTTTCCAGCTGAGAGCAGCCCACAGCACACATCCCAGTGTCCCTGAATTCACTTTGCAAACCAACCACCTCAGAATAGCTGGACTTAATCCTGATGTCACCTACGCTAACTTTGTAGCAGGACTGTGCTCGCTCCGGGGCATCGCATCTGCACGGCTGACGGAGGAGTGGGGGATGAATGTTGGAGGCAAGGACCATAACAGCAAAGAAATATCGCACCTGCTTCCGCCTCTTAACCCTACCTGCTGGCTTCCCACAGGTCAAGCTGTGCTCACACAGGCTATTTATACTTGTGTGGATTGGCAATTATTAATCATAATTGCTCGTGCTTTTATATCTCTTTCCTCATCAGGGTTTGTGCATGAACCTAAGTAGTTTAAAAGTGATTTGTAGCGAAGCTAATAGCCAGCAGATGCTTCTAGTCAAGCTGAAGTTTGGGGACAGAACATCTTGGTACTATTAACAGCATCCGTATCAGAAGGATACTTTGCACTTTATTTACATCTCCAGATGCCTTTAAAGGCTCTAAAAAGCCAAAGCTGGAGAAGTCTGGTATTACCCCATTCAACAAAGAGAAGGGTTGTGTAAGGATTTTAGGAACATCCAGCCACAGGTGGCTGCAGGGAGCCCACCTGCATCTCAGACCTTCCAAAGGCACTTGCTAGTGAATGAACTCTTCCTGCACTACGGGTCTGGTAATGTGAAAGGTAAAGCTCATGCCCAGAAAGATGAATCATCCCGGAGAGATCCCTGGTGGTCAGGCACAAGGCCAAGCAAGCTGCAGGTTGCTCCAAAAAAAAGGGAACGGTGACAAGAAGAGCGCTCAGCTGGTGAATGGCCTTCCTGAGCCACGCACGGGACCTCCCTGACATGGTGTTGGCTGGGTTAGCTCTGGATGGAGGCCAATCTGATAGCCGGCATCGCTTCCCTTCCTCTCTCAGACAGAGAAACCAAGGGTCCGGTCCTGCTTCCATTGCAGCCCTCTGGGATCTCATTTCCAGAGGCACAGACACTCCTTGCCTTGGCTGGGTTCCCACCCGCACGGAGCTCGTGATTTCTGGAGAACGTCTGGGAGCCCGGAGGGGAGGGAGCAGCAAAACACTGAGTGCTCAGCACTCCCTGAGGGAAACCAGGGGGCAGGGGGACAAACCAGTGCCATGGCAATGGCAGGCTCAGCAAGTCTTGTGGAGGGGGCTGGAGCATCTGTCTGTCTCTCTGTCTGTCCGCCCAACCATGCTGTCCAACCCACCCGCTGGCCCGGAGCTCCAGGCCTTCTCCTGCTTCTCCAGGCATCTCTGACCCACATATCTGGATCTCAGCTGGGGATTTTTCCTGGCTGCGTTTCCTAGATTTTGGTCCTCTCGTGGGATTTTTCTCATCTTTCTAATACTGATGGGGGAAAGTTGTTGAGACCAGAGAGCAGGGTTGTGTTCATCACACATCCCTTTGAGGCACTAGCGCACACCTACATCCCCTGTGCCACCACATCACAGCAGTGACCTCACAGTGCCACAAGGAGAGCAGGACAGGACCTGCTATGCTCATAAAACCAACCCAAGCCCTGCTCCTCATCCAAACTGAATTAACAACATTTTCTTCATGCAGAAAATAAGACTCCTTTCCTAACTCTGAGCCACCGATCTCATGCAGGTGTGACAAACCACCTCCAAGGGCACTCAAATCTGCCTGTACAGGGACAATTGATGCTGAGCAGATATTCATCCTGACCCTTTTCTTCTTCTCCAACAAGGATTTGTATCTACAAGCTAGCGCAAATTACTGGTAACCTCCCAGTCCTACAAAATCAGCAGGTGATGTGGCAAGCAGAAGACTGATTTTCATGAGACACCAGTCTTTCCAGTTGCTTCTGCTGGAGACCATCTGGTAAAGGGGATTTTTTTATTATTATTATTATTATTATTTTTCTCCTGAAAATTGTACAAGCTATCCCTTAAGGAGACAAGGTACAGTACAGCCCATGCAGCGACACATGCAGCCACACACCAAGGACATGGCTGAGTCACAGGCTGAGCAGACGTAGCCTGAAGGGCTTTAGGGCAGCTACACCACACCGCAAAGCAATATTGCCTGGCTCAGCATCCCAAACCCATTTTTCTTTAGGTCTCATTCTTTCCTCTTTACCAAGACTCGGGAAAGCTGAAACACCTCCTTCATGGCCAATCCCATCCCCTACTCATGTGCCAATTGTCCTCGCTGCTCTGCATCCAGCAAGTACTGTGACCGCCACCCTCGGGGGGAGAAGAGCCATCCACTGCTCATCTGCACCACCACGAAAGGGCAAAGCCAAGACCTGAAAGTAGCAGCAGCATCCCAAGCCCTCCCCAGCCAGACTTCCCACAAAGCAGAACAGCCCCTGCCCTGCATTTGTATTCGGCGTGGCCCTCTGGCTGTCACACCAGCTGACAGTGCAGCGGGGAGGGAGTTTGAAGCAGAATATTTTTAGAGCACTGCAAAAAAGGAGAAAAAAGGAAGCAACATATACATCCACACCCAAATTAACAAGCCAGACGGCTTTCTCTGTCCATGGTCCCATCTGCTTTCTGATGCTGGATATTTGGCAACTATCCCCGCTCTTTAAAAAACACCAGGAAGGACTCATCCCCTTTTACAACACATCATGGTCCTCCTCGTGTCTGCTTCTCCAGAACTTCCCCGATGGAGACTGACCCTGGCTGCGGGAGTGTGTGAAGATTGCGGTGTGAACCCCCCTGCGGGTGGGCTGCAGCACCACTCTGCTTAAACAGCCTTAAGTATTCCACGTAGCTTTTTTTTTCCCCCCCATCAGACACTGTAGTTTTGCCTATTTTGCTCTTTTGCCTTGTTATGCCCTAAACAAGAGCTTCTTAAAAATGTGGATTGCTGAAAATATGTACTCTGAAACCTTATAATGTTACACAGAGACAGCGAGACTTTTGGAGTTACCCAGAAGTAACTGGGCACCTGGTGCTCTTAGGTGGCTTTAATGAGTAAATAAATGCATTTTAACATAGATAAATGTTAATAAATCACAAAACCTAGATGTATTACCAGGTTTGTTGCAAGGCCTTTTTTAAACATGTAATTTCCTTGCTAAATGAACTTTGCGTTGGATGCAGGAGTTAGGTTACAGGATTCTAGTAAGTACCTTGCCTCTTCACAAAAACACGGATTATTTTGGTTTAAGTGTTTTTATCTCAGTTCTCAGATTCTCAGTCAATGGCAGATGAAAGAGATGCAGATATGGCTGAAGCGGCTGTCCCACAAACTTATATTTAGCTGGCTTTTTTTTTTTTTTTTTTGAATGATCCTGTTTCCAGCATTTACATTTAAGCTGTTGAAGGACCAGATCCGAGTATTTTATTCCTTCACATACACCTCGTGGCAGCAGCAGAACAAAAAAAGCATGAACTACCCAGTGGGGCAGACTTGGCTACTCCAGTATCTTGCAGTCTGAAGGCATGTGGAACCCACCAAATCCTTTGAATTATCCTCTTCCCATTTACTAGACACAAACATCTCCAGTTTGTTGCTCTCTGGCCAGATTGGTGCAATCACAGCCCTGAACAGGCCAACCAACCCAACCAACCCAACCAATCCCCCATCGGGATTATGCTGGATTTACACTGCATCGCACACCCGACCTCCCAAATTTAGCACTTTTCACCCAAGTGCTAAACTTGACCATTGCAGGAAGCAGGACTCTGGTGAACATGGCTTGAACCACAGCAAATAAAATTTACCCAATTTCCTTTTTCCACATCTGTAAATCATGAAAGGCCAAGGTGAAAGTTTACAACAGCAGTTAGAAGTCACAGGGCTACCACAGTTTTATAGCAGTGAACTTCTCAATCAGCCAATTGTTCTCGTTCAAAGTTTTTTCCAATGTCACACCAATAAAAGTTATCACAATAAACTATATGAGAAGACTTTGCTGAGCGATCGTTGATCCCAGAGCCTTGTTACAATCACAGAGCTGCTTCTGCTTTAAAAATGCGCACCGATTCCCAGGCTCAAGCTGAGAAACAAAAACAACAGGGATTTTCTCTGGCATCAGACACCTCAGCATTAGTCACCTCGCAGATCAGCGGAGATAAGGAGCTCGTAAAACCTCTCTAACCCACTAGCACAAACCAGGTGCCAGGAATGTTCAAAAGAACAACAAAGCCACCGCAACCAACGGTTCCACTAAACCGAGGCAAGGAAGTGAGGTGAAGTACAAAACAAGAAAATCCTGCAAAGGTGTAAAAGGGACCAGAGCTGGCCTTTGGGCTGCACTGATGCTGCAGCTCACCATCGTCCCAAAGCTTCGTGGGTCTTCACTCATTGATAGGACCAAGCACACCACCATATGGGCCTGACCCTGCCAACGCTTGCATGTCAAACTCCAGCAGACTGCACGACTAATCTGCAGGATCCAGCCCCAGAGGACCTCTTCATGCCAACAGCGTTTAAAGAAATGGGATTTTTGCCATGGGCTTCAGTGGAAGCGGGAGCTGGAGCAGCTCCAGCAGCTGAAGGGAGCGCTGCCCCCTTCTCACTTCCCCAGCTTGAGCCCCGGCTGTGAACTATTTTAGATTTTCCCTAAGGCTAAATCTGTAGAATTCCTGGAACTAATTGCCTAGCCATTTATATATAAATATATATATATATATGTATATATATATACTTTAATGAATTTTCCCAGCCTGTTCTTCCACAAAGAAGAGTCTTTGGTGATGCAGGTTTTTGGGTAACACGTGCTGACAGCCAAAAAACATTTGAAATTAGTTCATTTGTCTTGTTTGCTAGGGGGCAAGGGGAGCGGAAAGGGGATACAAGTAACGCAGTCCCAGTGCTGGGTAACTTCCCACTCTCTGGGTTGCTCTGCCTCTGCCCGCTGGGGACCAGAGCAGCTTTAGGAGAACTGCTGTCACCAGCCGAGAGAAGAGAAGCAACCTTCAGCCAAGTACCAAAGGCACAACCCAGCTCCTGGGGGCAACCTCACCCAACCCAACAGCGTGCCGGGGAGGCAATCACATCCTACAGAGGAAGGAAACATGCAGGAAAGGATTAGAAGTAAGAAGGAAACTCAGCCACAGCCAGCTCCCCATCTCCCCCCCCTGCAGCTCGCCGAATTAAAATGAACGGTCTCGTTAAAAATCAGGCACTGCGAGGAGTAAGCTGACAGATGAGAGCTTCGGTGAAATGTTCAGCATCCGACCCCACGCCTGCACTGTTTGCACAATTAGCTTTTGCGTGCACACGTGTGTGTGTGTGTGAGCGCCAGGCACAGGAGAAACAAGCCCGTTTGCTAATTCTCCAGCGTGCTACCAGCCAGCTGCGGCGGGGATGGAAAAAGCAGTGCCCCGCTCAGGGACCTGCAAACGTGGGAATTGTAAGCAGGGGACACGACAGCCGGAAAACCCATCCTTTGCTCCTTTCTTTTTTGCTCCTTTGCACATTCTTCTTTGCTCCTTTGCACATTCTGCTCATCTCAAACATTGCATCCACGTGAGGTCTGGGTGGCAGAGAGCGGCCCTTCGCTCAACTTCTGCCGGTGGCTGAGCTCTGTGCCAGTGCCCCGTGCCCTGCTGCCCGCTGTCCCCCCAAAATTTCAGCCCGCTGCTCCCAGGGTCGGGGGAGCTTTGCACAGAAGGGTGCGGGAAGCTCCCGAACGGGAACCAAACTGAAAGCCAGGCTGCAAGGCTGGATGGCAACGAAACCGAGAGCCAGTCCTGATAGAAAACACCGAGAACCCAAAGTGAATCCCTCCGGCTCCCGCGATCCTCTCACTCTTGAAGAGGAAGCAGAGCTTGAAAACAATTAATTAATTCACCAATTACTATTGCACGGACTATGCAGGGAAAGAGAAACCCAGCAGAGACGCACCTTTAACCACCGCCGCCACCGAAGTTGCTCAAAGTTTGCCCAAACCAAAACCCCTCCGCCAAACCCCCTCCGAAGGAGCGGACAGCGGAGCAATGCCGGCACCGTGGCCCCGAGCCGGGGACACTCACCGCGGACAGGAGGCAGCTGAGCACCACGACGCGCAGCCCCGCGCACCCCATCCTGCCCGGCTCCGGGCGGTGCGCGCAAGGCGCAGCGCTGCGCTCCCGGCTCTCACCCGGCAGCCGCGCATCCAGGGAGGGACGGGAGGAGGAGGAGGAGGAGGAGGAGGAGGAGGAAGAGAAGGAGGCGGCACCGGCCGCCGCGCCCCCTCCGCGCCTCTCCGCCCCCCGCCCGCCCCAGGTGCCCGCGGCCCCGTTACGCTTCCCACGGTGTCTCCTCCCTCCTCCTGCTGCCCCCCTTCTTCTCTCTTTTTTCCCCTGCCCCCCTTCTTTTTTACTCCTTCTGCCTTCTTCCTTTTATTCTTTTTCCCTTCTTTTGCCTACTAGTTTTTTTTTTTTTTTTTTTTTTTTTTAGTTTTCCCACGCTTTTCTTTCCCTCCTGTTTTTCCTTCTTTCCCATTCCTTTCTCTGTTTCCCTTTCCTTTTTACCCCCTCTTCGTCCTTTTTGCTCTTCTCCTCTGGTTCTTCCATTCTTTCTCTCTCCCTTCTTTCACTTTTCCTCTTTTTCCTCTTTCCCCCTTTTTCCACATTTCATTCCTTTACCCCCCCCTTTTTTTTTTCTGCTTTTCACTCTTTCCCCTTTTCTCTCTTTTCTCCTTTTTTTCCCCCACTGTCCCTATATTTCATTCTCCCTTTTCCATTTTATTTCTTTTTTTTTCCTCCTTTCCCCCCATTTTCCCATTTCCACACCTCTTCTAATTTTAAAACCTCTTCACCCTTCCCCTCCCTTTTCTTCTCCCCTATTCCCCCCCTTTTTTTTCTGTTATTTCATTTTTAATTCCTTTAAATTCCTCCCTTCTCACCATTATTTTCATTTCTTTCTTTCTCTTTCTTTCTTTCTTTCTTTCTTTCTTTCTTTCTTTCTTTCTTTCTTTCTTTCTTTCTTTCTTTTTACCTTTTCTATTTTTTTTTTTTCCTTAACTCATTGCAATGGGATGGAGAGAAGCTGAGGCAGAGGAGATCAGCAGAACCTGAATTTTACTTTTCACCCACCAGCTGGTGCAGTCACTATGGGATTCCTCCAGCCCTGGAGCAAGAAGCTTGCACACCCATGACCAGCTGTGCCAAAGCATCTCCCTCTTCAGGGAGCCAGGAGCTCCCTTGTAGATTAATTACCCTTGCAGGCAGCTAAATGCTGTGTTCAACAGCTTGCCGGAGTCTGTCCTGAAGGCACTGAGGAGGGTGCTGAGGCATGGCCTTGGCACAGGGACAGTGGTTAGAGCTGGAGGGGCTGCAGGTGGTGCAGATGTTGCCATGAGGTCTACGAGGGGGATGAGTGGTGCTGGGGCAGCAACCCAACACTGCTGGAAAGGAGCAGTCGGGAGCATCTGGTGTCCTCCGAAGCAGCTGCTGGCTTGGGAGTGGTGGGTGGACAGCCAAAGTGTGCAAATTCCAGCCCAATGCACTCAATCTGTATGCCCGCTCTCTGCCCTCCTCCCTATAAAAAAGAGAAAAAAGTTCCAAGATGCCTGTCAGTGGCACGGTTTCTAGAGTTGTGATTCTGAAGGGCAGCTCAAGGCCAAATTTACCTGTATTTTAGAAGTAAATGTAGAAAACGGTCCCCTCTCCCACACAGAGTGGAAGGTTTCATTTCAAACCAAGGGCAATGCTCTTTTTGACTTGAAAGAAAACACAGGTATAGGCTTGCTTTAGCATGAAAACCCAAACAGGTCCCATAAATAAAGGTGACAGCAAGAAAAATAATATTCTTGTTTCTCTTCTCTCCCCAGCACTGCTACATTTTCAAGCTCAGATGGGCAGATTTATTGTCTTGCTATTTGCAGTCTATAGCTCTCGTTAGCAAATCATTAAGGCATTAACTTCTTGAAGTTAACATGTAAAAGCTGGGAAAACCAGTTTAGCATTTTTTCCCTTTTACTCTCTATGGAGAGACCTGTGCTTTTATGGGTATTTGGAGGACATTTTCCCCCCATTCTTCTGCATTTGATACGAATAAAAACAGGCCTGTATCTTGTTTGCCTTCATAGGACTGATGGTGGCTTATAATTGCCAGCGTAAAAAGAGGGACGAGATGCTAATTGCATCAATTAGTTGTACAACGATTTGAACACACAACAAAGCTATTTAAAACTCCATTCTGATTGTAAAATGACAAGGGAACAGCCGATTAGCTGGTCACTGCATCTTGCAGCTAATAATAGCCACTTTATATTTGCTTCTTTCAGTTATTATGTGGCCTGGATGTGTTCAAGTAGCCTGCTGGAGGCAGATTTCTCTGTGGGGGGAGAGAAGAAAGTAGTGGTAGATGTTATTCTTCAGCTTTTTTTGCAGAGATGGAGTCTGAGCATTTTTTGTCTTGTGACAGCGATTTTACAAGAGAAGTGTTGACCACTTTTGAGCAGCACTTTTTGTATCTTTGGCACACCTTTGGCATCCCATTTACTCCCTTCTTGTCCCCACATGTCCTCTTTGGGACAGAGGAGGGAGCCAGAACCATTCAAAGTCTTGGTGCATGGTGGTTTTATGCAACAGCATAGTAATGGTCACGGTTTAAACCTTTATTTTTTTTGCCTTGGGTGGGGACAGGAACATGTCTAAGTATTAAACTGTTGATTTTCCTGATCTATTATAATACCAAGATGCACTTCCCCCATGACGTAATTCTATTATGAGGTCATCTCCATGTAAATCTCCATGTAAATCGAATTAGGTCAGTGCTTGCCCCACTATGTTTGCATTTGACATATTTCTGTGGAAGGTTTTACGAGGCTCCAGGACTGTGTTGTGAGGTTAGGAAGGCATTAGTTGCTTAGTGTTGAGTGGTCTTTTTGCAGACAGGTTGATGTAGCAGACTAGAAGGCGAAGGTTTTGTTTTGTTTTGATTTTGATTTTTTTTTAATCTCAGTCGTGAACAATTCAGGAAGACTTTGATCCAATTCCTCCCCAAACCAGCAGCAGCACAGTTAACTTCAGTGACCACAGGCTTGGGCTAGTGCATCTTCTCTGTGGCTGCCTTACCTCATTTCTGTTATTTAGTCCTCTTCTGAAAATGCAATTAACATCTGAGCTGAGGCATCCATCATAAAAAGACTTATCTTTCTGGACATTGCTTGAGAAAATGCCATACAAATGTAAGAGATGTTGGTGGAGGCTAATAGCAGCGATAGATAAATGCAACTGGGGTGTTTTCTGTCTGTATATTTTTCCTCTCTGCCCCTGGCAATCAACAATACAAAGACTATTAACAGTAGTGTCTGAAAGGACAACATTTTAGAGCTGATTCATGCAGCAGTTTGCTGAAGGCTGGATTTGCTGTTCTGTGCCCTTGGGGTTATGTTCCCCATTTAGCTTTCTCTCCAAACCCAACACAGTGCATCTGTTCTGCTTTCCACTTTGTGAATTTGCTTAAAAAAAGTAATAGCATCACATTCCATAAACGAACTGCAAAATATATTTCTATGTATTATTTGCATTGGGATTAGAGGCAGGAAAATATTCAGCGTGTCATTATGCAAACACAACAATAATATCCACCTTTATTATTTGCAAAATGAAGCATTAACTATTGGCTTCCTGTGTTTTTAAGTCTCCCAGTCTCTCAGTCGGTAGGGGAAAACTTTCAGGCCTGGTGGATCTACATTTTTTTAATTCAAGTTTCTATTCTTTTGTAGGTCTCGCCTGATTCCTTATTAATGCATTATATGAGGCCACCAGTTGGTCTAACCAGCATCTCTCCATTGCTATGCAGAGAGATCCCCCAATTTACTCCAAATATTTGTTTGGTTCCATCTCCTACTCCAATATTATAATGAATATATGCATTTAGCAGACTGTTTTTGAAATTAATTTCTGTTTGTGCACCCATTTCTGCCAAGAAATGCAGTTGTCCACAGAGGGACTGATCAGCTCCAGTAGGACATCTTGTCTGCAAACCTGCTGGAACACTTAGCCAATGTTCCTTTCCAAGTCTTCAGCTGCAACAAGAGAGGTCTTAATACCCTTCTTATATCAGAGCAAAATCCAGTCCACAGAGCAACACCACAAATGGAGACTGTGAAATATTTCATTCCTCAATTTATTAATGAAATTTGGCAGGGACTTTATTTAAATTTAAGAAGCTTCAGTGAAAAGGTGTTGGATATTAAATGATACTTCAGGGGAAAAGAAAAAAAAGCAGAAAAAAAAAAGAAAAAAAAAAAAGAAAAAGAAGCCAATGGTTGTTAGTGGAAACAGCAAAATTTTAAAGAGGAATGAGACCTCCCAACCACACCCCAATATAACAATAATAATAATAATTGCAGCAAGCTCCACTAAGTTTAGTGTTCTTCATCTCTTTGTGGTTCTGCATCAGGACATGGTTTAGTGGGTGACATTGGTGGTAGGGGGATGGTTGGACCAGATGATCTTGAAGGTCTCTTCCAACTTTAATGATTCTGTGATTTTATGATTCTGTGCCTTTTGGGGAAGAGGGCCTCAGGACAGGGCAACTGAATGAAGTGTGATGACCTGAGGGGTACACAGGTATGGGTTTTATCAATCCCTTCTAAGGATAGCCAATGGATTCAATTTATTTAACTGTGGATTTTTAGAATTAAAATATTGCCACCTGAGCGCATGTTACCTGATCTATTTTGCATAGTTTGGGGTGAGGTGGCTCGTGCCCTGGACTCTATTGACTTTATTGACTAGATCTCTACCAACTCTAAAGGGATTTGATGTGACAAGCTGGAAATGACAATGTTTATATGTAATCATCTAGTCACCATCTGAAGCCAGCCTGGATCCCTAAAGTCTCTTTGCTGAATGATCTTCTTGGCTTATGTAAACAGCTGATGAGGTATCATTCGTGTAGCTAGGGCTTCAAACATCCATGCAAACCTGAATTATTCTTGTTTGTTCTCACCACTCACAGTTAATATTACTCTATGTCAAACCCAGCAAAAAGAGTTCAGAATCAAAGCCATAGCACTTTAGTAAAAAATATTTCATGCGTGTACAGGGAGTTACTATTATGGTGAAAAAGCTCTCAAAAGTGAAGAAAAATAAACAAGGTGCTAAAACTGAAATGAATCTAATGTTGTTTTACACAGTTGTCAGCTTTATGAACAGCCCATAAATATGTATTGTGAGTGCCTTTTATAACTTACATATAACTATCAAACTCACAGCTAAAATACTAATCAGATGTTTAAGTGATGAAACAGAATATATTAAAACAAAAATGAAAACAAAACCAAAAAACAGAAACAAAACTCATTTGATGATTCCCCAAGAATAATTGCACAAACCAAAAATATGGGAGGGGGCAGATTTTCAGCTGTTTTGAATCAGTCATATCATAATATCATACCATATGCATATGATTTTTATTTCTTTTTTTTTTCTTTTCTTTTTTTTTCTTTTCTTTTTTTTTTTTTTTTTCTTACCATCTGGAGGTCTAGTCCTCTGCGTATACATCATACTTACCATTTACTCAAGAGGTATTGTCCAATGAGGTTATCAACAATTATTATTATTATTTTTTAATCTGTATTTTTTCAGTGCCTGCAGCCTGCAGTTGTGGGTTTGGATCACACCGTTTTGTACCAGCACTGAAGAAAATATTTTGCTCTGTCAAGCTTATGGCATTACTGCTGTGAGGGTGATAAGTTATAGGTTGCAACACTTTTCGTGGACCATTTTCAATTCTCTCTCTCTGTCTCTGTTTTTCCCTCTGGTTAGAATATATACAATAATATATACAAACAAGGTATTGTCCTTTTAAAAGTTATGAGCTTTGAGTAGTACTAACCACACTTCAGCTAGGAGCACTGTGGGCATAGGCGCAGCTAAAACCTCTAAAGTGTTGTGTAAATGTTTATTGAGGTTTTCAGTGCATTGCTGCAATTTATTTATTTATTTATTTTTAATTTAATATATATATATTTTTTTTTTTTCAGGGGAGCAGAGTAAAAGACATAACCCTTAGGATTTTGGTAAATGACACCACTAAGGAAAGGGACACAGAGAAAAATTAAAAGCTTTGATTAAGATGGAGTAATCTAATCATCACATTGCATTTGGTTTATGCATTTAGTTTACGCACAAATCCAGCAAACTGCATTTTTTGCCATGCCTGAGTTCAAACATCAGGAAAAGCTATGGATTATTATTATTATTTTTTTTTCGTTTGTTTGCTTTTCCTCAGGAATGTGCTCTCCCCGTTTCCCTACTTTATTTGTGATCCTAATTCTAAATAACTCCCCTGCGAAGCATCTTTCCTCCGCTTACCACCTGTTTTGATTTCTCTGTGAGTATCAACCTCATGCCCCTGAAGTGGATGTCACCCACAAGGGATCCTGAAAGGAGAAGTGGATGTCATCCACAAGGGATCCTGAAAGGAGACCGCTGCCCTTGGAGCAGAGCCGTCTTTCCTGGCAGGGAGACCAGTCATCTGGGAGCAATGCAAGGCTCTCGCAAAAGGTGCAGATAAAAGCCACGAGAGCAAAAGAGTATTGGAATGTGGTGAAAGACTTGGAGAGCTCTGTAGGCTTGTTCTTATATCCAGGAGGTGAATGGAGCCTCAGGAGAGATTCTGCAAACCAAAGGTCTGTGCAGGATGAGCTGAATTGCTTTCCAGCCTCCTGGACTGACCAGCTCTGCACTGGTGCTATGGGGCTTTAGATTGCTCCATGTTGACACCCAGCTGCCTGGGTTTGGAGCTGAATCCCACCCAAGGAATTGAGTGAATTTGTTGCTCTCAGAGTCAGAGGAGCAGCCTTGGATGGTCCCTATTCCCTATGTCCCTGCTGTTCAGATTCATCTGGACTAGCTGCCTGGCTGGCACAGCAGCGCAGTTTGGCTGCATGTGGGCACAAGACACCCTCGAGCAATCTAAAAGCAACCTGACCTCCTTCCAGCAGGGTTCAGGAATTCTCCCCGTTTCTAGAACTGTTTCAGTTCCCACCAGCAATCCAGTGGTGAAGTTCTAGAAACCTCCCTGGGTTCACCGACACGACCTCATAAAGCTCTGAAAGCATCAGCGATGGATGCATCAGAGCAGAATGTGAAACATCTGAAGAGCGTGAGCATAATATTTCAATTTAAAAGATCTACTTGATACAAGCAGACTATGATCTTGCCCTTGGTCCCTGGGGTAAGGAAAATTATCCAGCTCCTGTTGCTCACCTCACTCTGTGAGATAAAGATAGTCATAACCAGCTCCCAAAGTCCCAGGAGAGATGAGGATTAATTGCTTCATAGTACTCAACATTTATTTTCACACAATCAGTGCCACTGGGAACAGAAAAATAAGCTTTGCAATTACTATTACATATCCACAAGGGACCATTCACTCATGAAGTATTTGGATAAAAGAGATTTTTTTTAAAAAAATAATTTAAAAAAAAAAGTCTTATTTGTTTTTGGGCAGAGAAACTCTTCAGGGCTCAGAAAGAACAAGTCAAAAAAGAAAAAAAAAAAAAAAAAAGCTGGCCGTGCAAACAAGCAACAACTTCCTCTGAACTCAAGATGGCAGTCTGCTGGAAATAGAATGGATTAAGCTGAGTGGAGAGTGGAGTACCATGCATTATTAAAATGGCACTATTTACACTGAGAACACGTTAAAATTGCTCCAGGGTACATGACGTGCTGGAGACACAGAGGAAATAGGGTGCCTGACTGTCTCTCCCTCCTTTCTTCTCAGAGCTTTGCAGAGCAACGGAAGAGAGAGGAGGCTACAACAGCAGTGTTATGTGTGCAGGAAGCTGATAAGCAGAATACCTAGCATCACTATGACGATATTTTTTTTTAAGATAAACTTGTCCTGGGTGTTTTCCTCCTAGGTGGGAGCCACCACAATGAAACATTTTGTTCTTGCAGAGCAGACTGGCAGCAGAAACCACTTGTGGAAGGATGCCCACCTTCCTGATCGACATCAGATAGTGTGCAAGCAGAACTCCTGGGCTGAAAGCATAATGCTCTAGAGATTGAGATAAGGGCTCCACCTTATCAATAGAGGATGTGACATAGCTGATGTCTTTGTGGAGGTGGCAGGAAATGGAACATTGTGCACAGCCTGGTCAAATGCATAATAGAGCTGTGCTGTACAGAGCACTCTTGCTGGTGGTGTCCATAGATCAGCCCCCAGACAGTTTCCGCTTGGGTGATGAGAAACCACAGTGGATAATATTGTGAGCTGTGTTTAAGAGCTTATGAGCCAAAACCAGCAGTTTCTATATTGTAATGAATGTCGTCTGCATTGTAACTGTTGTTAAGTCATGGTGTAAGCTGGGAAAGTGCAATACACACTGACTAATAATAAGTTATACCAGGGCTCTTCAAGGCTGTCTGCCTGTTCGCCACTGGTTGTCTCCACTTGTCCACTGGTTCTTCATGATCCAAGTTTCCATCCGCCTCTAGCTCTACCAGCTGTGTACACAATCTCCAAAACCTATGAGAACGAGCATGCCTGAGTTTGCTGGAGCCTGAAACCACAGCTTTGAGAAGACTGAAATGCCACATTCATCTCTGAAGGACCAAAAGCAGAAAAAGGTGGCATTTTGGATGCCAGCTTTGTTCATTGCCTTCATGCTATTAGTGAAGACCTGCTCAGTCCACCCACTTGGTTTGGAGACCATAAATTTTGGAGGCCTGAGAGGTCTGGCAGAGCCCTGGGGGGCAGTGGACTCTGATTTATGGGCAGAAAAGTCCCAGGAAGGAAGTGGAGAGTGTGAGTCAGTGCCCATCAGAGCATTTATGGCCACGCTGCAGAGCACTATCCCATTTATGTATTGTTTTTTTACACCTGCTGGGCTGAGCTTCCTTTTTCTCCTTTTCTGAATTGAGCTCCAACATAAGGAACAAGTCCAGCTGACATCCAAAGCGCTGAGCATGCAGCAGGACTCTCTTTGGGATTTATCTGTAGAAGGAGATGCCCAGCTGTGCTGGATGCCTGGGCCACGCAGGCTTTTCCCCCCAGCACCAGGCTGCCTAAAGGTTTCAGTCAGGCTCAGAGATCGCAGGGTCTCGCTGGAGCTTGAGGCTTGTACATGACAAATGTGAATAAGGAGAAGGGTATACATTTTTCCCTCTGGAACTGAGATTTTTGGCAGTCGATGAACACCCTTTGTAAGACTATTGATTTTTTCTTCTGTTTGTTTAGCTGGGATATCCCTTGTTTCTGCCTCAAACCTGCTGTTCAAAATCCTTATTGCAGCAAAGAACTGGGAACAGAGCTGCTTATCCACTGTCCCTCAGAGTTATACTTTCTCAGAAAGGAAGAATCCAACCAGGTATCACAGCTGGAAGCCCTTCCTCCACCCTTTCTTAAGGAAATACCTCCTGGTTGCAGCAGTTCAGGTCTCTAGCAACTGAATATCAGTTTAGAGTTCATGCTGCTCACTTGATTCCCTCATCTGATGCATTTCTTACATAACTGCTGCCTCCAGGATATCTCTGTGCAAGCAAATTAGGTATCCTTACTATATGTTAGCAAAACATTACATCTGTTGATGAAGTGTTAAGTTCTAAGTCCCTTCAATGCACACAAAAAATGAAATCCAGTCTCTGGGGGGGGGGGGGGGGAGAGGAAAAAAAATTAATTTTTTTGAATGAATGCTGTCTGGGAAGAATTTGTCTGATAGAGATGTCATTTTTGAGATGATTTATTTTTTTTTCAGACTTCATTTCTTTCCTTGTAAGGATAAAAAAGGTTTCATGCATGAAACCTGTTAGACTGACTGTACAAAACAGGGAAGACCTTGTCTCATTCAGGGGTATTTGCAGACTAAATCATATTAGATTTAACCGGATTGACAGAAGAGGATTTTCCACTGTTCCTATCACTTTTGACACTGTAAATGACAATAACATAATGACATTCCAGAAGCAATCATGTCCCCAGAGATGACCTGGTCTCAATTTCTGTATCCAGACATGAATGACAGCAAAAGAGCTAAAGTATACGGCATTACTTTGATGCCTGTGAATTACCACTACCTCCAGCAGGTTTGGCAACGGCCTTTTCAGGGAGAGATTTTAAAAGTGTGGATGTTGCTGTAGCCATCTAGACTGTGCTGACATACCTGGTGACTCTGAAAGGGATTTTATAGAGAGGAGACAAGAATTTCTCAAAAGCTGAAGAGCCTGGTACTGTATTTTGCCTCTGAGATGCCATGTCTTTGACTGGCTCCCATGTATTAGATGCCTAAATCTTCACTGGCATAGCCACAGTGACTTTCACCAGGGTTCATTGAGGTTTTTTATATTTGCTTCAACAAGAAATATGACCCTTGGCATTTATAACATCAGTCTTCTCCCTGAACACTATCTTATCTATTTACACTCAGTCTCCTGTGTTTTCCACAGCGTCTCCTTTCCTGTGTCCACCTCTTGGACTGCAGGCCCATTGGAGCAGAGCTGTTTTTCATGCTTGTGCTGCACGCTGTGCCAGGCACATTTTGGTCAGCAAACAAGAGCTCCAGCTCGCAGTAGCAAAGAGCAATCACTCCTGCTCCACAATTTCATGCAGAGTGGGAGTGGCATCTGTGTACTGATTCATCCCAGGCTGCAGATAGCCTGAAAACTGGGCAGTGTGTGGTTGGCAAAGGAACAAATATTCTAACGCAAACACTGAGGACAGAGTCAAGCATTCATGGATACGCTTATGGGAAACTTTTGTTCTCAGGCACCCAAGTTTTCTGTCACAGGTAACACAGGGCTTTTTAATCAAATGCCTCTGCTGGCCCCACTGAGATCCTGCCATTTCAGGCATTCGTAGTGAGAATCCCAGGAGAAACTGGGGGTGATGGATGTGTTTTGCACATAAAAAGACCCACTGACAAGAGCAGTTGGGCTAGAAAACTTACAGTATCTTTTCCCTCTTTAATGCCACTAGTTCTCTGAGGGTGAATTCAAAGCCAGCTGTGCCATATCTCATACTGTTTGGGGAGGTGAGTGGGTTGTACTCACTCTGCAGTGAGTCATCCCCATCTTGTTTAACTGCAGCTTACCAATTTTCATTTGTTTATGTGTGTGTTCCAGGCATATCTGATTGATGATGCATGTGGCTCTGGAAACTTACTGCGTCAAGTCTCCACACTTTCCATCAAAGTTTTTCAGCAGCATTTGAGGAGGCCACAGGACAGAGCATCAGACATGCGGATAAAATTTGCAGAGCTGAAGGTGTTCTCATTTACCCATTCATCCATGCCCAGGTTAAACCAAGATTCTCTCCTATCCTGCATATGTAGGATAACTTATAAGCATATAATCAACTCCAAGGTGAAATGCAGTCTTCCAGTTTGCTTAAAAGTGAGGAATTTACAATTTTAAACATGCAAAGCTGACAAAGGATCTCTTAATTGTGGGTTATAGTCAACTAAGGCTTCATTTTAAGATATTATCCACAGTTAGGAAAAAAAAACAGAAACAAAACAAAAACACTGACCTGTTCTAAATCACAGTTACTTGAATCCTGTTGAAGCTGGTGGGATAATACTATGTGCTTAAAGCCAAATTGCTCCCTGTTTGGGGACTTACTCATGCTGTCCTGAGCTGGGCTGAAAGTATCCCAGATTAGGTTAAGTAAAATCAGAATAACTAGTGAGGCCCATACAAGAGCCAAACATCACATAAAGAGTTAGCAAGAGTAACTGCCTCCCATCTTCTTGCTGCTGCAACTCGTCAGCCACAGGTTGCACAACACTCTGCAAAGGAGGAGGCTGGTTTTTAACACTTCAGTGCAAGCAGGGTGAAGCCTGTTTTACCTCAAAGAGATGTGATGGCATTTAAACCTCCTCTGATAATTTCTCCTCACAGGGACTGTCCTTGTCAAGGCCACAGAGCTGAGCTTTGCGGAGGCATTCCCCAACAGGATGAGTTTTGCTGCAGGGAAGTCTCAGTGGCACCACTTTCATTTCCTGGAGGTCTTCCCCCATATGGGATGGTCAGGATAGCAAAACTCAGCGTTGTGCATGCTCCACACAACAGCTGCTTTTCATGCTGTGCAAGGCTAGGTCTATTTCTGGACAAGAAAAGGGCCTTGTATTAAAAGTCAGTATTTGCATGTTTTTCTTTAATTATGGCCACAAAAACAACCACACTGTCAATAGCCAAACTATAAATAGTGAAGTTTTATCACAGTGCATCCCAGTTTGCATCTTTAGATAACCTTCCGGCTTACTGTGTCATACATTAAAAGAGCATCACTCCCTCATACAGCCTCTTTGTTGTGCTTTCTGGGTGGAAACAGGTGTTTCTGTGTCTCCCCAGGCTTCTAACAGTTATTGGGAGTTTAATCTCTTGAGTCCAGGGAATGGTGTAGCTCAGCCCGACATAGATATCTGAAAAAGCTCAGATTAAACCCATTCAAAAAATATTTATCCCTGTCCTTTGACAGTAATGCAGCTCAGAGATTACTTGTTCAAGTGTAGAAGCCTACACTGCTAAGGCTACGTGACATAGCTTGCACTGGGATTCTTGTCTTTGTAGTCCCAAGCTGTGTTTAAGTTAAAAAAAAAAGCACTTGTGGGACCCACTCATCTTGACCACAGCCTAGACCTTTCTCTTTGTCAAGGCTGTCATCTAGGAGCACTTGGTGACAGCTAGTGATATCTCATACAGATGAGCCCCGTATTCTTTTTTTTTTTTTTTTTTTATCATGTAGTTGGCCACTTCGGACATAAAAATGGTTGACTGAATGGAAATCTTGGTGCTGATATGCTCCCAGACACTGTCTTTTGGAGGGTGTAATTCAGAGAGACAGCACAGCCTGCGAATCAGGACCCTCCATTTAAACCTGATGCAGTTCTTTTCTTCAGCTGTTCTGGCAAACTGAGATTTCTCCTCTTTTTTATCTGTTAAATGTATTTACATTTTAGATTTACTTGCTCAATCCATAAGGCTAGTAAGTGTGATGGTTATAGAAACAATAGCAATCAGAGCTGAAATTATGTGCTTGGACCGACCTCTGCTTTGAGCTAGAAAAAAAAAAGGAACAAATAGCATGTGGACTTGTTCAAAGGATGATCATCAGTCTGTACAGACAATTTAAGAAACAAATGCAAAGTTTTTTCAGCTTTTATGCCCCCTATAGGTTCCTCCTGTAAATTGTTGTGGTTGTGCAATATTGAAAAAAAAAAAAAAAAGAAAGAAAAGAAAATAGAAGAAAACATCTCTTGTAACTCCCTGGCAGCTTGTAAAAGGTACAGTCAAGGATGGATAATGATTTGTACTTAAATAGGGAAATCTAATGTGCTGTGAAAGGATGAAATGCAACAAGCTGGGAAGCTGGGGAGATAAATAAATAAATAAATCCGCAGATATATTAGTGTCACTCAATATTCCATTAATTTCAAAGCCTGTTGAGAATTTTCCATTTTTCTGTGGACTGAAAAAAGTGAAAAATAGAGGCAGATAGCTAAAAAAAATCCACAATTTTCACTAGTAGGATTTTCAAATGTTCCTTTACTTACCTAGCTAGGAATGGATTCATATTCCCCTTGTGGAAGCAATCAAAAACTATTTATAGAAGTTATGCCATAAAACCTTGACATACTATGTACTTATGGTCCTCTTTCCCACCTATCTCTTAACAGTGATAGTATTTGCTTAGATATTCCATGGACATCATAAGATAAATTTTACTTTCAGGCACATAAACTTTGCATGCATTGCACTCAGCTCTGCATGGCAAAATAATTTGAATATGCCTGTGTGACTTCCAGGTCTGCCACCTAACATTATGACAAGGTGTGTCTGCTCAGGGCTCAGTTCCTGGCTATGGGGCTGATTCACGTGACATGCAGGGAGTGCCAGGACTTGGTGCTCCTGTGCTCCCACCCAGCTGTGTTGCAGTGCTGCAGTCATGTTACCAATCCCTTGTATTTGCACAGAAAGTGGTTTAGGGAAAGCATTATTTGGAGTTCAAGAGGTGGCTAAGCTGTCATGTAGACATATCAAACATTCAAATGCTTGATCTAATCAGCATGCTATTTATATCCTTAGACAATTATTAATGAGTATGCCACACTGATAAGCTACATCAACAGACAAAAAGATTGATTTTAGTAGAGGTACCAGGGAAACCTAACACCGGCATGATGAGGAATGAACCTAAAGCAGAAACCAGCTTGCAAATATGGCCAGACTTTAGGGAACAAAGGCTGCATCCTCAGAAGTGGATGCATTTTTCCATGACTATCTGAATCTGCTCATGAAGGATGATTCTGTTTTGTTCTGAGCACAGTACAACATGATCTCCTTTAACTAAGAAATATACACAAGGTGGGTATCTCCTAGGAAGTGCAGCATATGCTAACCAAAGCTACTTTTCTGGAAAGTAGATGAGTATTTCAGGCCTTTACAGTGAAATGAAAGCAAGAAGGAAACATGATGCTCCTGATAATAAATAAATAAATAAATGAATTTGCTGATTAACTTGGCACATCACTACAATGATGTGATTAGTTTACTTTTTATGCCACTGCTAACTCATTCCAGTATTTTGGATATCGCTCTTTGAGGAGTGATTTGGTGCCATTTCAAACCAGCTACAATAACTGTCTCATAGTTGTGAGCAGAGGAGCCATCTGCAAAGTCAGCACTGTAATGGCATGTCAGTATCTATTATCCTTTAGTAATAATCTGGCATGCTGTGATATCTTTAGTTGTAGATACATCCAAAGCAACAGGTCTTAACTATGTAGAACCATTTATCATATGGGTATCTGAAAATTGATGAGGCACCGCCGTCATATTTAATTCACATCAATCTCCAGTGAAGTTATTGGAATCACAAGAGGGCTGCATCTCATTCAGACGTGGTACAGAAATGGAATCAACTCCAAAAATATAACCAGTTTTTCAACAAAACCCCTAAAAATCAATCTTCCACTTCAGAATATAGCCCAAAGGCTTGAAAGTCATTGAAATCACTCAAATGCAAAAAGAATGTTTAATTACTTGTTCATTTGGGAAGAGAAATGTAAGACTGTGTCCCCAGATTCATTTCAGGCTTATTTAGTAGTCTTTGTATTCAATGTTCTCTTTTGATGCTGAACTTTAAAATATTCAACATGGAAATTTGCTTTGTGGGGAAGGCTCCATTTCAATTGCAGCTGTCTAAAGAAAAAATTAAATAAGATGTTGCTATCCTGGATCAATTCATGGTCTTTGATCGCACAGGCTGGTTTTGATAGTGACAAGCATGTGGCAAACCTTTCAAATTACTGGAAAACTGATGTGAGATATAAACTGATCTGTGTCATGGAGAGAGTTAGCTGTTCATGTTGTGAGTGTAGACTGTCATATAATCATGTTAAGGAAATGGTCTCAGAATCACAGAATCTCAAAATGACTAAAGTTGGAAGGGAACTCTGAAGGTCATCCAGTCCAACTCCCCTGCTGAGTAGGATCACTTAGAGCAGGATGGCATCCAGGTGGGTTTTGAATATCTACAGAGAAGGAGACTCCACAATCTCTCTGGGCACACAGTAACGATAAATCCCATAAAAATAGGCTGCTGTTGGGGAATGAGCATGAAATAACGTCAAATTATTTGCAATTTAGCAAACTACCATGGTCTCTTTCTTCCACTGGGACCTCAAAAGCAAGGGACAATTGTCCGATCTGTCGATATCAGTGCCTGATGCATGAGATCCTACAGTGGGATCAGAGAAGTGTTGCCACAATGTAGACCCATGACATTCTGGGACAAGGTGAGTGAATAGAATAGAATAGAATAGAATAGAATAGAATAGAATAGAATAGTTCCAGATGGAAGGGACCTACAAAGATCATAAGGTGGGATAAAGCTAGGAAATTTAAAAAGTGAGTCTTACATTTATGGGATAAAATATGGCAGGTCTGGTTTGGTTGCAGCTTCGGGATAATTTAGCCACAGCGTAGTTTCTTCCCTGTTTCTCACTTGCTATATCTCTGAAGCAGAAAATGTAAATTTGACTCAGCATATATATTTTTTTTAATTCTTGGCTTCAGTTTTATCTTGCAGAATTTGGTTAAGCTTGGATGGCTGTGTCCCTTGAATCAGCAAGTATTTCAGTGGTTTTTGTTTGTTTAGAGGCTAGATGGGATCGTCAGCAGATCTGTCCTGATCTCTTACATAGTATGTGGGATGGGATTCACCTCACCAATTTTAAAGAGTGAAGTCAGACTACCTGTTCTAAAATGAGCTCTTTTCCCTCTGCTCCTTTTATAGTTAATGGAAAAGGATTATTTCTTGCACAGGGAGATTCATTCTTCTCTGCAATACCTTTTGAGTCTAGGATGTGTAAATTACTGGACTGTGGAATTCATATAGTGGGTTCAGTCCTTGGGTGAAGCACAGCTTCTAGCAGGGTGAGCAGTTGTACCTGAAAGTGTCAAGAGATGGTGAATTCACCACTTTCATTTCTTTTGCTACTCATTTCTCACCCTCATTATTAGAAACTGAACTCCAAAGACTGGATTGACTGTGACTATAAAGGGAACCTTATCTAACCAAGTCAAAGGGAAATGCCTGCCTTCTGGTATGCTGAATCCATCCCCATTACCTGTTTCTGGCCATCTCATCTCTCAAAACATTTACTAGACAGTTAATGATCTTCAGAAGTAAGTGATAGAAATTACTGTTGACAGGGAAAGATTTCTGCAAGAGGCAGAGGGAAGGCAGGGAGCTGGGAGATGAATGTGATGGGATGTGGTAGAAGAATAGAAAATGAGTACTGAGAAAATGTGTGCTGAGAAAAAATCAGTCACACTGGTACTAAAACAAGGAGATTGATAAAAGCGAATGGTGACTAATTTAAAGTTAGTAACAGGACACTTGTTTAATTACAGAGGCTACAAATAACATGGGGCATTACTTACAACAATAAAAACTTACAGCCAAATGCAAGGTTAAGAGGGAGAACACACAACTTCAGGTGGCATTTACGGATGACCATGTTCCCACTGAAAGTCAGTGGGTAGTAGGATTTATCTGCAGCATCATTAAACAGAAAAAATAGTCATGCTTCAGAGTACAAACTAATAGCAGTGACAGGATACAGAACAAGAAAAAGGTAGCAGGATTTGTACTTTTTACAGTTAGCTTCTTCTGAAATATGCGATACCAGTCAGAACTGGAGACAGACCTATCTATGAGACTGTTATTCTTCTCTGTCATATTACCTGGGCATATCACAGTGTGAATGAATGAACGTTTCATTATGACACACTTTTGGAATAGGAGATAACTACTTGGATAGGGAAAAAACATGGAAAAGATAAGGAATAAACTCACAAGTCCTGACATAGATTAATTCAGATACCACACCTAACTCTTCTCATTGACTGTTTAGGCAAATGAAAATAGTACCCCTAAACTTCGAGTCATCTGTTTTGCTCTCTTGAACAAAAAGACTAGGGGATTTGTAATTAAGACATTGAATACCAGTAACAGATGGCCTGCTTAGAGCCTTTAAGGATTTCTCTAAGATAGTTCAAGTGGTTTTTAAAGGCAGATGCATTTTAACTCATGTACATAGCCCCAGTCAGTGGTCCCAGCTGCCTTTCTGGATTTGTAAGGAGAGATAATACCCAGTCCAGCCTGTGGACTCCTAAGTCCCCTTCAATTAACTCTGATGTTGATATGTTCTTGTCTATAGCTGAGCAGATGCCCTGCTGTACAGGGCATGTTTGTTACAGTGCATACCAGACAATATAAACCAATAGTGTACTCAGCTTAGATTAAGGCAAAGCCCATATAAGCATTCATTAGGGTCGGTGTGATCTGCAGATCAAGTGAAGCTGTTGTCCTTTCCCTGTTCTGCCTTGGTGAGGCCACTCCTGATGCCTTGTAAGTAGTTTTGTTGTCCCACACCTCTCCTAGCTCAAGGGGAATATGAAGAAACTAAAAGAAATTGAATAAAGGGCTATGAAAATGGTTAGGGGACATTTGCACATAGCACACAAGCATGCTGAGGGAGACAGTGTGACAACAGTGCCCCATTCTGCAGGGAAGCTACCAGCCAGAAAGTTCCCAGCCTGTACCGATGTTTATTACACATCCACCTACAGGGAAAAAAAAGTGCGGGGGAAAGAGACCGTGGTTAGATTTCCTATTAGGTTGCATTGGTTGTGTGGCTATATTGAGTTATACAAGTCATGTTCAGTATCCTTAGAGTGTGGAAAGGTGATCTATGCACAGATTAAAGAAATGTTCATCAGATATGGCCTTGGCAAATGTGGAGAGGGAATAGATTAAATCACTTCTTGAGGTCCCTTCTAGGCTTGTTGTGTATGGTTCTGCATCCAGAGCACTTGTCTTGACATTTTTGATTTAGCTTGGGTATACAGGCAGCAATCCTCCAGCTGTCACAGCATGCACTATTGATTTGCTAAGCTAAAGTAAATACAATTGAAACACAAAGATTCATTAAGAGTGACTGTTTCTGCCTGTGGAGTCAATATGTTTTCAAAATGATGCTCTACAACCTCATTAGGGTCTTGTTCCCATTCATGGATTCAACTGTCAAATGGCAAGAGAAGAAACAAAGAGTGCACAAAATCGATTTTCAGCACTGATTTCTGTTTCCTTGGGAATTCAGCATTTACTTCATCATTCTGGGATGCCAGTTTGACACAGGTAAATTCAGTGACTGTAGGGAAGCTCTAAAGTAGAATTATTGATGGATTAAACCCAAAGAAAGGAGGTTAAAAGAAAAAGGATTCTTCCAGACCCTTTCTTAAAAGTACTCTAATGTGGTTAAAAAAAAAAAAAAAAAAAAAAAAAAAGGAGGAAAAGAAAAAGCAACTCATTTTCTGATTATTTGTAATAGCATTCTGGTCTTTTACGATCTATTGAATAACCTAGTGGGAATTATCTAATAGGTAGTCACAAAGAGATTTTTATTCCTTTTTAAGGAATGAATTTGCTTCTGGATACATGAGTAATCCTCTCTGATGTTGTCTGTCTTAGATCTCTGTTAGCACTGCAACATGACAAAAAAGGTAAATTAAATGTATCCAGTTGGATGCTTTTAATTGGCAACCAACGTCAACAGTTTTAGTGAGAAAATTTGGACTGAATTTTACCAAAGGGAATTGCTAAAATGTTTATGGAGATCATTGGTATTTTTATTTAAAAGTCTTCTTTCTGCTCCTTTCCTGGACAGTGGCTGTAAGAGGCTGGTCAGTCATTTCCATGTCCACAGCTGCTCTCACAATGATGAAAGTCTTTGTCTCTTCCCTGTGTGTAGTGATCTGCCTGTGATCTCTCTCAAATGCTTTAACTATACTTTCCCCAGGACTGGGGTTTTCATTGTTTGGGGGAAGAATGTTCAAATGCGATAAAAGATGTTTTGAGCACAAAACCCCTGGGAATTGGTGCCCCCAAACCACCAGGCACACGTGGGAGCTGACTCCTCTGCATAACAGGCAGCAATGCACACACTACCAGGAATTAAACAGGCATTTCTTATGCTTATCACAGTCAGAATGAAGTGTTGATGAAACAATAGTGGTGCCACAGAGAAGATAAAATGTAGAAACAGCCAGCCTAAAAATGAGATTCATTCCACATAGTTCTAGACACCAACATCTGTCTTGGTTTCCCTTGGGACCCCCTGAGTCTGTGGCTCAATTAATCCTGAAATATGCCAGATGAGTCACACTCCAGTAACGTCACACCTTATCTGGCATGAAGGATTTCTCTTGATGTTGGTCTCAGATACAAAGTGAATGGGAGACAGAGTCTAAAGGATTTTCAGTAGTCTGCTCACAGTTAGGGCCACAGTAAATAACTGAGCTGTATTGCTTTGAATGGCCCACAAAGTTTTCAGCAGTGCTCACCACATTTTAGGTTTTCGAAGGCAGAGAGTGCAATGCTGTATTTACACAGCAATTACCTGTGTATGGTGAATAGATAGCTGTGGGATAGACTTGGCCTTGTTGCCACAAGTTGTCCATGTGGGTTTCCAGGATGCTGTGAAAAGGGCAAGCAGCAGCCCTTCGATCTCTTTTGACCACTCCACCTCTAGGGCCAGATCTATCTCTGCCCCTTAGTGCCAGTTACATCCTGCACAGCCAAATAGCATCTCTGCATATGCCCGAGATGCCCAGGTGTTGAAAAAGGTTTATGCTCAGCTCTTGAACTTCAGCCTGAAATGATTTAGAAGAGATCAGGCACTCATTTTCACCAGCTCTGCTCTGAAGATAATCCCCAGCAGAGAGACAGAGCAAGCATCTGGCTGGTAACTGCCTGAACCTCAGGTTGGAGCTTGGCTGAACTGGCAACTCAGGTTTTCCCAGCTGCAGAGTATTACTGGTAGTCTTCTCACTTTTGCAAAGGATTTTGTGCTCTCCAGAGGAAAGAGCAGGGTAGGAGCTAATAGCGGTGATGACCTGAATGAACTGTTTTACAGACATATATTAATATCAGTGGTGAAAGCTGGCTTCTTGCAAAATTCAGTAATAAATGCTGTTTGAAGTTTGTGCTGCTTCCCCACCGGGAAGAAGAAGGACAATTCATGTCAGTGAGAGTCATCTTTACTGACAAATGAGTCCAAAAAGAGAAGTCTATAGGGCAGAGAGAGACTTTTCCAAAAAAAGAAATTCTCATTCTCTACCAGTTAGATGGAAAGGCAATTCCTTTAATAACAATTTAGAGAAACATATATAGCAAAGAACCAACCAGCCAACCAACCAAAAATAAATTAACAAAAAAATCCTAAAGCCAAAAACGAGGCTATCAAGAAGCTGTGGCAGAGAGCTACCTGCTTTTGTTAGCTCCAGTGTGCTTTAACTGTGAATAGAAATTTAACCCACACCTAAAAAAAACCCTTGGCAATGTAATTGCAGGGATACAATACTGGTGAGCTTTAACAAGGGAGCTAATCATAAAAAAGAATACCCTGCAGGAGGAAGCTCAGGGCTCAACAACTGAAGGTGCTTAGCAGATGGTCACAAATATTGTAATCCTCAACCAAATTTGTTATAACCAGAGGTTCCAGTAGAGTAGCTAGCCAGAAAGTGTAAATGAAAATAATATTATGATTATGGGAGTGAGATGAGATGAGGAAACCTTGGGAGCTACTGAGTTAGGGATTTGGGATGATATGTGAGAACCATTATAGTTGCTGTAAAAACTAAAATCCTGAGGCTAGCCTTATTAGAGCATCTATCCAGACAAGCAAAACAGATCGAGGAAGAGCTGAACGGTGAAAGGATGATAGTCTTTGAGTTATATTTTGGGAACAGTAACCATTGGGCCATGGAGAGTGACATCCGACAACTGCCCCTCAGCTAACCCTCAGCTCCCTTTCTGGACAAGAGAGATCCAGTGAGTATGGTTTGTGGAGTTCAGTTTATGATCTGTTTCTTTCTAAAGCAGCTGTCTGGTTTGCTGGATGGATAGACCTAAAATACCTCAAAATACCTTTTTATTTTTTATTTTTTTTCATGAACTGTGAAGAAAAGCAGGATACCTCATGCAGAAAGTGCCCTTACTGGGGATATGTAACCTTAGCCAAGATGCAAGATGCAGCCTAGAGACTCTTTCTGTGTTTTTTTAGGGGGAGCAGATCTACCTTGGGATTGGAATGGGGATCTTTTAGAAGTCAACTCAGTTGATTCATACAATCTAAAGATGCATGTGTAGGCTAGGATTTCTAAAAGGCTGCCAGAAATATATTTTCCATCTAAATCAGGTGCTGAAATGCCCTTAATATATTTGTTTTATGAGATGAGATTTTTAGGAAGTTAGAGGAAACCCACTTATAACGTACTAGTAATTTTATAGGATGTTGAATGCATGAAACAAGAAGTCTCTTGTTTATGCTCCTAGTCCTGTTTTATTTTGAGACCTGAAGCTTCTTGGCTGGAATGACCTTCCAAGCTGTAATTTTTTTTTTTTTTAAATAACTTTGGGTTTGCACATGCTGAAATATACTGACTTTTGGCACAAGCCAACTTAGATATGGTGTAGTCTAACACTGGGCATAATCCACAGTAGGCATTAATGGAGTTAGTAGAAGGACAACATCAAATTAAGAGGCAGAGGGACTTTTTTGTTTGCCTTCTGAAGCCATCTGGGTGAAAGGAATCATCTACTAAGCAGCTATTGAAACTCTGAAAGGTCACGGAGACACCATGGATGAAGATATGTAGTTTCTCCCACTCACACTGAGGCAGTATACATAGTCCAACCAACATAGCCATGGTTGTTAGCATGCAACACACATATGTTTCTTAATAATGAGGACGATATTTTTGGATTATCATGCCCAGCTATGAAATGTCTGCATTTGTTTCAAAGAAATCTGAGGAGAACATAAGCCGTGGTGAACATTTGAGGGAAAAATGGAATGTATGCTGTATGAAAGCTTTGTTATTGTACAGCTGCTTTTTTTCCATCAAATTATACTTGTTTAAGAAAGTTTGCAATCCCACAACATGCACAGATTGGACAAAACATATAAACACAAATCCAGGATAACAGGAAAAATGGCTTAATACTCTGAAGGCAGAAAACTTGGTAAATAGAGAACCTTGGTTAATGGTTGTCTTCTGTGTAAAGATCACCAGGGTGAGGTTAAAAAGCTGAATATTTTTCCCTGCTTTTCTATGTCTGGAGTGTGAGATCTAGGTTTTTGGATAGAGTTCAAATCTGATATAAATAAATGGTTTTGGAAAGCAAGACGTGAAATCTCAACCTATTCAAGCCAGTTTCTTTCAGCTGTATGGTTTCAAAAGTTTAGTCCATGTTAAAATCCAGCGTGTGGTGGAGGTCAAAATACTTGGCTGGTGTATAGTACAACCCACCTTTGTTTCCTTGCATTTTCTGTACTTTCCGAGTCTGGCACCAGCTGTTGGGGCAAGCAGAAAATATGAAAAGATGGGTAGGTTTAGGTTATTTTTGTCTCTGCAGCTGTTATATCAGAATCTCATTTAGCATCTCTGTTCTGTGGATAATCTGAATGTAATTAAAGGTTAGCTAAGATTCAGATATGCACTTAAAATTTTGGTTATTGCTGTTCTAGAATTAGCACAAGCTGCAAGCACACAGTTAGGCTAGGTGTTGTACAAACTCATTATGGGACTTAGACTCCTGATTTAAATATTTTGCAATGGAGCTGAAAAAATTCTTTTTGCACAAACCTTCTTTCACAAGAACAATTTGTTGTTGAAACCCTCTTTCACGAGAACATTTGTTGTTGAACAAATCTGTCAATTAAAACACTGAGGAAGTTCATGCCCAGTTAACAGTGTAATAAATGAATAAATACAATGTTGTGCTTTTGAATAGTCTTTTCTCAAAATAACTGTTTAATTCCCAATTTTGAATATGGTGTAATTAAGAAAATATTCCCCATAATAGCTAAAATAGGATTGCTTTGAATTAATGGTTTCGTTGGCACAAGATGATTTTTCCCCCTTTTTTCTTTCACTAAGAAATTAAAATCTTTAACTCAAACCATTTCCTCTCTCTCTCTCTCTTTTTATTATTATTCTGTCACTACAATAAACTGAAATCTTGATTCCTTCTACATCTGCAATCAACAGAGATTATAGCAATGGGAACTGACAGAAAAAAACCTCAATAACCAGAGGAAGAAGACAGGACCCTGATGGCTTCCAGAACTGTAGTCCACCCACCAGCTCACCCTACCTCCATCAGACCTCTTGTACACACTCATAAATATGTCTGTGGTTTGAAAGGCAGATATCTTTCAGACAATAGAAATATCTTTTTAGGTAATATAACCATTCCTGCAAAAACTTTGCTTCTCACTCTGTTGTGCTCTGTTTCATGTGAGTGTGAAACTTCTGATTTATTTATATTTTATTCCAGTTTACACTCTGAGGGAAAGTGTAATTGCAAAGCATCTGGGGGAAGGGGGGGGAAGGGGGGGGGGGGAGGGGGGTGTTCAAGTATTTTTTTTCCCTCATTATTTATTCGGAGTGACATAGATCTTAGGTGGAATTCTCACAAACCAAATTTAGTCAGATAGCACAATGTCATTCAAAGAATATTAATATGCTGTTTTCCCCCACACTTTAATCTTATATATTTAACCCATCAAACATGTTCATGTACTCACTTCCCACACTAATGCTGCTCTGTGCAGCAACCAAACATTAAAAGTAGGTGCATCAAGAAGGTAAAAACAGTGACAATGTCCTTATGTGGCCAACCTCCAAATCCAGCTCTTGGAATCCTGCCTTCAGTAATAGAATCACAGAATCAAAGAAAGCTTTAAGGTACAAGAGACCTTAAAGATTATCTAGTTCCAATGCCCCTGCCATGGGCAGGGACCCTTCCCACCAGCCCAGGCTGCCCCCAGCCCCATCCAGTCTGGCCTTGGGTACTGCTAGGGAAGAGACACCCACAGCTCCTCGAGGCAGCCTGCGCCAGGGCCTCACCACCCTGAGTAAAAAATTTCTTCTAATCTAAATCTACCCTCTTTTAGTTTAAAGCCATTCCCCCTTGTCCTATCCCTACACCCCCATCACATAGTCCCACCCCCTCTATCCTGCAGCCCCCTTTAGGCCCTGGCAGGCCGCTATGAGGTCTCCTCGGAGCCTTCTCCTCCCCAGGGTGAACAATTCCAACTTCCTCAGCCTGGATCCACAGCAGAGGAGCTCCAGCATCTGAGCATCCTCGTGGCCTCCTCTGGACCCCAACAGGACCCCGTTCTTTTGGTGCTGGGGCCCCAGAGCTGAGCGCAGGCTCCAGGTGGGGTCTCACAAGAGCAGAGCAGAAGGGGACAATCCCCTCCCTGCTCTGCTGCCCACACTGCTGTTAGTGCAGCCCTGGACACAGTTGGCTTTCTGGGCTGCAGGCACACATTGCTGACTGATGTTGAGCTTCTTATCCACCAGCACCCCCAGGTCCTCCTCCTCAGGGTTGCTCTCAATCCATTTGCAACCCAGCCTGTGTTTGTGCTTGGGATTGCCCCAGCCCAGATGCAGGACCTTTGTGCTTGGCCTTGTTGAACCTCATGTGGTTTGCACAAGCCCACCTCTCAGGCCTGTCCAGGTTCCTTTGGGTGGCATTCCTTCCCTCCAGCATGATGATCGAACCACCCAGCTTGGTGTCATCTCCAAACTTGCTGAGGATGCACTCAGTCGCTCTGTCCATGTCACTGACAAAGATGTTAAACAGCGCTGGTCCAAGCACTGACCCCTGAGGAACACCACTCACTGCTGATTTCCACCTGGACATTAAGCCATTGACCACAGCTCTTTGTGTGGGATCACCCATTCACACCCACTGAGTGGTACATCCCTCAGATCCATGTCTCTCGAATTTAGAGATAAGGATATAATGGGGGATAGTATCAAATGCTTTCAAGAAGTCTGGGTAGATGCTGCTCTCCCCCTAACCACCAATGCTGTAACCCCATTGTAGAAGGCCACCAGATTGTCAGGCACAATCTGCCCTTAGTGAATCTGTGTTGACTGCCACAAATCACCTCATTACTTTCCATGTGCTTTATCATAGTTTCCAGGAGGATCTGCTCCATGATCTTGCCAGGCACAGAAGTGAGACTGAGTGGCCTGTAGTTCCCAGGGTCTTCCTTTTTTCCCCTTTTAAAAATGGGGGGTTATATTTCCCCTGTTTTAGTCAGTGAGAAATTCACTGGATTGAAGTTAAGTGAATATGAATATAGTTACGTGAAGTGAATATATCCAAAACAGTTGCCTAGGAACTGTTGCATGCTCTCTAAACCTACCGCAGCATGAGAGTTGGATATGACTTGGAGAAACTCTTGAGATTCTTGGAGGTGGATTATTTGTGTGTTTCCTGGGTTTTCCTTTTCTGAATATCTTCAATAGCTTTTTGACCTCTTGCAACTTTTATCTGAAAACTGCTTCAGAAAGTTTCACAGTTTAAGATCAATTTTGCTTAACATTATTTATTTATTCATTCATTTTAACTTGCCACTTACTAATTTGATTTTATGTGAAGCAATTAGAACCCCCCAAAAGCAGTAAACATCTTTTCTTCTTTGCCAATGCTCACATCACTTATAAGTGTCTATCATGCTACCTTCAGTCATCTCATCACCAGCTATGTCCCAACATATTCAGCTGTTCCACATTCAGAAGCCATCCCTCAGTGATGGATCAGCCCTTCAGTGATGGCTCTTCTTTATAGCTTTTATATAGTTACTATGAAGTGACCAGAAATACAAAAAAAATTCAAGACACAAGTACATTATTACCCTTAGTGTCATAGCAATGATATATATATATATATTTCCTTTATTGATTTCCTCACGATTCCTAACATTTCTTTTGTTATTTTGGTTGCTACTTACTGCTGAAGTGACATTTCCATAAAATCATTTCTACCCCAAGAGCTCACTCTTGAGTAATAACAGCCATATGAGAGTCTGCCATCATATAAAAATAACTTCTGGTCTTCAACTTGTTGACTTCTCCTTCCTGCTAAGGACTCAGGATAAGCAAAAGTCACCATGGCTTCCATCATGCTTGTTTAACTGAGTATGTAAGAGGCAAACAATCCTTCATCTGTGACAGAGACATGTAACAACAGAACCTAATTTTCTGGGTTAAAGATAATCTTTGCACCCACCAGTACCATTCAAATAGTGTGGAAGTCCAAACCCGTCTCTGTGATCCCCTGCCATGGTCAATGCTATGAATTCACTTGTGTAAATGCAGGTCTTAGGGGCCCCCAAACATACATCAGTACCCTCTACATTACATGCTGTGCAGATACAGAGCAAAGAGACCAGTTCTCACTAAGGGCTTTTACAACAGTAGTCACAGATTCTGCAGCTTTCTATGTGTTTGATATTAGGAGACGTGGGTGAGAGGTGCACAATGCCAAGTGCACAAAGTAGATGGGATATTTCTTTGGAGCTGGAGGATGATTTTTTAAGAGACCAGTGTTGCTGCAGTGGTAAATATTGTAACTCCACAGAGGTATTTCTCCCTTATGACTCCTTTGATACATTTGCCATTCCAAAGCACAGAGAAAAGTACTGGGGAAGGTGCAGGTGGAAGAAGTACATTAACTGTTTTGGAAGGAAAAATGAATATTTAAACCAGCAGCAAAATAAGCAGACCTTCAGTATAAAAAGCGTACATCTCACCCACATACCTTAAAATACATAACTCAGTTATAGAGGCTGTAGAGTAGAGCCAGTAGTGTCAATAAGAGTTAGCTTTTTTTATGTGGAATCCACTGTGGATTGAACAGAGTTAAGGTTTCAAAATATGTTCTCATTAAAAAGATGATATATTGTGATATATTTTTTTTGATTGTCCTTAGATCTTTTTTTTTTTTTTTTTAATTTTTTTTTTAATAAGCTTCGTCTTGTATATACTGGAAGAAAATGAAGATAAGCAGAAATCCCCCTTTTACTAGGATTTCAAAACTTGCCCTGACTAATGACAAGGAGTAAATGCAAAATTCGATGGAAATCTTCCTTCCTCCCTTAGCCAATTTACGTCACAGATGTTATATGAGACTTCTCTGTTGCCTGCCGATGGCTCAGATTTAGCAGGAGGGACAGTCTCAACAGGGACAGCTGTGTAGAGACATTGACAGTGGTGCTGTTGCAGAGGACAGATGCTCTGTGTGGGCATGCAGCCAGAGTTTTTCCCCAGTCCCTGGGGCGGGAGAGGATTCAGATGAACCCCAGCTTCTGGTTACTTCAGATATACCTACAAAGGCAGCTGGAAAACTGGCACTGATAGAAGGGGTGGAACTACAATGTCCAGCAGTAAACGTTCAGATTTTAAAGCCAGGAGTCCTAAGTTTAATACCAAACGCTGGAAAATTAGTGTTTTGTGTTTCATAATCTAAACACTTTTATCCTAATTGCAAAACTAACCAAAGAAAACCAAAGCTACCAAACTAAAAAATAAAAATAAAAAACCCTGGTGCATGCTAAAAATACATGCAACCTTCAGACTTGTACAATGTGGTTATTAAATTTCTGTCCACGCAATCAGCACTGTTTATATCACTAAATCACATAAACAAAACCCCAACAATAAACACCAAGCCAAACACAAATCATGGGCTTGTTGGCAAGAGGCTGGAATGTGAGCGATGTCTTTGTTCAGCACAGAGGCTACTGAATGACTCCGTGCTGGGAAAAAAAAACAATCCTATTGTGAAATAGAATTGAGGCTGCATTACCAAAATGAACATCATACACACTGTGCTGTATAGATGTATTCAATATTAATGTTGTAAGGGAAATTATTTTTCTTCTGTGTAACACTGATTTAATGCTCTGTTGATCTGATGGTCAGTTAATATCCTTAAATCATCACGGAAGTCAATGGAGGAATGCTGATTACTTCCAGCCCTGGGTCTGGCCTTAGTATTCTTCATTACAGGTCCATTTATTTTTATTAAACAGATGGATAGCCTAGTGATCTGATAGGCATGAGGGTTTTACCCTCGGAGGACAGGCTTCAAAGCCTCCAGTACATCATAGGGAATATGACCTGAAGCACAGCCCATGGTAATGGAAAGCTTTGAATCTTACCCAGAACTGGTGATTTCCTCTGCCTTATTCATTAATTCCACCAAAAGGCAATGGGTATAAAGACTGTAGCACACACACAGGAGTGAAAAAAAGACATTTTAAGATGGATGATCACTGGCAGAGCTGTTAGGAAACTGACAGTAAAGTAAGAGATATTGAAGTTCACAGTTCAAGTGAATTCACTGTCTCATTTGGGAATCAGGACTAGAAGTGCAGAACGGACACATTGCAGGACTAAGACTTCAATGGGTCAGGCAGTAGAGCAGATGAAAAGGAAGTGAAATACTCATTTTAATCATGCCAGGTTCAATTTCATCCAATATCACATGTAACATCCTTTCTTTTTCCCAGCAATGTTACCAGATTTGAGTTTATAATGCAATTCTTAAATCCATCATTTAATCTGTCAGGTTTAACATGAATATATTAACAACAAATTAATACTTTTTTATCCCTCTACCATTAATGCCTGTGGTTTTGAGTCTGAGACAAAATAAATGAGAATTGGGAGAAACGATGAATAGAGTTTTGTGCAGCTTTACCTATCTGCCAGCTTCAGAGAAGAGAGAAGGAAAAAACCTTGCTGCTCTAAGGAAGTCAGAAGCATTACCCACTTAGTTTAAGTAAGAAGATGGATTAGCTGAAGGGAGAAGTAGTAATTGGATTCCTGTTGTCATGGTTAATTATGTTACATTGATATTGTCCACCACTGAGTGTTTCCTCTCCTCTTGGTTCCTCATCAGTGGAAAATGGGAGTAGCTACATTATTAAAGGGATTTCAACTCATGTTTTCAGCACGGGAGATTCCTACTTCATTTCCAGATGCGTCAGTCAGCATGACTAGCAGCAGATTATGGCCCCATATAGATTAAAGTCTTGAACTCTTAGGGTAATGTCTTTGTGAGGTGGAGGAAAGAGTCAGAATGAAGACACCCAGATTCTGATATTACCAAATAGCTGTCTAAATATAAGTGAGGTGTCACCCTTTCCCCCACCTTATAAACAATGGTGCGTATTTCATTTTGCCCGGACTTTGGTGTGTAGTATGGTTGGAAAAGCCTACTTCCAACTCCTGCTGCAGAAGGGCTCTGGTCTTCTGTCAATCCCATGGCTGCCACTGGATGTAATGGGAGTTTAGGAACTTCATTCAGTTGTAGACTTGTCAAATGCACCCAAAATTTTGCTGCCCTTGTGAATTGTGTCCCACTCCAATATTTCTTTTTCTAAGGAGGCTTCAGTTTTTCATTTCACTGTGAACTTCCAGAGCTCTTTTGGGGAAGCTATGTCAGGCCACATCACCAGAGGTGTGTAGGTTCTTCTAGCATCTTCAGAACTTCCCCTTAGGCAGCCCTTGTTACCCCCAAACCCAACTTTTTCAGCAAGCCTCTAAATTGGAAATCCAGCCTCTGAACTAGAAATCCATTCATACGATGTGTAAACATATAAAAAAAAAAAAAAAAAAAAAAGAAAAACTGAAAAAATAGGAATAATTAAAAAAAAGTCCTGGTGCAGCCAGGAATCGCTTGTCTCAGTTTGTTTCCAGACTTAATTAGTGGTCCCTACAGGTAAAATTAGGGACTTTACAATTAGGAAAATGTTGAACCCCAGCCATTACATGGTTGAGGCAGACGGTTAATGGAGTGAGGTGGGACCAACTTTCAGTACCACCAAAGCCTCTACAAAATCTTTATGAAAGCTATCAACATTACAGAAAATACTGTCAAGAGGTGAAAAATTGGGGAAAAATCAGTATTATCAATCTGAAATATTAAACTGGAAATGGATTTAAAAGGGATTATCCAGATATTAAATTCACAGAAGATCTGATATGATCTGTCAGTCCAAGATTAAAATGTCAGTCCTGTTTTGAGAGTTACTGAATTTCCACAATGCCCAAGCTGCTTTGTTCTGAAAGTCATAAATCTCTCTAAATAGTGTATTAAGAAAGACAAAAAGATTTTCAAGGTTTTCTTGGCTGTGAGATTGCCTCTGGGGAAAATGTTATTTACATTGGAGAAGGCAGAGGCTTCAAACAATCATTGTTCCAGTTTTGTTTCAAGTTAATTTCTATAATGTGTTTTCATACGGTGGAAAAATCATATAATCATAGAATCTCTTAGCTTGGAAAAGACCTCTAAGATCATCTGGTTCAATCTGTAACCTAGCATTGCCAAGTCCACTATTAAACAATGTCTTTAAACTTTAGATCTGCATGACTTCTCGATACCTCCAGGGATGGTGACCCAAGTACGTCCCTGGGTAGCCTGTTCCAATGATTTACAACCCTTTCGGTGAAGATTTTTTTTCTTCATATCCAACCTAAGCCCGCCTCCAGTGCCACTTAAGGCCATTTCCTCTTGCCTTATTACCTGGTGCTCAGGAGACTGACTCCCACCTTGCTATAGCCTCCTTTATGGTAATTGTATAGCATGATAAGGCCTCCCTGGACCTTCCTTTTCTCCAGGCTAAAATGATAATATTGAGGCTGTTCTAAATCCATACATAAAACATTTGAGTGCAATTTCACTGGAAAACTTCAGATAGCCTGTATGATTGGCATACAGATCTAGGAAAGAAAGAAAGTAGAAAAAAAAAAATGCATGTCATAAATGAAATTATGGGCTGCTCAAAATTAAAAGCTTATGGATTCTGCTTATACATTTTTTTTTTTTAAAGGCAGAGTTGTTGCCATTGTCAAAAATATGAAATGTATAAGCAGAATCCATTAGCTGCTAAAGTGGAGCAGAACAAGGAATCATTTATGACATGCAGAAACTGCAACATTCGCTTTCACAAAGACCTTGAGTTCAGGAAATGTCTATATTAACTACCCTGACTATGCTAGCCAAGAAAGATAAACGAGAATGATATGCTTGAAACAGCATCAGAAGTGAGATGGGAAAATACTCCTGAAAACTAAGAGGGAAGGAGCAAAACCATCTATAAAGGATCAAATGATTTGGAACAGGAGGACTGGCAGAAACACAGAAGTTCATCATCAGGACAACAGGGAAAAGTCAAAGTGCACAAAACCATCTAGGAGCCATTGAGAAGTACTCCCATTTATATCCTGCAAACATGGAATTTCCAAGTTCAGATGGCTATATTAGTGAATTTAATAATTGTTTGATGAACCTTCACAATCAGCTAAAATAGTTAATTCCCACTGAGGTGACTACTCAGATTATCTTGTTTGAAAAATGCTAAAAAATTGTTTTAGAGATTTTGGATTATTTTGGGTACTGGGAAACTGACTATAGATTAATTATTGATTTTGAAAATCTTCTGCATATAAAAAGCTACATGGAAAGCTACCTATGAATATACGCCTAAGTTCATCTGTTTGAAAACCCCAAATAATATGGAATCATTTTCAGAAATTATGGCAAATCTGCAAGCAGGTAAATGTAACTAACTGAACTCAGTTAGTTACAGGATAGAACAGGATAGAAAACTATACAGACACATTCTAGAATTATCAGAGAAATCTGCAGTTGGAAAGCTCACAAACTAATGAGAAGAGAACAGAAATTGGGCAGGAAGAAAAAAGGAATGATCCAGACGAAAGGGACAGGATTTGATAAGGTCTGAAATAACGTTTTGAGATGCAAGGCAATCTCTGTGCTTAAGCTAGCTTGAACTGCTAGTTCAGTAAATAAGCCCGTTGCACAAAAAGTTGCATAAAAACAGTCTGGAAACAGAACAAAGTAATTCCAGCTGTAGGCAGGTTCTTTACATATGAAACATGAGAGATCACAGAAGACTATAACACAAATATTTGTAGATAGATGAAGCAACAGACAAATATTGTTATTAGAACACTTATTGAAAGTATTCTCTTTTAAAGTCAGTCAAAGTCACTTGACTAATGCAATTAGTCACTTGACTAATTTGTACACTCAAATATAAGGGAAGGTCCTAAAATAATCACATAATTATAATTTTCTCAAAAATATGGAAGAAAGAAGGTTTCCAAATAATCAGTCTTCAAAAAGCTAAACCTTACAGTTCAGACACTTCAGAAAGTAACATGAAGAGCAATAGTAACTGTTAGATAAGTAGACAAGTAACCATTTTTTGTTCTGTTTATTTTGTGCTCTGTTAGTCCTAATGATTTCCTCTGGTAGAACCAATGCAGGTACTCAGGCAGGATCTTATCAGGGAGCTAAATTGAGGTGTCCAAGTTTATCAGACCAAACAAATGTTCCGTAAATACAGTTGAAGTCAAAGTGAAGGGAAGGGAAAGAAAGGAGTAATTTTAGACATCAGCTTTCCATGCACGTTTAATTGTTAACATGAATAGAACATTACTAGTTATCCAAATTCTAATATCACTGTAGTAGGCTACGTTGTTTCTGCAGGAAGACACTGTTCAGTTAAGTCCCAGTGGGGCACTAGATGTTTAAGATACCAAGGAAAAACCAGAAAAAATGTTAATTAGAAGAAAGGTTTTTGAAATAAGATTTTCTTCTGTTTATTAACAGCCTAGAGGCTTAGAGGAAGAATATGCAGCAGACCCTTAATTAATCTGTATACTTTTAAAGAGAATTTGGAAGAATTCATTGTGGTCGGGTATGTGTTACTGAGACAATAAAGTGGTAAGAATGGCAAATGTCTGCTTTGTTGAGATTCAAAGGAGAAAAAAAAAAATGTAATCCTTGTTGTAATATGATTTGGGGATTTGCATTTGACAACAATGTCTGGGAAATTACTTCAGAGTCAAGAAGGAGCAACAAGAGACATTCATGTAGAGATACAAGTTAAGTAAATGAATCTTTAAAAAGAAAGTACAAGATGGACCAAGCCTGGCAGGTGAGTAGCTTGCACAGGCATATGGCTTGATGCTAAAGTCATCCAGAGTCATCCAAAGAAGACATACAGAAGTGAACAACAGCACTACTAAGAAAAACAGCAACCTTCTCCTTTATAGCTCAGCTAGTTGACCAGATCATTTGAGTAAGAGTGGAGGTGATTAATCACACATATACACTAGGTGAGATGAATGTCAACTATTTTAGGATTACCCTCTGGATATGCCCATCACAATGAGCCTGAAATAATGCAGGTCTGAGTAGATATCTGACTTACAGTTTCAGTGCTGGAGAACATGAATCCCATCTTGAATGACAGACATTACTGTAATTTAGATTGCTTTAATGTGGGCTGATTTTGAACAGAATAGAATTACCTTTATGTAACTATAGATAACTTCAGAGTAAACAGTTGCATTGATGACAGATAGCTTGCTTTATGGACTATAAAAAGAAACAATTATTTTGAAGTCGCTACTTATCTGAACTATTCAGATGTCCTCTTTAGCACTGAATTAATTCTGCCCTGGATTCTACCAACCAGATCTCTGCTGACTGTAAAGTGAACCTTCCTGACTGTAGACATTCAGGCTAGATCACAAAAATTCCTTCCTGCTGTGACTGCAGAGATTCTCACACTCACAGCCATACTGGATACATGGGATGTTGATGTTTAAAAGCCATTTAAGAATGAGTGCTGTCCAAAAAAAAAAAAAAAAAAAAAATTATTTATTTATTTATTTATTTATTTTTTCCTGCCGAAACCCTTTTTTTCCTCCTGCATACTGCCAGAGGTCCCAGGAAGGAACCAGCACCATGGACAGAAGCAGCTGCTTTTTTTCCGAGGCAAAGCTTTCCTGCCAGCAGAGTCTGGCTACCTTTCCTTGCCAGCTTGTGTGTGCAATTAAGATGCAAATGTTGCCTGACTTTCAAGTCAAGGGATCCTTTGTATTTATTTCATATTTTTATTTGACAGTTAGAAATATTGGTTGTAACATATTCATTCTCTTACCCAGGAAGAAAATATAATCCCTGTTTTACACAAGAAGAAAAAGATATGCAAAGACTGCATTTTTCAGAAATGATAATAGGGCATAATTAATCAGTATCACACAGAAGAATTAGAAAAGTTATACTTCATATATTTTATCTTACATGTTCTATGATATATGCCTCATCCTGTTGATTTTACAATATGAGTGAAGTCAGGAAATAAAATTTTGTGTGCAGTTCTTAGGCTGTTTGCATCATGACACCATTAAGTCACAAGGTAAGAGAGTAAAGCTAATCTGGTGAGCAACCTCAGGTAACAAGACAAGAACTAACCGAATTGTTTCATTATTTTGACTAATAAATGCCTCCGGAGGCATAGAGTATTTAAAGAGAAAATGAGAAAATGAGAAAATGAGAAAATGTTATTGTCACCTGCTTGTTTTGAGAACTTCCTCTCCCAATCTTGACAACTAGATTATTATGATTTTTTTTCCTCATGTTGTTAGTTGAAAATTTGCTCAACTTTAGTTTCAAAATAAGAGTAAGCTCATTTTTCCAAGCAGAAATGATAAGCAAATGGAAATGTTTGCCCATTTCTGTTTTCTCAACAGAGGAAATAATTTCTGTACCTCTGTGTACACACCTCTGAGCACTACCAGGACAATGACTCCCTTATCTCTGGATAATTAGTTTTTTTTTTTTTTTTTTTTTTTTTTTTTTTTTCTCCTCATAATGCATCCAAATCCTTTACAAAGATCCGCACGCACAAATTCACTTCTCTTAATGCTAATGACATTCATTTATGTGACGACTAGTCTAAATAACTTTAGGCTATTTAAGTTAATGTAGGTTTCATAGGCTTGATAGATGATAAACTTTCATTATTATTGCAAAGTTTATTGCCTTCTCATTTTCTCCTGACATTTTAAGAGAAAAAGAGTGAATTTTAGAGGGTACTCTGAGAGCTTTCACAGGTGATTACATTTCCAAGACTTCATGAGTCACCTTTGATTGCCTTTTAGCCTATGGCAAACACGAGGTAAAACATGGTTTGTAAATCCCCAGAACCTCTGCAAGGCCAGAAGGGAGCAATTCCCTCAGAGTAACAGGGCAATCAGTGCTGTTTCCAACCAGTGCTGGGTCTAACATCCCTGAAACAGGGATGTGAAAGCAGACATGCTCCTGGAAGGAACACATGGTGCATAGATACTTCCAGATGCTTCCGCTGCACCTTTTCTCTGTCCTCAGACTGTGAAGGATGTAATGCATCTTTTCTTGTGTAGACAATAACTGTTAAAGTTGTTCTCTCAGTTTCTGAATCCTGAGATTATGGCTGTGCTTGCAGGAGGAATGTGTGATACAAGTGCCACCACTTAGAACCACAAGATTTTAGATTATGAAAGTAATAGAGGCCTAGTGGTCCTGTTCATAGTAATTTCTTGGGTGAAGTGTTGCTTCCCAGCTGAGTCAGCACATAGGGCACCACTGGTGACTACTCTACTTACGAGCCACTTCCCAAGGAGGTGCAGGACCATGAGGACCTCCTGACTCATGAAAGAAACCTTGCAATACATCACCAGGCTCTTATCTGGCAGGTGATTATCCAGGAGAGGAAGGCAGATGGCATAAATCACGTCAGAAGAGTGTTTAGCAGACCACTGCCCAGCAGGCCTTGTGGTGGGACACTAAGTTGTAGCAATATGGACACACAGATGACAGGGCATGGCTGGAGGGAGCAGGGAACCTGGGGTATGAAGCCACATGCCTCATAGAGTGCTCTGGGAAGGCTAGCAGTGAATCAGTCTGTCTCCTTTATATTCATATCCTGGTGTGTTGTGAGGCAGGCTCATGGACTACTATTGGCCTGTTGGTGGATGGCTCTCCCCTGTCCCCATGAATTTGCTATCTTTATTGTGACTAGATTACCTCTTCTCCCTCTTCCTCCTCATCTGTGCTTTGATTTTTAGAGCAATCTCTTGTCAGGGGGGTGATACTGGCTTAAATTCCTGACTGTGCTATGAACAGCAGGCTATTACATCAAAAGCAGGTCTAATGCCCCTACTGTGGTCAGAAGGAAACTAATTACCTCTGCCTGTTGCAGGGTACCAGTCAGGGGTCCAGGGGGTCAGCTTGGCTCTGAGCTAGCCCAGCAGATTGGGCTCAATATGCTGCTCCAGCTCGTGTTAGGACTCCAGCAGTGTGTAAGCATGAGTGTGTCTCTTAGTTAATCATCCCAGTGCAGTTCAAGGCATGAGGGGCACTGTGGTTGTCTGTAAGGCTTTGAAAAGGTGAAAAGAGATGATGCCGTGGCAGCTTGTGTCTCTGGGTTTAGATGACTTCTAATAGAGCTTTTTTTGGATGTCAACATTGCCACCTGTTTGGATTCCCAGATTAAGTACATTTTGGATCATGTAGAAGGGCTCAATGTCGCTTTATGCCAATAACAGTTCCGAAAAAGAGGAGACCACACGGGAAGTATTTTATAACATCATCTCTTCTGGCATCCCCTCTTTTGGAATGTCTTTTACTGAGTACATAACCTTTTTTTTATACAACAGCAAGCAGCTTGTCACTGCATTGCCTAGTATCTTCCTTCTGAAATATGGGGACTGTACTTTGTGTTTTCCTGCATAATTTACACAAGACACGGAGGTAGAGATTCAAATATTATTGTTCTGTTTCTGAATGCTTTAAAGAACTTCTCAATGCTGTGACTCTGTACACTATGCCATATATAAAACTTCCATCTGCTAACACAGAACATTTAAATGTCCCTTTAGGCTACATATGAACCTCTTGAGCTCAGGTCAGCTGTGATATTAATCATTAATAACAGCACATTGACTCATTTCATAGTCCAACTGTGACATTAATTACTGCAAAGGTAATGGGTCAGGCTCAGACTCCAGCTGCTAACCTAAAGCAATTGACCCTTCTTTTGATAAAGCTCAACAACTTCTCCCTATTGACTCAGTTAACTTTAAGTTCAACTGCTCACCTCTTTAGCTGGACCCTTCTCCTCTGCATATTAAAGGATGACAAAATACAGCCCAGTATTATAGGAGCAGAACAAGACACATTTTAAATTTTGCAGGTGGGAAGCCAAATATGCAGAAATATTGAAAACCAACCAACCAAACACACAAAAACATAATGAACATAAAAAAATGAGATATAGACAAAAAATCTCATTTATTGAAGGGTCATGTACTCCTAACTCCTCCCCAAATCCATCGTTTTTCATTATTATTTTCATCATTTCTTATATGGATGAGCTCAAAATGGGTAGATGTAACTTGGACAGGGGCTGGGCACACAGCACTGTTGGGTAAGGATCTGTGTACATGAGTATGAGCGTGAGAAAGGGAGATTGTATGCTGGAATATATTTCCCCAGATCTCCACATTTTCAAAAATCTCTTTCAATGAAATAGCCATTTACTTTTCCAGGTGCAGGTACGCAGAATCAACTGTTTCTCTCACTACCTTTTTCATCCCATTTTTCCCCAGCAATGTGAGAGCATCTGGGAGAAGATGGCAAAGGAAGAGAGAGTTTACAGACAGTTTGCATACAAAAGAAATGCTGTACTTTACCACACTAACTTCGGAATACATATCTGTGTGTACGCACATAACTTTATATATATATGTATACATGTATATATGTATTATATTACATAGTTAATGTTGTGCTTTCCTTTATAAAACACCCTTTGCAACTCTATAAAACATCTTCTGCAAAGATACTAACTCACTACGTCAACCCCAAATCCAGTGCTAAACAGTAACATTGAACTGTAGGGTGAGCGGGCTACAGTCTGGTCCACATGCTCCTGAAAAAGATGGAAGAAACACATGGAGCTTTGACTTGAATTTTTGATAGCCTACATTTATTTCTTCAGCAGGATTTAGTTAACCAAGGTTTAGTTTAGTTTAGTTCTATTTTGTTTTGTTTTATTTTAATCATGTATGTGTTTGTGTGTGTCTGGGGGTCTACTGTCCCATTCAACACAATTCCATTAGGGAAAACTAAAAGAAAGCTGCTGAAAGATTGATTATATGTTTATGGAATGAGTTATCATTTCCTAATTGTGTCATTTTCTGCTATATAGCCTGAAGTTTGTATTCATGAGAGCAGTTTAAACAGGAACATATTACTTCTACAACAGGTTCCATCCAGTATTTCAGTTTTTCTTCTCTTCCTGCTTTGGGATACATCTTCAGAAGGCTTAGAAACTCAGCTGGGTTATTACTGCTAAGAGGAGTGCCCTTAATGCTATTTTATAGGTAGCAACGCAAAGGCTTTCAAAGGGGAAATCGTTTCTTTGGCGTCACTTAGTGCGTCATGTTTTTTTTCTAAAACTCTCACTCTCCAACTACAATGATCCTAAATTGCATCCAAGTAGTGTTTCACAAACAGCTGAAGCAATGTAGTCAGGAAGATCTGTATGCCATAGCCTTTACAAAGATGAGAAACCCCTCTCTCAAGTTTATGCCTGCCCTTACTATCAGGTGCAGACATAAACTGTGTTAATGGAGTTGGAGCAGCTTTTGGATTTGGGATGCAAAAAATGCTCAGGAGGAAGAATAGGAAGATGTTTTTAAAATGCTTCATACCTGCAGTTACAGAAAATTGTAAGAGCTTGAATGCCAGATGCTCATATAGACTTTTAACATAACAGTAAGCAAACAATCATTCTGAGCTCAGTCCCTGCTCTGAATACATAGTCCCCAAACATTTCCAAGGCCATTAGCAGCTGCAATAAAATGATGTTCCTTCTTAATAGGAGGCATGGAAATTCAGTCACTGAAAAAAACAAACAACAAACAAACAAAAAACTTCACCCACCCACTCTCTGACCCAACCGAAAACAAAGAAAATCAACAACAAAGATACAAAAAATGTTAAAACAATAGGTAATTATACTTCAGTTGCTACATTCCTGAATACAGAAGGGGCAATACACACTATTAAGTGTATTATGTCCAAGAGGTTTTTTTCTCAGGCTTCTGTATAATAAAATCCTTTTTTTTTTTTTTTTTTTTTTTTCTTAAAGAAAGACAAAATCCATATACTACCAAACACTGCTAAAGAGTGCTGACTGTCATGCTTCCTTTATTTTTTTCCCCTCTATTTCAAGAGCTCCTAGCAATATAAAAACTCGAAATAAAGAAAGGGAAGTTGGGGACTAAGTACAGTTCCGTTTATTCTTGCTGCAGGGTACTTTTCATCAAATCCCATTATCCCCATGCTGTCACACAAGGCTCTCTTCACTTTTATTTCATAGTGCTGTTACTGGCCAGCTGTTATACATCTTGTATTCCTATGTAAAGGCTCTGAGCAAGTCTGAGACATCTACAAAGACAGCCTGAAATCCATTTTTATATCACAACTGTAAAATGCTAGGGTAGATTTGGTAGTCTGAGAAGAGAAACAGTAGAAAAAAACATCTGGACTCCTGAGAAGATTTGTTTTGGTGAAGAACACCGAAGAAGATTCTCTAATTTTGTTTGGCATGGCTTAACAAAGCCAGTGTGCCATAGAGAACGCTGTTCTGTAGATTCCTATTTAAGATGAATTAAGTAGGGCTTGCTTGTAGTACCGTGGGTATCTGTCTGCACATGTGTGTGCCCAGAGACCTGAATTTGTGTATGTTTCTGGTGGACTCAGTTAATACTGATAAGGGCTAAAAGGGTGCAGATGTACTTCTGCGCAAAAAACTCATAATTCTTATTTGTGTTAATCACTTGAGCAAAAGGCTTGGTTGGAATTAGATTTAAAGGTAGTGCTCTAGGAGTTTCACAGTCTCAATGTAAAGCCTCCTATAATTTGCAGGACAACTATTTACCACCTCTAAGAGCGATCAAAGCTTTACTATTCATACAACGAGAGAGGGCTGTGGTGGGGTTGCTCAGGCTAACAGCCAAAGACCCATCCAGCCTCTCACTCACTCCCCTCTCATGCAGGATGGGAAGAAAGATATAAAGAAGGTGAGATGACTCATGGATCAAGATAGTGACAACTTAATAGGGAAAGCAAAAGCTACATGAACAAGCAAAGCAAAAAGATGAAGTTGTTCATTACTTCCCATTGGCAGGCAGATGTCCATCCACTTCCTGGAGAGCAGGGCCTCAGTATGTGCAACAGTTACTAGAAAAGACAAATGTCACAACCATGAATATCCCTCTTCCTTCCTCTTTTCACAGGTTTTTATTGGTAAGCACAGTATCATTTGGCATGTGAATGAATATTACATTAGTAGATGTATTGGCTAGTAAGCCATATTATAGGTCTCTTTGCTGTTGTGGTATTTATCCAAATGGCTGACTGCAGCTGGAGTAAAGGTTATAAAATCAGACACAGTAAAGCCAGGATGGAGAAAATGTAGTGGAAAACATACAAGTTACCAAAAAAGGAAAACACACAGACACAAATATACTTCAGAAATACACCCTTGCTAATGCCATGAGGCATTAAACTAAATTTGTTATAATCATACTGACAACTTCTGATTTAACTTGAGTGAGAGTAATTGTGCTATAAAACCAGTACATGCTCACAGGACTGGGAGGTCAGAGCTGCCACTCTATGCATTTCATAAAGTGCTTGAACAATAACTCAAGGGGTTGCCCCTAATCGTCTCCAGAGGTCCTTTCCAATCTAGATTATTCCATGATTCAAATTTCCCTCTAAGGCATGCCAGTTTGTGTTTAAAACAGAGCCTTGTGCGTTGTCAAGAGATAGCTTCTGGGCAAGTTATAGTTCTAACACTGGTGAAGATGATTCCTGGAAACAAAGCAATACAGCTGGATTTTCCATCCAAGATTTCCATTGCGTTGACCTCCACTATGGTTCATCTATACGGTTCATCTACATATTCATCTATGGTTCATCAGATAACCAACTTCTGGCAGCAGTAGCTCTGCTGAGGAACACCAGGCCTGTAATGCCTGATGAGTTAAGGAAGAAGCAACCAGTGAGTCCGACTGGGGATATATCACATGTGCTGGATGTAGGAGGCTGTTTGAGCAGTTATTATTAATTGGCAACAGCAAAGTGTGACTCTCTCCTAGTTGCTTCTTGTTTAGTCCTAACCCTTGGTTCCTACTACTCATCAGTTCATATGTCCTGTCCTAAACTTGGCCACATGCTTAATTCTCGAATTTCACCTTGACCTCTTTTCTCTTACCTTTTAATCTTCTTTCTTTGCTTAATTAAGGTCTATCTCCTGACATTTGCATGCCTTAACAACAGGGCATTGCACCTTGCTCAAGAGTATATTCTGATAACAATTACATATGGTTGCTCAAAGACTCATATCTTGCTTGTCTCCCTGACAGAATAACTGGGTTAAAACATACCAGCAGGCATGTTCCCCTTCCTTACCATTCATAGGCAACTCTTTTCCATTTTATTTTCCTCTGAATATTAATGAATATATGTGTCTAGCTACATCATCAACAACAATTTAACAGAAAGAGATGCTCATTAATTTCTGCAGGAACTGTATCCTTTTCACCATTAGTTTTGCTAAACTCTTTAGAAAATTCTATCTGTAAAGACTTTTCAATATATGCTTGAGATTCAATGGATTAACTGCAAATGAAAATCTCACAAACACGAGATTTGTCTCACTAACATTCAACGCAAAACCCCTAATTCCACTGGAAAGCTGGCTTTCCAGCTGGGTAAAATTCTGTTTCTGCATTTAATGGGTTGAGAGGAAAAGAATCTGTATTCAAGCTTAGTGCATATTCTGAAACCCTTTCCAAATCCCAAGTTAATGCCTGTTTCTGTTAATTTAATTATTTATTGAAATCTTTGCCATTTTGAAAGCTGCCTTTTAAAATGACATAGGGAAGCAGCAACCTTAAATATCTGCTGGGATCAGTTCAGGACATTTTTACTGTTACAGCTCATCTATCCTCATTCAGCCTTGGATCAAATTCAGAAAGATTTTTCTTTTTCATTCCACAAGGGCAAAAATCTTAAAGCTTAAAAAGCTTAAATCAAATTAAAATTTTATCCAAACCAAACCAAAAAAAGATGACTTTATTCTTGTATTTCAAATAACAGTGATATACAGGGCATGGGGGAAGTATTCAAGTCTATAAAAGTCCTGGCATAAAGTCAAGTCTTGGTCACTAATGTGATGCTGTGGATTTTTTTTTTTTTTTTTTTTCTATACTAAAATTTGTCATTTCAGCTGATCTCCCACTTTCCACAAAGTGCTGCACTAACCTATCATTGATCTTTTCTAGATAAAACAGCGCAAAGTAGACATGGAAAAGTCCCCTGTGATGTTTGCATTGATGGTTAAAGGAAGAACAGTGAATAAGTTTTTATTTAGTTCTGTAAATTATTCAAATACCTGGCTAGATAAAGCAGATAATGTACCAGGTACTGGTACTTGGAGTTACGCTATTCAGAGTGTTGCCCCTTCTTTGCATTCTGTTCTGAGCAATTAGACCGTCAGTTTGTTCAAAAGAGTTCATTTTTTGCTCTTTTGCTCATAACTGAATATAAGATGTGGAGTCATTGTAATAGAGCAAAACTCTCTTGAAAGCCAGTGGGAGTTCCCCAGAATGAAGACTGAATGAGAAAAGTGGGAGCTGTTATACAAAAGGGTGATGCCTTTCCAAAGAAGAAGATAAAGGGCTCTTTTCTGTATGAATAATGGACTTAGACTTCTACAAACCCTGAAATACAGGAAGGTTCAAGCTTCCAGAGAGTGGGTATGTTATCAAATGTGCAGTGTCCCCAGGTGTGTTACAGGAGAGAAGTACCACTCTACTATGCTCTGGTGTGGCCCCATCTTGACTATTGTGTGCAGTTCTGGCAATATAACAAGGGCATAAAATTATTAGAGAGTGTCTAAAGGAAGGCTACAAAGATGGTGAAGGGTCTAGAAGTGAGGACATATTAGGATTGGCTGAAATCACTTGTTTTGTTCAGACTGGAGAAGAGGAGACTGAGGGGAGGCTTCATGGTGGCCTGCAGCTCCCTCACGAGGGGAGTGGAGGGGCAGGCAATGAGCTCTGCTCTCTGGGGACAGCGACAGGACCTGAGGGAATGGCATGGAGCTGGGTCATGGGAGGGTCAGGCTGGGTGTTAGGGAAAGGTTCTGCACCAATACGTGGTCAGGCACTGGGACAGGCTGGCCAGGGCAGTGGTCACAGCACTGAGCCTGAAGGAGTTCAAGAAGTGATTGGGCAACACTCTAAGACATAGGGTCTGGTTTTGGGGTGGTCCTGTGTAGAGCCAAGAGTTGGAGTCAAAGATCCTTTTGGGTCCCTTCCAACTCGGGATATTCAGTGATTCTACGATCCTATGAAATGTATAAGAAACTGATCAGGTTGATGAGAATGAGGGTAGTTGTGGCCTAGCCTTGACTGAGTACTTCTGCGGTCCATCCATTGTTCACTCAATAATCATTCTGTAGGAAGAATAAACATATTTCTCTGCAGAGTGAGATTAGAGAGAAGAGAATGGAATGGTGGAGACGTTTTCAAATAATGATTCCAGTCTTCTGGAATCTTCTCTACTACTTTTATCAATGTACTGTCACAGAACTTTATCACTTAAGATCAGTTTGACCTTGATTGAAAAACAGCCACAAAGTAGAAAGCAAAACAAAACACCATGGCAAACTTCATTCCCACTGGAAAAATGTGGATTTAAAACAGCAACTTAAATGAATGTTTTATTAGTTACTCACATTTTGGAGTGGTTGTCCTTTACTTCAAGGGATTGAGTGGGGTGCATTGGTATCTGTCTTACACCTTAAAGATTTAAGTGTGTGGGAGTTGTTTGTCTTCTTTTGTAAGAAAGCACTGATTATAAGTCCCAGCTTTCTCTTTCTGTTGTGTTCATTTTTTCTAATGAAGAAGGAAACAGCAGAACAAGAAATAGCAGAACAAGAGACTTTCTTATGTAGAACGTAGCTCAAGTGTGGGGAGCTGTAATGCAAATCCCCATACAAATCATAGCATTTCCTAGTTTTAGCTTGCTGACACATACTATAGATTATCATGCTTAATTTTGTTTATTAGGATAGTGAACTTTTAAAGTGAAATGTTTCATAATAGCACCTCAACATTTTTTATTGTAATATGAGTATTGTGAGTACATCATAAATCATGTTCATGCCTTTCATACTGTAGTGCGCATGGCATATTAAAACTGAAGGCTAAAGTTATCTTTGTTGAACATTAAATATAGAAGCCAGACCATGAGTAGGAAAAGTAATATAACAACCTTCACCCACTTTCACTTTAAAACCATCCAGCTAAAACTCAGATATATAAAAATGAGTTAAGTTTGATGGGTTCAGTCTTTATGAAAGTATTATTTCCAAAGCAAAGGAAAGGAGCCTTTTAGACTTCTCTGCTTAATCTGTGGAAGGCATCCTGGCACCAGAAAGTATGCAGCTGTCAAAAAGGAGACAGAGGACCAACACTACCAAGCCCATTAGTGTCTGTTTGCAAGGTCAAGCAGCAATACTGGAACTAATCCTACTCTCCCCAAAGCTGTACTAAGCATTCTAGTATGCTTCAAATCAGTAATCAGTGCCCTGCAGAATGTGTCCCTTAAGCCTTAGCCTGCTTTCTGTGTGATAAATAGAAAACAACAATTCCACCCTTGTAATTTTGAGGAATGCAATGTTCACAAGGCTCTGCCAGTATGAATGTAGTTTGATTTTCTAGCTGAATATTTGTAGATGTATGTGAAAACATTTCCAGTTTCCTTCTCTATGTCATATATTCATTTTCTTTTTCACTTTGAAAATGCTGTGGCCTGTGATGTTTTCTAAAAATTTCCTTTTTCTTTCTCTGAATAAAATCTGGTGAATGCAACATAAGATAATAATAAAAAGAGGCTGGCTGGAGTCTTCCCCAGACATCTGTAAAGCGTTTGCTTCCTGTTGGTGTCCTTTGTAGCTGAGGCTTTATTTCACAGAGAAGAAGCTAGTTAGCATAGTTGAACTTTCCCACTGAATTTTATTCCCTTTGGCCAGGATGACAGGAGAGAAATGAAAGAGGAAAAAGTGATTTTTGAATTATGGTAGTCAAATCTGAGATCAGTTTTGCACCTGCATGCATAGCAGCCCTTCAGCTCAAATCAAGAATGCAGTATCAAACTTGCATACTTGCATGGAACATAGTAAGGATAAAATAGCTTTGGAGCTGAATGATCTCAGTGCTTGTTCTCACCTCCACAACATTCTTCCCAGATGGTGTTTGGAGCATCACTAGTGCTTCAATGCTTAGATTTGTCATTGGGCATCTAGATCCATACATGAGCACCTGAACCATATTTATATGGTCAAGATATTTATCTTTGAGAATTAGGTTACCAGCAGAACTTGAGGTCAGCATGTTGTGATTTATCTAGCTAAAAATCGGGACTGAGTGTTCACCAAACACAGTGAAAGCAGTTCCCCAAAACTGGGATTTACAAAGAAAATGGAAAGAAAAAATTTGTGCTCTGCAGCCTGGGTTGCTGTGTGCAAGTTTTTCTGCTTTCTTCCATATTCTCAAGGCAAAGTAGCTACAGTTTAGACTCAGAGCTACATCTGGGTACTGTATAGCTGTGTAATACACAGACAAATTACAGATAACTAGAGGGAATAAAAATTTATATCAAATAATGGCATTGTTCTTTGAGAACATAAACAGCTGAAATTATTTACTATTCAAATACACCCAGCTTTACCTAATAGTAGTTGAAGTTTGTTTTGAGGAGGAGGAGGAAAACGTCTTTCATTGGGTTAGTGTTTCTTATCATGATGATGGGATATTTCTCTGTAAAATCTTTTTGGTTGTTTACACCGCAGATTTGTGCAGTTTCATTTTAAAAGGTGGTTTCATCACAGAAATGACAAGAAAAATACAAGGTTTGCAAGTTAAAGGCATTCTTCATCAAAAGACCATAACATTTCTATTTATTGTTCTCCATTTTGTTACCTCATTATTACCTTCTTGCTTGGCTCAGCTGACTTCAGGTTATCAATTTCTGTTATGAAAAAAGAAGTTCTAAATTTGGGGTTATTCACTAGGTAATATTTTTCACAAGAACTCTTTCTGACCACAAATGTCATCCTGAATGTTAGGATAAAAATCAGCTAAAACTGCTTTTCTGTCAAGCTTCATTTCTCAGTGCTGCTCTTCATTATTTGGACTTTGCTAAGGTCATATAAATGTTAGGATGTTGGCTAACATAGCCAAGGGAGACAAGTGTTGCCCTGTTGCTTTTTCTGCTGCTCTGTGGAGTTCGGAGTAAAACTGGACACAGCCCAGAAAGGAACTGCTTTTCAGGGACAACAGTAATGTTGTCTGTATAACTAAGATCTCATCCCATAAATAGTATCTAAGGCACCTTAGAAAGTTGAGTATGGGAAGTCTGGGTGACCTGCATGCACTAATGGGCATTTCCCTTATCACCACTCTTGCTCCTGAGACCACACCAAGCATCAACAACAAGAGGAGAATTTCTGTTTAGTGTAGGTGTACAAAACTCTTGATATATAATACCCTGAAAATGGGATGGAAACAGAGTTCAAAGATGCTAGACCTCTAAAGCAAGGACAGTCTTCATTCTGTGCCTGGTCTCCCAAATTACTTTGTAGGTCTCCTTTCCATTCATCCTCATTTCATGAGAGACTTTGAATTTGTCCTTTCTTCCACACCACAGACGAAGCTTCAAGCTGTCCTTTAGAGACTACAATTTGGTCTCTTGCGTGTGCATTTGGCAGTGCTGGTTACTCTGTCCTGAAAAGGATTTGCAGAACCTGAATGACACAGAGAAGGATGCAAACAGTGCTCAGAGATCAGTGGGATGGGAAGTGGAGGGAGTCTAACACCAAAAAAAAAAAAAAAAAAAAAAAAGGCAAAAACAAAAACAACAGAGCAGTAGCTTCACAAAGAGAAAGGAAATAATTGTTAAATAGTAAAGTAGTAAAAGTAAGTAGTAAAGTAAGTAGTAAAGAGTGACAGGATAGAATCAGAAAGACAAAGATTATTTTCTTCTCATAAAGCCAGGTACAGAAAGGAACTGGGAAAAAAAATGGGGGGGGGGGGGAGGGCATTCTTTTATTCATTCAACCCATTATTGTACAAATGACCTCACTAGTTACATCTTATTAGTAACTTAAATAGCACCTTGAAACTTTTGGTGTCACTGAAATACTAGAATCTTCTGCACTGTTAAATTGTGGTCCAGGTAGCTGTCTCTGGCACAGCTGAAGTCCAAGTACAGGTCAGGGACTATTTCAATAGACATTTAGTAGATGATAATATTATTTTGGTACTGAGGGAGTTTATTATTACACATGGGTGATCCTGTAGCAGCTGGACACAGCACCTGGGAGCATTCCTGGGCATACTTAGTATCCTCATACAGATGTAGTTATGACAGAAGGGAATTTTCAAGGTTAAAATATTTAACAAGTTTCCTGAAAGGACTGAACAGCTATATGCTGCTAAGAGTGAGGGAAAAATGACTTTCATGACAAAAGACTCCAGTTTCAGAGGTTATAACTACAATGATCAGAGATGAGGAAATCTCCCATTGGAGTAAAAGGCAGCCACAGAGTGGCATTTCTGAGCCTCTCATTAGCATCTGGCTAAGGCTGATTTCTCAGTGCAGTAGATACCTGATCCTGTCTGGCAAGTGGTTTGACCTTGTACTGCTCCATGAAGAATTAAAATGAGATGATATGAAAAAGGAGAATATGGTTAAGAATAAATAAAAAAGAAGATAAAACAGCCAAACTCTTTTAACGCAACTGATTTGATTTCCCCCTGCATTGCCATAGGTTTTCCATGAAGGAGGAGGTAGGAACATTCACTAGCGAAATGTCTCCCTGGAAGAGCCATCCATTATGTTTTGAATGAAAATTGGCTTAATGCTAACAAGATTTGAGGCCTTTATCCAGCCACAGAGATGCATGGATCAGATTTGAAGGCCTCTGATGGTTTTATCTGTAGATGATTTTGCCTAATGCTAGTTATCTTTGACAGCATTTACTTTGATTGAATTTATTCTCCCTGATGTGATTACACATATGATATATGCATTAGGTGAAAGGACATCATTAATGCCACTGCTTTAAATCTTGTTGCCCTTGCATCATGCAAAATCCCTGTTGCGTCTCCCAGCCATATAAATTTATTGGCTTTAATCAATCAGAACCACATTTAATGCAGTCACTAAGTAATAACACGGGTGGCCTCATTTCTCTAGTCAGTGAAAATTTAATGCAGACAGACTGCCACTGAGAATGGATTAGGCAGCCCTGCAGCACAGTCTGTAGATTTTGGGTGGCATTCTTCTGTGTTGGACTCCAAAAACTGGAAAAACTCTATTAGCTGCTATGAATTCTCTTCATATTAGCATCTGTGCAATAAAGACCTTTGATCCCTGTGAGGGCTTTGCTTCACTTGGGACAGCACATTGGGAAGTCCTTCTTGCTCTTCTTACAATGCTTACTGCATAAAAAGAAAAACAAACAAACAAACAAACAACAACAACAACAAAAAAACCACTAGAACACCTTTTTGAAAAAGAACTAACACAAAATTTAGTTTTCTTTAACAAAGCCCTGCAGATTTCCGCAGTTCAGCTGGTGATTTTCAATGGATGTGGCCATATGTGACTGAGGTCCATGCAAACCTCTGGAGGCAGTGACAACTTTGCTGGGCTCTTCCTTCCCTACCATGACCCATATCCTTGAGAACATCGTTTGACTACAAGTCTCTAAGCTGAACCTGTGGAATTGTTCTCCAAGATGTTTATTGCTATCTTATTAACTTAAAGGAGTTGTATTAGCAAGAAGGCTCAGTTTCAGTCATCCATTGGGGCTTGGAGCTTATGTGTGTGAGGTCTTGAGCTCAGCAAGACAAATTTTATTCCTTCAACTGTGAATTCTCTTAAGTCCAGATTGACTGATCTGTTTAACTTAATTCTCACTTGGAGGAAACTTCAGTTAATTTGTCTCTGCATTGCATAACTTATTTCTTCTAAAAATGAAACAAGTTACCTTGCAGTCTCTTTTAGTATGAACTAAATATGTGCTTGCAGAGATTGGTCCAAAATAACCAGTGTACACATATTTTCATCTTTCTTTATCTCATGCCAAATCCCTAATTGGAAAAGGTGTTAGTCCTTTAACAGTTTTTCTTTTAGCTCCCAAGCTCTCTTTTCAGGAATTATTGACATTCACAAAACTTCTGCTGAGTTGCCAGCTAATACCACCAGTATCTAAGGATCCCAATGGTAAATAAACCCCTTAAGTATATCTGGGCCTGTTGTGGATATCTGGCCTTTTAAGGCTCAGGCTGAAATGTGGTACCATTGGAGCATCCTGATTCAGAGAGGCTTTTTTACTCAGCTGGGCAAACACTAAAGGCAAAAATGAAAGCTATCCTGGTTGTGTCTCTTTTTACTCCCTAACCTGTTCCCTTGAATAGCTGTTAGGTACTTTTAAAGATAAAGACTATTATTTTTATGCCCCTATATGCTTTCCAAGTGAAAGATGGTAAGACTAGACTATAAATGCATACGCTAAAATTCCAGTACTTCCCATCAGTTTGGCTTCCCTGCCCAAGGAGCATGGAGAAGCAAGGAAGGCAGCTCTCTGAGGTGAAAATGAGCCTCAAGTCCTGCCTCCAGAGCATACATACATATTTTCCCTCCAGAGCAACAGAATAACCTGGACTACTGTTGAACTTCAACTAAAGGAAATGAATCTTTGAATCTTTTTTTTTTTTTTTTTTTTTTAATCCACTCCACACATCATCTTCTCTCCCAAAGTTACACGAAGCTCCAAATTTCACAACTGCAGTGAGCAATGAGATCTCAGCATTGTAGTGACCTACTATCAAATAATTTATATATAAAATAATATATTTTTGCCTTTTTTAGAAACCCTTTGCAAGAACCTAACTGTCTAGACCTTGTGTAGGAAAACCTGTACCCAGACTGATGGTGGGGAATACTAACCTAATGTTTAAATGTGATGTGAAAGGACCTAATGTTTAAATGTGGTGTGAAAGGAGGTGTGATGCCTAAGCACTCTTTATGAAGCAGCTCTTCATAGCTACTATCTAAGCAATTTGTACAGCCCTGGGGTATTTTTCTTGCTGCTGTCTTTATTTTCAGTTCTGTGTTGTTTGGTTTGTTCAATGTTTGTAAAACCATATTAAATATATTATCTTACTGTACAGCACACCACCATACATACACACTGCACAGTATTTGATGACATTTGTTATGGCTTGTCTAAAGCCTCTTTGACTGGAAGTCCGGTGCCATTTGTAGACATTGTCCATCTTCAAGATAATGAACAGAGGCATATAGCAGAAATCATTCCTCAGATGACTGTGATGCTATGTCACTCAACCCACAGAAATTCTAACACACGTCTCCTTGAAGCTGCTATTTGTTTTACAGAGCTCCTATATACACTGTTCTTCATCCTCTTCTCAATTAAAATGAATTTAAATGAGTTTTGTACTAGCCAGGTTTCATTACCTTGTTTATCCTTTCAGCGTACTTGTGTGGTTTAAACTCAGAAAACATATTGTGATTTTGTTTGCAGATGATTTTTACCTCCCACAAAATAACGAAGAGAACATTCAGTTTGATTGCATTCATTTATTTGCCTATTAGTATGTTTGTAGCTATAATAAGAAAGTAAATGATTCCACTGTATATTTTATTTATGTGATTTGTCTGTATAGTAAACTGTAGAGCTTTTAAACACTAAAAAATTACAGATTCATGGCATTCAGAGTCCTAATTGGAAACATTATACAAAGGACTTGAAAACTACAGAGCTTGCATGGAGAATCAGAAGCAGAATTAAAGAATTTAATTCCTTCCCCTGCTCTTGCTGCATTCAAAGCACAAGATCACTCAGATCCACGTAGAACACCCTTATCTGAGTCCTACCAGAAGTTTATTAACCCTGAAGCAGTTACAATCAGTCAGAAATAAGGTATCTTCATGTTGATCACTGGTGTCTCTAAGTGAGTGCTTAATTTTTCTAATTTTCAGTGAGCTGAGATCATCAAATAACACATAGGTTTGTAAACCACTTTTGTAGTACATAGTCTAAAACAGGCAGTATTGGTACAACATCTCCAGCTTTAAAATTGTCTGAAGATAACCAGGTGCTTCCCTATATTGTTTTAGTCTTTAATGCTGCATCAGTTTCAGGAGCAGCCTCTCTCTCCTTGGAGGCATTCAGACCAGCTAGTAAAGTGCAACTAAATTTCTCCATTTATTATGATTAATGACATGTAGCAGGTCTGACAATAATTTTACTTCTAGTATTTTTGAAGTGGAAAGGCCAGGCTTCCCGTCTTGTGCCATGGGCTTGTAATGCACATGTTTATTGCATTTGTTTTCTATGTTATGGGAATACTATGGAGGAGTTTTTAGGAACAGGTTTCATCCTAACAGAGATAAAAAAAAAAAAAAAAAAGAGCCTTGGTTGCTATTTTTGAAGCACTTTTCTTTTTATGAGTGTTCCCAAGGATGGGGACATCAGATCCATTTCATAATTGTTTCTGTATCCTGCTGCATGCAAGGCACTGTAAAAGGTAGTTTATTAGTATAAATGAGGGGAAAATCCTGGCTCATAGTTCACTAAAAACCCTGTCTTGATGAGTCAGTATATTTCTACTTCTCTCCACCTCAAAGCAATTACTCTGATCTATGGATGAATCAGATGACTTTTGTTAGTTGTGTAGATATAATTTGCAAAGTTTTAATGGAAGAAAAATGACTTAGATATAAAATTCTTATTAAATAAAAAATGTATATATATACACCAGGAAAAATATCTAAAATGTGAACCTAGAAATAAGGCAGTCCTTAAAGTGAGGGTACTTAGTGTGTGACACAGCTTGTCAAACAGACTGATAAGCAGTGTATGATTTAAGGTTCTCAGACCCAAATGACATATTTTTATTTCACTCTCCAAACCTATTTTGCCCACTGAAGTTACATCAAAATTAATGCAAAGGAAACTTGGAAGTAAACTGCAGACCTGTGTTTCTGATGCCAAAGTGAAAAGAAGTACTTAATGACAAAAAGTCATCAAATAAATTAAACTGTTTCCTGGGAGAAATTGTAAGGATCTCAGCTTTGGATTAAACTGTTAGCATTATTATTATGCTTAGGATCAGAACATGTTCGCCTTGGACACACATATTAACAGCCTGTATCAGAAGCTGACTGAAAATATTTGGGGTCTCATTTCTCCTGGAAATTACATTTTTTCACTCCGTATTTTCAGAGCCAGACATTTGCTTGTGTTTCTGTCGGTGGAATTCCTCTAAGTTTAGACACCTCTGAGATGGAGGGCTCCTTATGAAGCAAGTGCATTTTAAACAAACTAACACTTCCCATGGCACAATTCATTCAATCTACTTTAGACACTTATTTTAGAAGCTGTAATGTCTTGCACTACTCTCAATATCCTGATTAGATTTCTTCTACCCAAAAGCAGCCCAGGAGACAATCTACATTTATTCTTAGTCAGATCAATCCCATGTACAAAACCTTTTGGTTCTGTCGTTCCTTCTTTTCTATACTCTTTTTCTTGTTATTAATTGTTATATAATCCTCCTTTTTGATGAGTTCAGAGGTGGGAAACAACTTTTTGATTCTGGGTGTGTACAGCACTTCAGTAGTAACATAGCAATCACAGCAAACCTCTGAGTCTGGAGTCCATAGTTTGGAGACAGTTGTGCCTCTTTGGAATAAGAGTGGTTAAATAAGGGTAAGGTTTCATCTTGGTTAATTTTGGCTATGTGTCAGTGACAGCTTTAACTAGAGGTCACATGGACAGCTGTGCTGAGTTCCATGTTGCTGAGACCATGCCATTACTGGTACCATCTTGTACCTTGGACCGCTGAAAGATGAAACTTTCAATACGAGACACTTTCCTGTGTCTTCTTGACATTCAGGTAGAAGTGAATAGAGGAACCCCTAGTGTATGTTGTTAAGTACCTGCATTTTGCACAGAGTAAATCATGTGCTCTCACGGTAAGAAGAGCACAATGTAAAATGAACAGAGAAGACTGTCCCTGCTTTCCTACACTTTCCTACTTCCCCAGAATAGCCACAAAACTGTGTCACAGAAGAAAATTGCTGCATCATTTTCCAGGCAGATGATGTTGTTTTAAAAATTCACTTTCCCAGATGCAATTTGTTGCTGACAAAGATCCACATTAAGAATAAACAAACAAATAAATAAATGCTGAAGCTTTTTTTTTTTTTTTTTTTTTTTTTCTTGTTTTTTTCCCTCCTGTGTGATTCTGCATGATTGCATTTGCTTCTTGTAAAATCAGAGGGTAATTAGCCATTCTGTTTGCCAACAGGTTTATAACTCGTCTTCTGGACAGCCCTCCGTGTTATAGCCCAGTGCTCCACCAGTGACATCTACTGGCTAACACCCTTGGCATCGCATACGGTGGAGAGTTTGGACATGGTCCAAGTGCAGGGTGGCATGGAAAGGCAGAAGCAGCATCCCTGGAGAACTATCATTATTGACAAAATGGGCCATGTGAAGGGTTTGCTCAGTTATGCAGCCCTCAAAATGCCTTTGATCACAGCCATCCCTAGATCATGGTTAAGTTATGAGTCTTTTCATTACTGATTAATATTCAAAAGGGCATGAAAAACTCACCTGTGGTTACAGCTGGTTTGATGAATATCCTTTATGTCTGATTTCTTGCTGTAGTGCCTCTTGGGTAAATGAAGTTTTGGAATGAGCCCCAGGTGGTTAGGGACATGGTTTAATGGGTGACATTGGTAGTAGGGTGATGATTGGACCAGATGATCTTGGAGGTCTTTTCCAACCTTAATGATTCTATGATTCTATAATCTTTAGCCCTATTGTTTTGCTCTTACCTATTCTCTGAGGAAAAATATTGTGGATGTTGGTATTATCATGTGACTTGTACAAAATGGAAAACTTTTGTCCACTGGTTTCAGCAAATGATAACCATGTGACCACAGCTATTCAATCAGTTGTAATGCAGTTTCCAAATAGATTTCCATTGCCTAACCTCCAGAGAGAAAATTTTAAACCATAGCTATGGGACTGGTAAACACTTACAGAAAAAAAAAAAAAAAAAAAAAAATTACCTTGAAAGGTTGATTTTCTGAAAGTTTGCATACAGTGATGTTATATATTTGATCTCCGATACATACTCCTGTGAGTTAAAGTTGTCATTCCTAAACTGAAATACCATCATTAGTATTTAGTTGAATACCTCCTTCAAAACAAATAAAAAATGAATGGCAAATATTAAGAGGAATTCTAAAGTTCAGCCATGTCTGTACACTTTAATAGTCACTATTTGCAAACATTACTCAACATCCAGTCCCTGTTAGAGATGAACTGCTGGTTGTTTGTTTGAAGCCATTGAACCATGTAAGGCAGGCAACACTTTGTAGCCTAGCAGCAAGCCAAAAATAAACCATGCTGTGTGAAACACTGACAAGCAATGGTGTTTCTACCTTTTATTTTATAACATACTGTGTCTTGGTCAAAGATAAGTGATGTTTAAGCAACCAGTAAAAGACACCCTTTTGCAGAATACTCTCTTGAAAAACTATTCCACTACCCAAATTCTGAAGTTCTGCTGCTGTATTACCTTTTTTTTTTTTTTTTTTTTTTTTTTTTTTCCTTTTAAATAGAACTTATTACACAGCTTTCTAAATGAGGTTACTGTCTTTCTACTTACACTGAAAAGACACATTTCTGTGACCTTTTGCTATGAAAAACCAAAGGAACAGACTTCGGCTGTTTCCACTCTGGGAGACCTTCCTGCTATTGCTATTTCACCTTAGTGCTTTCATTGGCAAAAAGTCACAGTTAAAAGCTATTAGATAAGGTATACTTCTGTTAGATAGCAGACAACACTGTGGTCATGACAATGAGCACATAACTGCCTGTCTCATTCCTGGACATGCAATACACGTCCTTATTCTCACATTATAAAAGCATTTGCTGTGTGGGCTGTAACACAGCCTCTGCATTATATCTGACACTTTTAATTGGAAAAATATCCAAATGCTTTTTAAAATTAATATTTATTTCCTAGAGCCACAGAAGCTTTTCCAACCCAAACCATTCTCTGATTCTATGAATTGCAGGTTGTAAATAAAATCATAGGGCAGGGACACTAGACCAGGTTGCTCCATGCCTTATCTAACTTGGCCTTGAACACTTCCATGTATGGGGCATACAGAACTGGGCAATCTACTCCAGTGCCTTGTCACATTCTGAGTAAAGAATTTCTTCCTTATATCTAATCTAAATTTAGGTCAGAGGTTGGACTTGATGATCTTGAGGTCTCTTCCAACCTAGAAATTCTGTGATTCTGTGATTCTGTAAATCTCCCCCTTTTTTATTTTATTTTATTTTATTTTATTTTATTTTAAAACCATTGATCCTTGTCCTATCATTACATGCTATGACCAAGAGTTCCTCCTCAGCTCTCCTGCAGCTCCCTTTAGGCCCTGGCAGGCTGTTGTGAGGTCTCCTTGGAGCCTTCTCCTCTCCAGCCTGAACAACCCCAACTCCCTCAGTCTGTCTTTATCGTAGAGGTTCTCCAGACTCTGAAGGTCCTCATGGCCTCCTCTGGACTCATCCTAATAGGTATAGGGGGCCCCAGAGTTGAACACAGGGCTCTATGTGGGGTCTCACGAGAGCAGAGCAGAGGGGTACAATACCCTCCCTCGTCCTGCTGGTTTTTTTTTTTTTTTTTTTTTTTTTTTTAGTATGCACAGCACAACACAGTTGGCTTTCTGGGCTGCAAATGCACATTGTCAGCTCACATTGAGTTTCATTTCCACATTATGAGATTCTTAAGGATGAGGTTAATCCCCTCTGAACAACATGCACAGACAGCTCATTTAAGTCATGACAGAATTCCTAGCCTACTCTTATATACACTTTTATATTGCAAAAACCTTGGAGCATGCTTCTTTCCTTACCTCTTCTGCCTTTATTACATTTGAATCTGTTTCAGCCAATTTAATGTTTCCTATTATGGTGGATCATGCAAAATATGGGATTGACTGGAATGTAGAACACAAGATAAAACTGAGCAGATGCAGATCCCAGTTCAATTAAAGCCAAAGAAGATGGATATTACCTGATAAGATATTTTAGAAGGAGCTTCCATGGTTTGTATGTACAGTTTAATTGGAAGAGGCAGATAATATATATTTCCTTTTGTACTTGATTCTGATCTTTCTACTTAATGGTTATTCTGGAGAATATAAAACAATAAAAACAAACTTACCTTAGACTAGTGGAAATCTTAGCTAAATCAGGAGCTATGGAAAAGGAGAGAAATCCATTCTACTTTTATTTGAGATACTTGGAGATTTCAGGAAAATCTTCAAAATCTTTGAAATTCCATGCCAAAGGCAGCATTTGGTTATACATAACTAAGACACATTCTTTCTCCAGTTGTAGTCTTCAATACCAATTGTCTTCAATACGTTAATGTACTTGACTCAGAAGTAGGGACTTAAAAACTGAATGTAAAACTTTCCTTATTCAAAGCTCAAGGACACTGAGGGTGGATTCTGGTAATATTTCAAGCACGGTCCAGTGGATCTAGTTTCCTTTTACATTGGCCCATAAACACCCTTGGGCTTTTCCTTAAAATTTCCTCTGATCTGCTCAAAACATTAAAAAATTGCTATAGAATCAGGTTGACAGCAGAAAGATGAATTACATTCCTGATGTGAGAAGGGTAACTACCATACTACCAATTGTATTAGAGTAAGAGAAAAAGGTTCATGGCTCTCTAGGGTGGAAATAAGACTTATGAGTAAAAATAAAAGATGAAACCTTGATATATGGGGTCTATTAAAAAGCTCTATAAATAAAGAAGAACACATCAGAAGAACTAAACAGGTTTAGAAACCACCATAAATTGTACCTTGAAGTCTGTAACTTGTAATGATAGAACATTAAGATCATCATTCAAATGAGCTGTCTCTAAAAGGTGTTTCATGTTGTCTCCCTTATTGCATGTTAACCTCCTGCTTGATGAATGGTTAGGGAAAAAAGGCACAATTCCTTCAAATAAGGAATCTCTGCCCATAAGATCTAATGTTTAGAAGAATTACATTACTATATGACTATGGTTACATTTATGACCTGTGCAGTCTCTCACTTCACAAAATCAAAAGAGTGGGGTTCAGGCAACTCAAGTTCCTATCTTGTGATTCTAGACATCTAAACAGTAGAATCATAGAATCATAGAATGACTTTGATTGGAAGGGACCTTAAAAATTATATAGTTGGACCCCCCTGCCAGGGGCAGGGATGCCATCCACTAGATCATGTTGCCCAGGGCCTTGTCCAACCTGGTCTTGAACACCTCCAGTGATAAGGCATTCACAACCTTTCTGGGCAACCTGTTGCAATGCATCACCACCCTCTGAGTGAAGAATTTATTCTTTATAGCTAATCAAAATCTCCCCTCTTTTGTTTAAAACTATTCCCCCAGATCCTATTATTATCTGCCCAAGCAAAAAGTCAGTTTTTTATAAGCCTCCTTTAAGCACTGAAATGTTGCAATAAGGTCATACTGGAGCCTTCCCCAGGCTGAACATCCCCAGCTCTCTCATCCTTTCTTCATAGGAGAGGTGCTCCATCCCCCTGTTCAACTTCATAGCCCTCCTCCGGACTCACTCTAACAGATCCACATCCTTCTTCTATATATCCAGAGCTGGATGCAGCAAGTGGGGCCTCACAAAAGCAGAGTAGAGGGAGACAATCACCTCCCTCCACCTGCTGTCCACTCCTCTGTTGATGCAGCCCAGGATGCAGTTGGCCTTCTGGGCTTCAAGAACACACTGCTGGCTCATGTCAGGCTTTTAATCCACCAGAACCACCACATCTGTGGAGTTGTGTTCCATGAGTCCTTCACCCAGTCTGTACTCATGTCTGGGATTGCCCTGACCTAGGTGCAGCACCTTGCACTTAGACTTGTTGAAACTCATTAGATTTAAATGGGATCATTTTCTAGATTATCCAGGTCCCTTTGGATGGCATCCCTTCCTTCTGTTGTATTGACTGCACCACTCAGCTTAATATCATCTGCTAACTTGCTGAGGGTGCACTTGATCCCACTGTCTATATTATTGATAAAGATAGTGAACAGTTCTGATCCTAAGACAGACTCCTGAGGGACACCACTTGTCACCAGCCTCCACTTGGACATAGAACCATTGACCATCACGCTCTGTATGTGGCCTTCAAGCCAATTCCTTATCCACTAAATGGTCTACTCTCCTAATCCATCTCTCTCCAATTTGGAGATCAGGATGTCATGTGGGACCATGTCAAAGGCCTTGCAGAAGTCCAGGTAGATGACCTTGGTTCATCTTCCCTTGGCAACAGACGCAGTCACTCCATTATAGGAAGCCACCAGATTGGTCAGGCACAATTTGCCCTTGGTAAAGCCATGCTGGCTGTCTTGGATCATCTCCTTATCTTGCATGTGCTTTGACATTGCTTCCAGGAGGATCTGTTCCATGATCTTCCCAGGCACAGAGGTGAGGCCTTTCTACCCTTTTTAAAAATGTGAGTGATGTTTCCCTTTTTCCTGTCACCACAGACTTCACCTGACTGCCAGGACTTTTAAAATAGGATGGAGAGAGGCTTCTTAAATCCATCAGCTAGTTCTCTCAGGACCCTGGGATGCATGGCATCAGGCCCCATTGGCTTGTGCCTGTTCAGTTTCATCAGGTGATCTCAAACCTGCTCTTTGTTGGGAGCCTTTGATCTCCCAGCCCTCATCTACAGGTTCAGTGAAACAAGAGACATGGGAATCTTGACTGGCAGTGAAGACTGAGACAAAGAAATTGTTGGGAACCTCATCCATCCCCATGTCTGTTGTTACCAGTTCTCTCTTCTCATTTATCAGAGGAGGTACACTCTCCTTGACCTTTCTTTTCTGCCAACGTGCATATAGAATCCCTTCTAAATGTTAAGTGTATAGCTCTAAGTTGGTCATCCTAATCTTTAGAGAAAATAGAGAGAAAAAGTTGCCTTCATAAACTATTTTTTTCTGTTGACCACTATATGCCTGTGCTAGATGGAGATGAATTGCCCTCTGGCGGTATTAATTTCTCTCCATTATTTCTAAAGGGAATCCATACTGATCAGTTCATATTTAGGCATCTAAAAATTAGATTTTGATGTCAGGTTATATGAATCATATTGAAGTGATGATGTTATGTACCAAATTTACTTAGTAGGCCAGGGAATTGTTAAGCTGTGGAAAAGCTGGAATTACCAAATTTATCAAAGTAGCAGTTATATCACCACCATTTAAAGCAGATTTTCTTTTAACTCATTAAAAGAAACACAAGGAAATAGGAAGATGATTTCTTAACCTAAGGATTCCCAAAGTTTTCATAATTGCTCAGTTCTGGATTTATAACTCTGATGATCCCTAATTTCAGACATTATTATGTTATTTTTCATTTTTTCCTCATTGCTTTCTTTAACATGTATCAGTGATCAGCCTAATGTTGTGATCTCCACGGTTGTTCTTGTCAGCCACTTTTGTCTAATGTTAGCATACATGTTACTGTTTTTTTTTGAGATTATTTAAATCATTGAGCCTGATGTGTGTAAAATGACTGTCCCATAATGTCTGCTGGATCTCAATCACAAGGTATATGTAAATTTTATTTTTCTGCCATCTTTTATGAGTGAAACTAGTTCTGCTGCAAGGAAAAGAGTCTTGCTAGGAAATCACAGAAGCTTTATATATACATTTTTAAGCTGTGATAACAATTTAAAAAAAACACACAAAAAAACAAATACAAATCTATCAGCTTTAATACACTTACTTACACATGTCCAGTAAGTTAGAAACTTATGGATAATAATGTATGCATTTTTCTTCACACAAGACAAAAACATTACATTGGTATTAACTCCTTTTGCTTTGAACCTCTCATCCAAAAATGCTTGACAGGAATGATTAAGCAGACATAAAACAGGTATTATGCAAGAACAAGAAAGTTATTTGGAATAACACTCAAATACAATCTGAACAGGTAGAACTACAATATCTAAAGACCTGGGTACCGTCCTTAGTCCTCACCCAGGGAATTGTCAATCTGCATATGATGCATTCTCTCAAGCCTGAAAAGTTTGCTGACTCCAGTCTTATTCCTCTAGTGAGTGCAGGAAGGAGGAAGGTGAGGCAAGAGGTGGTTGTACCTATATCACCTCGGTAGTTCTCTGCATTTTCTCTATGAGAAGAGAAAAGGTCAAAACCAACAGGTTCTTCTCAGCCTTAGGCCCCATAATACACAGTAAAGTCTAGCAGAGAAGGAAGATTGATATGTTCCTCCATTTTAATTGACAGTGAAGCCAATTTAGAGTTGGTATCACCTCACTCACAGCTTGAGCTTTGACACCATGATGTTGTATAACAAGCCTTGCTTTTAAATAGGCTTTCTTTGCAAGACTGAGCAGAAAAAATGTATCTATCTGCTTTCTGGTCTTATTTCCATTCTGTGGATGAAAAGGAGTGTGATCTGCCTCCACAGCCACTAGGATTCATTAAATGAATGCATTGAACATGAAGTTTCAGTGTTGGGCAATGCTATCTATACCGTCTCAAACCCAGGTAAAACTTCCTATGGTCCTGCTTGGGAAATTAGCACAACATTGTGCTAATGTGATGAGGTGGGGTCTTTCTGGCATCAAGACTAGTGACCAAAACCTACCACATGTATCTTTGAGGGTGGAAAGTCAATGGAGATGAGCACAACTTCTGATGGCTACTCTGGTAGATCACACCCAAGACTCAAAAACCACAAGAGCACCCACCACTACAAGCAGAGAACACCAGTTCCAAAAGAAATATAGTGTTTTGTCTTTATTAGGCTTCTAAGCCACTCAAAATATTTAAATTCCCAGTGAAAAGCCATATCTGCCTAGTTGCATGTTTCTGCCTTTAGGAAAGTTTTCTTTCAGCTTAATTTACTTTATCAAAATGAAATGCGCACACACACATACATACAAAGGTAATCCATATGAAAGTGAATCAAAATTTCTTCTTCCAGATGCATTTGCATTGAAAGGACAGCTCTACTTTGAAAGCTAATATAAAATGAACAAGTTCTTCTACAGGATATTTGCAGTACATATCCATAGAGATTGTATTTGTTTACAACATAAATAATCTGAACTTTTAATGTTCTTACTGGTATTATAGTACTAAAAAAAAAAAAAGAAAAAAAAAAAAGTCCAGATTACTTGGTTATCAAGTTTAATGCATTTCAAAATCTAGAATCAGAGATATTTGATTAAAAAAAGTAAAATCAAATATTTGTTTTTCCATATTTTTAAGATGAACAATTCAACAGAGATTAAGCAAATTAATGAGGACATCTGTTATTACCAGGTCTGTATTTTTCACATTTAAAAATATCAAGCTACCATAATCCAGGTTGTAGAATAATCAAAATAAACTGAAAAATGCATCTACATCTTCTCTGGCCCAACACAGGATAATTCCTGTATGATGATCCCTATATAGTCCCTAAAAAGTATCTGCCTAACTTGTCTTTATAACATTGCATTGATGGATACTCCATATTGTATTGTATTGATACATGATTATATATCAATATATATATTGTATTGATATATGACTGTATTGTATATGATACTCCATATTGTACTGACAGTCTCTCCTAGACTGCCTCAATATTTTCATCATAGGAAAAATCTTAAATTCTGAATTTGCAATGCTGTGATTTATGACAGTCTCTCCTTGTCATATCCATCAGGGATATCCAGAAGGTTATTCCTTTCCTCCGTGCAAGAGACATTCAGTCTCCCTGGGAAATCACTAACTGTATGAAATTTAACAAGAGTAAGTGCCAAACTCTGCACCTGGGACAGGTTAATCCTGTATACCCGTACTGACTAGGGAATGAGAGGTTAGAGAGTAGCTTTGTGGAAAGAGATCTGGGGGGTTCTGGTCGATGGCAAGTTGAATGTGAGTCAACAGTATCTCCTGGCAGCCATAGGGCCATCCTGGGGTGCATCAGGCATGGCATGGCTAAGTGCCATGTTGAGGAAAGTGATTGTCCTGCTCTGCTCTGTGCTGGTGCAGCCTCACCTCAAACACTGTGTGTAGTTCTGGGCACCACAATATAAGGACATAAAACTATTAAAGAGTGTCCAAAGGAGGGCTACAAAAATGGTGAAAAGTCTAAAGGGCAAGATATAAGAGGACTGGCTGAATTTACTTGGTTTGTTCAGCCCAGAGCAGAGCAGGCTGAGGGGAGGACCTCATGGTGGCCTGCAGCTCCCTCATGAGGGGAGCAGAAGAGCAGATGCTGAGCTCTGCTCTCTGGGGACAGTGACAGGAGCCGAGGGAATGGCATGGAGCTGGGACAGGGGAGGGTCAAGCTGGGCATTAGGAAAAGGTTCTGCACCAAGACGTGGTCAGGCACTGGGACAGGCTGGCCAGGGCAGTGGCCACAGCACTGAGCCTGAAGGAGTTCAAGAAGTGATTGGGCAACACTCTCAGACGTAGGGTCCAGTTTTGGGGTGGTTCTGTGTGGAGCCAAGAGTTGGACTCAATGATCCTGATGAGTTCCTTCCAACTTAGGATTTTCTATGATTTTATGATACTATGATTCTACATTTCTTCCTAGTTTCCTGTTATTTAGGGCAGATAACACCAGTTCCTGCCACATTTTTTCACTATTTATTCCTTAGCACTGAATATTTAAATTTATGACTTTTCAATTTTAAGTGAACGTTCCTTTCTCTTGGAGTGTGGAGTCCAATACTTGACATCAATCTCCTGCCAAGTTCTTAGCACTGGTGACTATATTGGCATGACAATTCAGGCAATTTTTCCTACATCTACATCTGGTTCTGAGTATAATTCAGAAGGCCTCATCTCTCTAGTACCAACACGTGCCTCTCCTTTGTGAGCATCTGAGTCACGGTGATTCCATTTGAGACAGCTCGCTGTTCAGTTTTATGGTATAGAAGCATATAATTATTTTTCCTTGCGTATATTTACACTAACATCATGTTTTTGGGTTGCAGATTACATGTAGCCTGACTAATAATTTGCCCCATCTTCAAATCATCACTGACACTCATTCATTGCTTTTAACCTCTTGAAAAAATGTTGTCTAACTTGCCAATTCCCATCCTGCCTATGTAAAGTCAGTTATTACTCATAAAGTGCACTACATTACACTTTTTCCTATTGCATTTTCAGTCTCTTCATATACATTTTTCTTTGCTGTGTTCTGATCTTTTTGAATGTACATTCTGTTTATAGTTTTCTTGAAGTTCCTCCCAAGTTTTGCTTGTCCATTAAATGAATTTACATTCTCTTTTGGATGATTCAGGCCATCAAAGAAGAATCAAATGCAGAACAGAACCCTGCAGAATATATGTGACATATACTTGCATTTGATATTGTAATCCTGATAACTACTCCTTTGGAATAGTATAGAGTGACCTTATTGCCAGTCTGTAATAATTTGACCAGGACCAGCATGTTCTGAATTTCTCATGAAACTGTCATGAGCAACTGTTAGAAGTCCTGACGATGCCATTGTATAGTTCATCAACTTTTTTCTTTCCTATTCATGAAGCGCACAAGAAAATCAGACTTTCTTAGCATGATTTCCGCTTGACAAATCAACACTGGCTGTTACTCATCTTTTTGCAATTATGATGAGAGAGGTTTAATTGTCATGTTTTATTCCAAGGGGATCCAAGTCCCCAAGGAGTGCACACGGAATTTTCAAAAGCTTCTTAAGGATGGAAATCCTTTTGATTTTCAGTGAGACATGAGACATGAAGAAAGGGGTGTGCAGATGAATTCTGAATGAATGCCAGGAGTGGGAAGGTGTGGGAAGTACATGTGAGTGGGGGCAACCTTAAGCCTTTGTATTCAGCAGGCATTTCACTCTTGGAGTAATTGCTGCTTGTAGCCACAGACGTCCTGCTGCCTTGTTTGGTTTTCTAGGCATTAATAAATTTAAGTGCCCAATTATTCTGGAAAAGAGGACTAAAGCTTTGTTAACAATGCAACTCAAAGGTGGTGACCTTGCAGGTTGTGCATATAATTCCAAGGGAGCATTCAAATAGCTGTCTGGGACATCTATATAGGAGAAGAGATCTATATTGTTCAGGACTTTTGGGAGGGCTTTGCAAGTTCTAATGAAAACTATTGACCTGTAATGACAAGACAAGGGAGAATGATTTTAAATTAAAAGAGAAGAGAATTAGATTACATGTTAGGAGGAAATTCTTCACTCAGAGGGTGGTGAGGCACTGGAACAGGTTGCCCAGAAAAGCTGTGGATGCCTGGAGGTGCTCAAGACAGGTTGGACAAGGCCTCAGGATAACCGATTTAGTGGGTGGCATCCCTGCCCATGGCAGGAGGGTTGCAACTAGATGATTTTTAAGGTCCTTTCCAACCAAAGTCATTCTATGATTCTATGATTCTATGACCTAGCATTAGAGCAAGCTGATTTACTATTACACTGGATATGTTTACAGGAGTTATTATCATGACTTTGTACTTCAGTGTAGACATAAACTAAATCAGAACACTTCACTAGTGTCCTTCCTAATTTACAGGGAAAGACCAATGATTTCCCCTCCATACTCTCTCAGATAAACAATAGAAATCTTCAGCAGTTTTCATCCCAGTTACCTTGTCATGCCCCCAGTTTGGTAAGGCAGGCTATCCTGAATGATATCTAAGCCCAGAGTGACTATAACAATATAACCGTCCTCAAATATCCTCTGCCTTTAATCCAGCTATTTTTCAGCTTTCTTAGCCCTGTACTTCTGCTGTAAGCCCAGTCTCACATTGTCATTTTGTTTGGGATTGTCTTGACTCTGTTCTCTTGTCTAATTTCAGCTCATGGAGATTTTACTGCAGTCCTGTCTGCGTTTTTTTTTTCTGCTCTAATTACTGAGCATAACAGTGCTAATTGACAAGCTGATTAAGTCAGCCATTGGGTGAATGGGGAGAGGTAGGGAGGTTTCCTTACATGATGCATAAAATCTATCTATTCTTTCATTACATTGGACATAAGGCCAAAAGGTTCAGCAGAAGTGTAGAAAAGAGGTCTGGTTTCTCATTCATCTCTTTTGTAGGGGTGTAGGTTATGTAGCCTGTTGATTTTCTATGGTCCTTATCTGTGGACACAACATTATTGTTTTTTTTTTTGCTTGTTTGTCTTACTACCGAATATTTTGCACAAAGGAAAGACAAGGTTCCTTCCTGCCTTCCTAAGTTCCTCTCACAGTCTCGCTCCCCTGCACTCTCTCTCTCCCTCTCTCCCTTCTTTCCTGCCTTCCCACCCTCCTCCCTCCTTTGCTTTTCCTTTCCCCCCCCCCCCCTTTTTTTTTTTTTCCTAGCTCTGGAGGCTGAAGGGAATGTTTGAATCAGAAGCAAGACAGCTAATATCAGACTCAAATAATGCTTTGCAAATCACTAAACACACTCTAGAATCGTGATGAATGAAACAAATTGTGCAAAATGAAACAAAAAGAGCCAGGTAAATTTCCGATCCAGGACTGTGTGACCAAGGCGGAGCTGGGCACCATGTGACAGGTTGAAACATCTACTGGCTTGTCAGTGTTGTTATATGACAACTTTCAGCTATCCACATGTTTAATGTCTAGGCTGAGGGTAGCTTTCTCTGCTTCATGTGAAACCATCATAGAGAAATGGGCACGTATGGAAGACAGTTCATACCATTCTATATAAGATCAAAATTATTTATTTCTATTGATTATTGTGAAATTCTCATTCCATGTCTTGTCTTTTGCCACTGAACCAACTGCTAATCAAACTGGCTAATCAAATTGGCTAATCAAACTCTTAAAATTTACTATTCTGGTTGCCTCTCCAAGCTACGTAAATGTTGGTCTGAAATCTAACTTGTCTGTAGTTAAAATTACCTTACAATACATAGTATATATTTATTGTTGGCCAGCTAAGTCCATTTCTTCTTATACTAGAAGTGTCATTCTTGTCTCTTTCCCAATAATTAGGAAAAACTACAAACAAAGTCAACCATTCCCAAGGTGAAAGATGTGCTCCCCCCTCCCCCCCTCCCCCCCCCGCCAATGAAAAACTAACAAACAAATCCACAAATAATTCTCTCTGTGTGTGGCAGAAAAGTCAATTTATTGCCATGAGATTTTATTTTTTTATGCTGAAGTTAACAATAAAAGCATGAAAGACAGAGTTAATCTTCTCTACTCCTTTTTTCTTTCTTTTTTCTTTTTTTCTTTCTTTTTTTTTTTTTTTTCTTCCCATGGGAGGTTTTTCAGAGGCTATGACTTAGTTTTATTCTTTTAGCTCAAATCTGAATATTTGTCGTTCCACAAATGAAATAGTTTCTTCTGTTAATTGCACAGATTCACAGTGGTTACTTTAAGAACGCTTTCAGAAATCTTTTATAAAGACACAAAGGAAGCAAGTGCCTTGTTCTTTCCTTATTCTGATTCTTCCACATTACTGCAGTGAGAGAGAAAGTTAATTAAAATGGAGAAATTGATGTATATATTACATGTTGCTGCACTGAACAATTTATGGGGCTTGATTTTCAGCTGATTTAAATTGTTGTAGCTCTCCTAAATAGGGAGATATGATAATGAGGGTCAGCAGGACTCTAGGGACAGAATCTGCTTTTCAACTTGTTGCAGAATGTACCATAATTACAGTCTATGAGAAAATGAAAAAATATATGTGCAAAGAATAATAACATCTGATAACAAGTCATTATTTCTTAACTTTCCATTTTTAGAGTAATGTGCTGAAATTACATTGAAACACTATAATTTCTTATATACATTAGGGTAAAGAGGAGAAAAGTCAGCATAGAAATGAAAACCTTTAAGGAATGATTTTCACAAAGTCACATTCATTCGAAATTAAGATATACTCTATGCTTGATATATTTCATAATTTGCAGGCAGAGACTTGGTCTAAGCTGACCACAGGAAAAAAGAACTGCAAGGTATGTGAGACAAGCAAAAAGGTATTCAGCCATTTTAGATCATTTAATTTACCTTTAAATATAACCCGTTAAACTTTTTTTTTTTAGGAGCTTATTATTTTGAAAGTTTCCATCAGAAACTGAGCAGGGAGTGTCGCTCTTTCAGACTCCTGGAAGAATCCAAACAAGATGAAAGAAATAGTTAGTCTTTCAAAAATAAATGTACATGGCTTGAACTCTTGAAGCATTTCATGCAGTGTGGTGCAACAGAACTTAACTTTGCCCATCAGTATTCCTTCCAGAAGATTTGCCTGCTGACATTTCAGTGAGGTGGCATTTACTTCTGGGAATACATGACATGTTTGGTGTCATGTATTCTTTGCAGTGACTCTTCTGTTGGCATGTAAAGGTCGCTTCAGTAGAGAAGTGCATTTGTAAATTTCCCATGAAAGAGATTCTGGGCATGAAGCATTCACTGAATAGTTAAGTAGGTGTCTTGTCTGGCGACTGGTCTTCTTTTCTTTTTGCATTGCCTTCTTTTCTTTTCCTCTTTTCTTTTCTTTTCTTTTCTTTTCTTTTCTTTTCTTTTCTTTTCTTTTCTTCTTTTCTTTTTTCTTTTTTTTTCTTTTATTTTCTTTTCTTTCTTTCATCTTTTCTTTCTTTCTTTCTTTTTCTTTCTTTCTTTCTTTCTTTCTTTCTTTCTTTCTTTCTTTCTTTCTTTCTTTCTTTCTTTCTCTTTCTTTCTCTTTCTTTCTTTCTTTCTTTCTTTCTTTCTTTCTTTCTTTCTTTCTTTCTTTCTTTCTTTCTTTCTTT
>NC_048894.1:3524637-3571732 GCF_011077185.1 Oxyura jamaicensis
CTTCCTTCCTTCCTTCCTTCCTTCCTTCCTTCCTTCCTTCCTTCCTTCCTTCCTTCCTTCCTTCCTTCCTTCCTTCCTTCCTTCCTTCCTTCCTTCCTTCCTTCTTTCTTTCTCTCTCTCTCTCTATCTCTCTTTCTCTCTTTCCCTTTCTCTCTTCTTTTATTTATTTATTTATTTTTAAATTTGTCTAGGTTGGCAAAACTGAATGGATGATTAGTCGGTGGGACTAAAGCTGCTCTTACCGTTTTCTTAGCCAAACAAATAAACTATTCAGATAAGGAAATTCAGAGTACAGAACTCTCATTGGCAACCTCTTGTACTTTTAAGGACACACAATCTCTTCCCCTATGCTTAGATTCTCTTACTGACTCCAGTATGGGATGGAGGACATGGAGAAGACAGAGGCAGGATCTACTCAGAGACCCACAGTGACAAGATGAAAGGCATCACACAGAAATTGTGTCAAAGGAAAACTGTTTAAACTTTGGGAAAAAAAAAAAAAAAGATGTTTTATTATGGAAGACAGTCAGATAACTGGAAATCAGAGAGGTTGTGAGGTACTTGAAAACAAGTTGCTTATGCCCTCAAGCAGTCTGGACTAAACTGACCATGCTTTGAGCAGAGTGTTAAACCAGGTCATTTGCAGAGGTTTATGATGATTATATATATACATTTTATGAGCAATTTAAGTTCTTATTTGGAACTTAAAGTATATTTGGCCCCTTTTGTGAAACTTGCAGAAGTCTGAAAAAAAAATGTAAAATGCTACACAATGATACTCTCACACAAATGCTGCGTAGCTACTCCTAAAGCTGATGCACCTTAATAATTGCTTTAATTTCTAGCACTGAGACAAGGTTACCTGTTATGCCACATCAGTACAAATTCAAGACCAAGGAGACTGTTTCCTCCAGAAAACTTTCCTATTGCTAACAAATATTTGTTCAATGTCTGTACGTCTAATCTTTGTACTGTGCTGTAAACGTCAGAGATCAAGTAGCTTAGAAGTCTATGACGTAGATGTGTCTCTTCATCCCATGTAATTCCTCCCTATCACATGTGGCTGATAAATTGGTGGGAACAGAGAAGCTATTTGGCCTAATGGCCCCTAATTTGGCAGAATTCCACGCTGTGAAAAAGAACATAAAAGAATGACTAAAACATGTTTTTCCTCACTAAAGCAAAAATAACGATTGCTAGTCTCAGTCAATAAATCTTGACTTTTTTTTTTTTTTTTCTGATTTTATTTTCAAGCTCTTATGGGGAAAATTTGGTGGTGAGCTAAACTGAATATGGAAGATCTTGTCTGTGTAACCAGGCATATGGGTAATTTAGTACCATAAGGCACAATGCTTGTTCCTTCTCCCTACCTCCTTGCAATCCTATCCCATGGGATCTATAGTTTACTACTTTTGAGCAGTAGCAGCCTCAGGAATAGCCCTGCAGGGCTTGTTTCAGCCTCTGACTGAACCTAACAAAACCTCAGTGAATTAAGCCACTTCCAGTTGATTGATGTGTTACTTAATTAGAAAAATAAAATAAAATAATAAAATAATAATAAAAAATAATGAAACTTGCTTGTTATCTTAAGTAGAATTATACTTGATAATACTAGATATATTTTTTAATGAAGATACTTATACAGAACTTGAACATATTAAAACCTGAGAGAGGCTCATAAATTTGGACATACTTATCCTCAGGCAAGAAATCAAGATTATTTATCTCAAATTTCCCAGAAACTTTAAAGCAGTGGCTTCAACACCAGGTCTTTGAGAGCGTTAAATATACATGTAAATTTTCTTGCAAAAGCCTGTATGCTATCCAGGTCTGAGCATTGTGCATCTGAGCATTCAAATGTGGCATGTGCTTATTTTCAGGAGTCCTCATTAATCAGTAGGACTTGCCACATGTGTAGACAATGGAACGTGATTGATATTAGCTTTGTCCATGACAGGTTGGGATGATCCACATGGTGTGTGCTCCAAACGCTATTTTCTCCTTGGCATGGGTACAAGAAAACAGTGGTTAGTCATACAAAGTCTTTTGGAACAGTTTTAATTAGAATCATGTGAAAGTTATCCAATACAAACTGTTTGATTTAAAAGAAATATTGATTTGCCAAAAAGGAAATTATTTTAAACAAAGTGTCAAGCATGGAAAATCTCAACCTTAAAAAAGTTTCACACTTCTGAAATTTTTCAGAGGGGCCGCCTGATATTTTCCAACATAAAATAATAATAATAAAAAAGGTCATTTGAAATTATTTTTGTCTTCAAAATGTTTACAGTTATAATTTAAAATGCTTAAAAATTTGGACCCTGTAGATACCAAAAAAAAACAACAACAAAAACTAAAAAGAAAATCTGTGATTGGTACGTAGCAAATGATTTTTAGAGTGTCCAGGTGAAGCTGGTAGTATACATCATTTCAATTAAAATGTTCTTAAACTCAAAATAAATCACATCATTTTTTGGGGAAACATACCGTAGGGGCCAATCTGGCATTGTACTTTATTCCCAATCCAAAAGCACAGAAAATAGCCCTGGCTGAGAAACTGCATCCCTTCCTTTACAATTCCAAGCATGGCCATCTGATTGCAACAGAGCATAAGGAGTTTTATTTTAAGGATACCATATCTAGGAAACATACTAGCAAAATGGACTATTTGCATGCACTGAAATCTGAAAGGGTGGAGGAACGTTTATTCTCTTCTTTGTTATGATTTTAGATTTGAATATAATAGACACTTCCCTTCTCTTTCTCCCTATTTCCTTGTCTACTTTGGTTGTTTAGACTACAAACTTTCAAACAAAAGATTGTCTTTTACTGACTACTTCTACAATAATTGGTCCCTCATTGCTGTCGGGACATCATTATTATAATATTAGTTATCATCACCATGTTATCTATTAATGCCAAAAATTGATGGAGTGCTCTGTCAGTTGATAGGATTTCACCTGTAACTACGAATGAGAAAGGATAAAAATGTCTGCACATGAAAGGTGTTTTGGAAAATATGCATATAGATTTCACTGAATGGTTTTGAGCTGGGTCCCCCAAAATACTCCATAGGAACCTGCAATTTCAAAGGTTTTTGCACAGTCTTTTTTTTTTTTTTTTTTTTTTTTTTTTTTTTTCTTTTCTTTTTGCTTCCTTCACTCTCAGATTTTTAATCTCTAAAATGAAAAATGATCTTTGAGCATGAAAATTTTGTGCTATGACCCCAAGATCTTTCTTCACAATAAGATGCCTCGTTTTTTTATTTTTTCATTTTTTCATTTTCTACCCAGCTCAAGGTCTTCACCTTCACCTTGATCCTAAAAATCATCACTTTTTAATCTTACTGAGTATAGCTAGGACTGTGAACATTTTTCATCTCCAAAGACATTGTACTGGGTACTCATGCCCCAATTAATAATTATTTGCTTTGGAGGAGCAATAGTAAATAGTAACATTGCCTTGTGTTCTGAAAGGTACTACACACCCCTATAATTGCAGTTGAGGACAGAAGCTGTACAATAACTTTATTTATGCAAGTTTCCACTTACATTTTTTGAAATTATTATAAAAAGTTTTTTTTTTTTTAAAGGTTTTATCTATGAAGTAATCTATAACATGATTTACACAGAAAGAATATTATGCCAAAAAGAGTCTTAATTGGTTTCAGCATTTTCTATAATGTGTTTAGAACATGATGGTTCCTCAGTAAATGAAGACATTAAAAACAGATGGTCAAGAACATAGCAGTTCCATGAAGAGGCTGAAATTAGCTCACTTACCCATTCTTTTACAAGACCTAGCAGTTACTGCACAAATGCTGCTTTTGCAGCTACTCAGCACATAAAACTACTGGCTAATGTTTGTGGAGTTTTCAGAAGTGGATACTTCTGTAAGTCCTGATGGAGAAAAAGGTGTCATTTGAACACAGCTCACCTTTCAAAGAAGTACGCTGATTGCCTCACCTTAGATTTTGGAGTGGGATTTATCTGAAGAGCTAAAGAGCTCTCATTCAGGATCATCATCTTGGTGTTAATATTCTCCCGAAAACATGTTCAAAATAGGCTAGAGAACTGCAAGGCAAAGAGGCAGTTTTTCTCTTTTGTTTAACAGCTAGTGTGGCTTCAGTGGTACCACTTCACCATTTCATATAAACTTACACAGAGGATAAATTGCTCATGAAGGACATAAATAGTCACAGGTTTCCAGCCCTGCTCTCGTAGTATATAAAGTGCATGTTGGGGTAGACACTAATTCCAGGGAAGGGACCCCTAACCATGAAGAGAAGGCATCACCCAGGCATGTTAATCATTCTTGCTGGTCCAAGATTTCTTGTGTTCACAGTCCATTGGAAGGTACAGCCTGAGCAGAAAGCATGGAGGGTAGGGTAGAGTTTCCATAGGATTTATTTATTTATTTATTTTCCCCAAAGACGAGCAATATCTAATTTAAGAACAAAGACTGGGCTGATATGGGACAATGATGCAATTTCACTCAAGCAGCAATGGTGTCAGGAAAACTGTGTGGTAACTCAGGATTTAAGAGATTTGAAATTTGGAAGTTTAGGGCTCTCCAGATTTATGTGAAGGAGGATGGGAATTATTTTGATTGTGGTTTAGATAGAGGCTGTTTATATCATATACCTTTGTTCTACGTGATCAGCCTAATGACACAGAAGAAACTAGAGATCAGGAATTTAATTTCAGTTCAGACAGAATATTCTTACATCATACATTTCACTTATTCCTGGATTAAAGCATCATAAGTATTTGGCATAAAAATGCAGTTTATGTAACACCCAATTAGTATCTATGCAATTGCAGTGAAAGTCCCATGAAAACAGAAAAAAGCCAATTTTCCCGAACAGAGTTCTGACTCATTAATAAGCAACAACATCCTATTACTCACCTACTGTGTAGAATGTGTAAAAGAGGTTAGAGGAATAAAAAGAACATCAAGAAAGATTGGGACCCACCACAGACTTTTTCTCAGCATATAACAGTTACTAAAGAATAAACAAAACACATTTATTCAGATGTGAGAATTACACATGTTTATGTAAAGAAAGAAAGTTTATAAAGTATATAAACAACCCTTATAGCTTGAATTCACTTTTATCACGAGAGTAATGTAACTTCATCCCTACCACAGGGACTTGCTATAGCCTGCAGTAGAATAATTTTTACATCAGGAAAATGAATTCATAAAGCTTCTCATAAATCTCCAAACTCAGTCTATTGCCAGTCTCAGAGGCCTTGACATTTAACAGCAATCTATTTTTTGGTTTTCAAGAGGAGAGTCTGAGGGAAAGATGCAGACTGACAGTTACTTTTCTGTTGCTTAACTAGTTATTCTAGGTCAGATGAGCTGTAGTACGAGACCAGGTACAAGCTTGTAGCTGCAGGAAATTCTTATTCTTCCTGTTAAGGCTGAGCAAATTCATACCTTTCTGTCTTTTGAGAACTAGAGTTTACTACTTTTCGTTCGACAAAGTAACCTTTAAAATTGCAAAAGCGTTCACAAATAATTTCGCTCACTGTTTCTAGTCTGTTTTCCAGACTGGCAGAAATTTTATACCAAATGGGCGTCACCTCTTCCCATCATTTGCATCCCCAACATGTCATTGTTTTGTACTTTTCAATGATGTAGGGCACATGGGGAAGCAAGGCAGATGTTACAGAGATAGGTGTTACTTTGGCTTATCTCAACACTAGTCCCAAAATTGTTCCAAACAACATAATTAGGGTTTGTAGTTTTTTTTAGAGCAAACAGGAATAACACAGATGAGTGGTATTTACTGCCGCTAGTGACAGTAGTTCCCTATTTTTCCAGATTGCTTTCCCAAAGATAAAATGAACTGTCCTGCATCTGAGTGTGCCCTGGCAGCCAGGAGGGCCAACCGTGTCCTGGGGTGCATCAAGCACGACATCGCTAGTAGGTCAAGGGAGGTGATTGTCCCGCTCTACTCTGCGCTGGTGCGGCCTCACCTCGAGTACTGTGTGCAGTTCTGGGCACCACAGTATAAAAAGGACATGAAACTGTTGGAGAGTGTCCAGAGGAGGGTTACGAAGATGGTGATAGGCCTGGAGGGGAAGACGTACAAAGAACAGCTGAGGTCACTGGGCCTGTTCAGCCTGGAGAAGAGGAGGCTGAGAGGAGACCTCATCACAGTCTACCACTTCCTCGTAAGGGGGTGTCGAGAGGCAGGAGACCTTTTCTCCATTAACACCAGTGACAGGACCCGCGGGAACGGGGTTAAGCTGAGGCAGGGGAAATTTAGGCTTGACATCAGGAGGGGGTTCTTCACAGAGAGGGTGGTTGCACACTGGAACAGGCTCCCCAGGGAAGTTGTCACTGCACCGAGCCTGTCTGAATTTAAGAAGAGATTGGACTGTGCACTTAGTCACATGGTCTGAACTTTTGGGTAGACCTGTGCAGTGTCAAGAGTTGGACTTGATGATCCTTAAGGGTCCCTTCCAACTCAGGATATTCTATGATTCTATGATTCTATGAGTGTCACTGGAGAATTACTTTACTGCTACCGATATAGTGAGAATATCAGATGGTCAATATAGAGGAAATGTAAAAATTCTCATCATTGGGAGAAAAAGGAAAGTTATCACTTGAAATGGTCCAAATTCATTCTTGCAGAAGCTATCAACAGTTTTCATGAATATCTACAGCCCAGCAGGGTCTAATTTTGCTCCAAGCATGTGCAAGGTCTAGCTGTCTAGTTGTCCAGGCCCTCGCATGTTCGTTGTGCTTCATTAAAGTGGTGTTACAGCAACTTCAGCATTTCTCCTTCCCCCACGTAATATGCTTTTAAGACATTATGATGACTGTGCAGTAGTTGCAGGCAGAAGTTGCTGAAACTCTTATAACAGTTAATTGAACTTCACCACTCTCTTCTGGGACAGAATACCCCAGTAATACAGTCAGGTGGCTGAAGAAGTATTTAAAGTATTCTTTTTGTATTTACTGAATTCATCAGGGAAAACAAACAACTCTGAAACCTGCAGAATGTGGAATGTTTGTTCAAAACAAAGCCTTGTTCACTTCTCAGGGCAAAATGGCTTTCCATTTTGGAATTTAATGTATTTTTTGTAAAACCACAAAAGACTTGAAAAAAATCAGTATTTTGTTTTCAGCTCAAACAAGGTATTTTATTTAATTTCAAGAGCTTTTGCAAGTTTTTGGTTAGTTAGAAGATGTGGATACATTTTTTTTCTATTATTCCAAATGGACTGGAAAAAGTTATTTAACCACTTTACTTTAGTTTTGGCACACATATAGATCAATTACTTTCTAGCAATTTGCAGGCTTTATGGACAGGTAGGTCTTAAGAAAGATCTGAAAGAAAATAATGCTGTTGTATACAAAATGTGAAAGAAAAAATGATTTGCACAAAATGTGAAAGAAAATGCAGGATTTGTTGCTTCATTTTGCATACTTCTTAATATAGTGGTTTGCAGGTCCTAACCCATCACAACAATATTAATAGTATTATTACAACATGAAAACTTACAATGAATATGGTGAGCCTGATACAAACTACTCTCTATTGGGATACAAAAGAGATGCGGGGCCACAATGAACTTTACAGGATCTAACTTAGATTATTTTAGAAAGTTACCAATCCCATATGTAAACTCCTGCAGCAAAGTCAGCACAGTAATAATGTGAACATTCTGAATTCAGTTCGGTCCAAAGTCCTGTAGCTTAGTTCCACTCCACCTTCGTCAGCAGCTTTAAAACTAATCTCCAGATTTTCAGCTATCTACTGATATAAGGAGCAGAAAGCTTTGGTTACAGTTCCCACGTCACAAATGCTTGGGCAAAGGAGGGCAGACACATCCTGAACAGCTGTAGCTATTTCTGGCTTGAATACCTGTTCATAACTTTATTTTAAAACCACACAAAGGACTTAGGAGCGGAGCATGAAATGGCTTTATTTCACATCCAGAGTGTGAAAGGCAATGTTTCACCGTGACTTGGGCAGTGTTTCTAGACCTCTGTGGACACTTAGCATGTTAGGGCCTTAGTGAAATTTACACATATGCCTGTCAATAGAGTTGATTTTTGGTGTGCCAAAACACAGAGGAGAGAAATTTCAGATAGGCATAGATCTGTGACACTCCCTACCCAATTTTAAGTGTCTTTAAACCTGACCCTGAAGAGGCTTCTGTTCCATGTGGTATAAATGTTGCCTAGTGATAGGGTTTGTATTCCTCTATATACAAGAGCTACTCTTTATTCTGTCTTCCTACTTTTCCTTTGACATATAAATTACAGATAGATATCTTGAAATAAGTCAGTTGCTCACATGTATGACTAGTTTTATTTGTTCTAAGGTACTCAGTATGGATACTGGAGAACAGCAAGTATCATATGGGACCTATGGGAGATCTGCACACTTTGAGGAGGGGGAAAGCTGGATGCCAGGTAAAAGTACCCCATTATGTCCAGAATAACCAATTGTTTCCAAAATTAAACAATCCTGTCCCAGGTCTCCACAGGCTATGACAGGACTATAGACATCTCCATGACCTATCCTTATCCGTCATCTGACATCTCTGTTATCTGGAACTGAAGCCACCTTAAGGTGTTTCTGAATTGTGACCTTCAACCTCATTTTCAGTTCTTCAAAACATAAACAAATGAATTGTTTTCAGGTTATCAGCAGTTTCAGTGATAGCTGTAAGGAGTTTTTTTTTTATCATAAATTATTAAATATGTGCTATATGCATCAAGATTTAATGCAATGTGACTTCAATTTTGTATTACTTTTAATAATGTTGCAACTGTTTTCATTTAATTCCCTTGTTTGTATCAACCACCCATTATCCTGTTTAGATTAGCAATAGCTTTGGGCAAAAATTTCCTGAATATATTTTGAACTGGGACTGGGAAGTTAAGTGCTACTTCCTTTCTTGTCTCCGTGCCCAAGACTGAAAGCAGCACTTAAATGCCACGTAATGGCTAGCCAAGGACTTTTAAAACAGAGTCACATACATTGATTTATGTAAATTTCATTTACAGCAGCATAGAAATTATATGGGCTAGAACAGAAGGAAGCAGTTACCCAGAAGAATTTCAAACTTATTCTTTGATCTTGCAATTGTTTAAGCACCATTTCTCCTGCAGAGCAACACTTCAGAAATAGGATGAAAAGAGTATTCTAATAGGAAGAGGATAAAGAAAGGTATTACAAATGGATCATTTTGTGTCTCCAACGTGACATAAATTTCTGATGATAAATGGTGGGTGTCTACCTTCATATGTAGAAGATCATGGGTGCCAAAATCATTTTTACATTTTTACCATTTTTTTACCATTTTAAGAGGGGAGACACACAGCAGGAACAAATGTCTGAGAAAAAGTAACCAAGAATTTACCACTCCCCCAAGCAAAATGTACCTGGGGACTGTTAGAACAAACTACCAGAAAATATGCTGCATTTACCACCCTGAGATGTTTATAAAAGCAAGATAAGGAACACTCCTAGAAGTTATGATTTAGTCAAACATGAAGTAGACTTTAATCAGGCCAGTGTTACTGCCTCATTTCAGTGGCTGGAAGGCAGCTGGACTTGAAAGGTAATGCCTTTAAAGGTAGTGCAGCTCCTGCTCCTGCCTGGAGGGTCAGAGTGCTTCAAACAACCTAGGAACGTACCATGCATTGGTGGCATTCAGGGATGAGCTGGAAAGTATTTATCAACCCATTCATATATTTCACCATCTTTACAGAAACAGCACGGGGCATTCTAAAGAGTTATACCTCTGCACCAGTGTATTTACAGCTGGATGCCCATTGCTACGTTTCCTTCAGCAGCACTCTGGTTGTGACCATTACACAGTCCCAGGGAACTACAAACAGCAGGCAATCATTGTAGCTGAAAGCGAGCATGAGTATTCAAGACTTACCATCCATACATAATATTCAAATTGTGAATATTAATCAATTTTCTCAGAAAGTAAATGTTGTGGTCTGGAGCAGACTCAGTGCCATGAGGTATTTTCTATTCTGTGGCAGCACCTCCTGCACACAGCTGGGAACAAATAAGGAGAGTGCACTGTGGTAGGATTAGAAGGGGCTGAGACAGGTGGGAAAGATGCTAAACTGAAAAACTAGCAAGGCCAGCGCTCAGAAAATACCGTTTTTCCCTCCTTCAAATTCAAATAAAAATAAAGTTTCTGTTATTAAAGCTTCATATATCATGAAGCTTGAAAAACATTGAGCAGGTAGGACAGATGGAGGAGTTCTGTCTCCATGGAGTGACAGTTGACAGTAGTCCATCACATGTTCTGTTTGAACATCTCTTTTCTCAAACTCTGCCAAATGCAGCTGACCTCAGCTTTTCAAAGACCAAGGACATCCACAGCAAAACCTTTTCAGGAGCATGGTCATTCACACTTGGCATCGAGGCAACTGGCAATTGCTACACTTTTTCTCCCACCCAAATGTACTCAGACTGCCCCACACTGCTCAGATCCCATGAACATGGCCCCCCTCCAGACTGCTTTCCCCAGGGCTGACTACTGGCCTTGTCACTTCCATGGGGCACTGATGTGCAAGGAGAAAAGGGCGGGCCACAAGCCCAAACTTATGAAGGGATGTAGTGGAATTTAGGCTGCAGGAAACAGAGAGATGCAAGAATTACTTCACCTGTAACCTATAAACCTTTACAAAATGTGCAGGATAGCTTCTCCCAGCATGGTTTTGACATATGACAAGATTGGTTTTGTGCACAAAACACATTTTCTTCAGGTGTGTGCTCTGAGATGACAAGAGAAGTCATGGCTGTGGGCTCCTGAGCAGCACTTACAAGCAGCCCTTTACAGCCCTGAATTATGGCTTAGGCTCTTCTGCAAATAATCCCCTATGAAAACTGAGTGATTGTGAACAGCCTGAAAATGTCAAGATCACTTAGTTTAGTAAAATCACAATCAGTTTATTTTGAAATAAGGGATATGTTTCACCAGGGCTCTTCCTAAGCCAGAGTTTTCAGCTTTCAGCATCTACTTCTTTTAGAAATTGAGCCTGTAAAAGGTCACAATGAATTTGATTTGGGTTTGTTTTGTGTGCTCTACAAAAGCCAACAAAGAAAGGAAAAAGCTTTATTTTGTACATGAAACAAACACATGAACAAAAGGGAATATGAAAGCAACAGAAAATACAATCAAGTTTGTATTGGATCCTAGAGTCTGAATCAGGAGCAAAATTTGATAAAGGTAGGAAAAGGAATAGCTAAAAATAGAAAGTTACAATGGAAAATTTTCTTCAAATTTCTGTAAAGACTTATCTGCCTTGCATGGATTGTGAGTTAATTAAGCAATAAGTTGGGTGAAATGTAGTTTTATAGGGAAAATCTGCAATGATTCATACAGGCATACAGGGCTCTACAGAACAGATTATATATATATATATATTTCCCTTTCTGTCTTGTTTAGGGTTAAATTTAATTCTTAAAGGTTAACCTCAATCTAATGGCAGATTTCTAATAGACTTTTTTTTGCGATTTGAAGCAGTTCTTGGAAGGTTACACAACTCCATTCAGTGACTTATTTTCAGTCTTCTTTTTATTTTAATCTCTTCAGTTTTAGAAATAATTCTGTTCCATTCCCCCACTCCAAGTAGTTAATAAGATTATATTCTGCTATATTTAAACAAAAATAGGAGAATGGTGTGATAACATTTCACCTTCACTGTATTCAAAAAGCAGCTCCATGAATACAAAATGAATGAAAACTGGGTTAAGACTGTCCATCTCCCAAAGACAGGGAGCAAAAGAAGTGTAATCACAGTAATTGATCGTGTATGAGCAGAGAACTCTCTCTTGGTAGAGAATGTCAGCTACAGTAAATCATCACAGTTGTCTCCTATTTCAAGTATTTCATATATACTCTAGAGGCATGTGGCAGGTTCTAACTAGGGAACAGGAGTGAATGACTCCATGTGTCATTCTTTACAAAAGGAGACCCAAGTAGGAGCTCCCATTGTAGTATTGGGAAATAACAAAATCACTTTTGCAAGGTAATTTTTGCAAGGCAGCATGGCAACATTATTAATTCCCTGTCTTTATCATGGTGATCCTGGAACAAATTCCTCACAGTAAATGTTGATGTGAGGAGGTGTCAAGGGTGCTTAGAACAGGTTCTCTGAGTAAGTGAAACTATGTAGTAAAAGTCATGGTACTTGAAAGACAATCAAAGCCTCACAGCACATGGAAATGAGGCAGTGCTGCAAGGGAAACTGAGGAAGAACAGGAAATAATTCCTCTGTATCTTTCATTAAATGTTGAGCTTTCTAAGAGAGCTCTTGAATACCATTTGAGGACTGCAAATGAAGGGCCAGAAATGATGATACAAAACTCCTATTATAGAAGAATTGTAAATCCATTTAAATAACTGAGGTTTTGTAAATTGCTCAGATATACTAGAAAAACTTAAAAGTATGTGCTGGCATGCAAATGATAGCTTGTTCTGCAGGGAATTTGTAGTTCATGATAATGCCCCTTCTGAATCTCTTTCTCTGTAGCTGTATATGGAGATGGCACTGTTATTTCATGTGGTGTGGAAGATAAACTGTGAAGTGCTTTAGAGATAAGACTAGACCAATATATACACAAAACATTTTACCTTCCAGGTAGATGAATAAGAACTTGAAACTGAAGTGTTAATTTCTTTTCCACAGGCAAACCAAGATTTCCAAAAGAAAATCTTTTATTGATGTTTTCACAGCACACAAAACTCTTAAGCACTAGGGCCATGACTTGTGAGACTCTATACTTACTATGTGAAACAGCCTTCCTGGATCATGTTTTGGGCACTCTTACTGAGAGCACAGTTTATCTGCCATACCACAGAAAATGGTAACACGAAATAACAGTGCCATGAACTTCGAAGTTATGGGGTTGAAAAAATTAAGATTCACACACCGTATAACCTTATGTGTTTCAAGTCACAGATTTGACACAAATTTAGATGTCAATGTGTGAGGCTCTACCTGAAATCTGGGTGTCTAAGATCACATTGCACTTAGTGGAAATCAAGCCAGTGAAGGCAGAGGAGCCCACAGACTTAGCAGGCTGAGTGTAACAGCTTATCTGAAGAAATTTTTCATAATGAGGGAGGTGAGACACCTGCACAGCTTGCCCAGAGAAGCTGTGTGTGCCCCATGCCTGGCTGTGTTTAAGGCCATGTTGGATGGGGCTTTGGGCAATCTGTTCTGATGGGAGGTGTCCCTGCCCATGGCAGGGAGGTTAGACTAGATGATCTTTAAGCATCCCTTCCAAACTATTTTATGATTCTATGATTGGAGATGCTCTTTATTATCTATTTTGGCTTCCAGCTACCATTCCAGGAGGATGTAAGTATCCTGTATATTTGACGTGCTGTGGCTGGTTATCTTAAATACCTCAGGGCATCTCAAGCAACAGTATGTGTTTTCCTTAGCATGAGATAAACTGTTGTCTAGACTCCACTGCCTATATTGACTAATTCTCCAGTGGTTATCAATGCAAGTTTAAAAACCAACTCAGATAGATACACCTTAATTTAAATATTTCACATCACAAACCAAATCCCAACTTTGGTATATTTCTACAGGTCCAACCTTCAGCATTCAAGTCTGATACCAGATTGCCATAAATTTGTGAGGCATGGTGGTCAAGATCAGGCTTTAGTGGACTCTTTACATGTAAAGGCAATAAGTGGAAGCCGGTCTTTAAGCAATGACCGTGTTGTAAGTATCTACTCCAGACTTCATGGTTAGTAATATGCAGAAAAGGCTAAGAAATATGCAGAATTAGGCTAAGAAATGAATTTCTTCATCTACATCCTTCTCCTTCTCATCCTACATGTTCATCGCTCCTGCCTCCACCCCAGAGAAAATAAAAGAAACTAGACTAGCAAATACAGAAACACCCCCAGGAAGAAGAGCAGAATCTGGTACAATCCTCCACAGTAGATGAATAGCACTTATATTCAGTCAGGAGTGCAGCTGCCTTATGTGTTTGAGTTTACCAAAGATTCACCCAGCCTGGTTTTCTTCTCACTGAAATGGACTGTGAATGCTTATATGCTCAGTTCCTGTGCCTCTTCCATGGGGTGCTGGTTGCTCAAGTCTCTGTTCTTGTTCTGCAAGGAACGCTTCAACTATATGCACATCCAATGTGGTATATTTTGGATAGCTAAAACAAGTGTATTTGTTATGTACATTTAACAAATATAAAACAAGTCCTCCTGAACTCTTTCAGCCAAAAAGGCCTCTCTGTATTTAGGGAAGTCATCAGAAGTGTATACAGATCTATTTATTTATTTATTTATTTTGCTTTCTCAGCAAATTTCGTATTTGTGTCTTGCTTACATGGCAAGTGCACAGAGATACTTCTGTAAAGTGCTTCCTTTCCTAATTGTCTGAAGACATATTGAAGGCAGCAGTCAGAGTACATCCAGTGACTCAGAAGGGTGAGGATCAGGAATTTCACCTTCTGAGATACACCTGTCAGCCTGTTCCAGACAACCGCCAGCCTGACAGCCCTGAAACAAGGGATGCAGGCGGGTGGAAATGACATCTCTGAAGACTAAGATGCACAAAATAATTCAGTGTCCTTATTTTATGCCTGGGTTTCTGATTTTTCAGTTGGGTAAAACAGTTGGCTGGTAATCAAGGGAATCTGCTTCCAGATTACTGCTTGGAGACAATTTCTTTTTGAGCTAGCAAACAAATTATTTTATCCTTTTGGTTTCTTTGAACTACCTCCCAATTATTTCTTGGGGATATTTTGAACATCCATCAGTTGGTTCAGTGTAGTCATCAAGTGCAATTCACCATAACTTCTCACCAGGGAAATATTGGCCTTTTGTTTCTTAAGCACCCCAGGAACTTTTCTAAATATGTTTCAAAATGCTAAATAAATAATGAATCCCCCATCTAATCGTGACCAAACTGATAATCCACTGAATCTGCTTTCATCTGAGAGAGCTCATGTTGAAAAATATGTAGTATCTGTATTTATTATGACCTCTGCCAAGTATTTAAAACCAAAAACATTGGAATATTTATAAGCAACAAATGAAATGATGTAGGTGTAGAATTATTACAACTGTGAGATTATTACAATGACAATGTTGATAGTTGTTTATATTAAAAATGCTGTATATATTTTGTAAAAGCCTAATTTTTACCTTGATATACCCCAAGAAACAAACCTGGAAACATAATATGGGACAGCACAGAAAGAAATAGTTTCCATTTCAGGCACGCATGAACATTGTTAGAGATAAGAACTGCTCTATCAGTAATATTCCTCTCTTCTCCCTCTCTTTGGTGTCAATATCATATGTAATGAGGAGAATCCAGGGGAGATTAAAGTGTGGTTTCCTTAGGGTGTATGGGACTCTATACACTTTTTGTTTGGGTTGTTTCTAGTCCAAGACAGAACTTCTTCTTCTATGCTTCTTAGTTTAAAAACAGTTAGTGTGATTCAAACTATTAAGTTTGACCTGAACAGAGTTTAAAATCAATGTGTATTCTAAACTCTGCATTATTAGAATCATTTTAAAGCATTGTTAAGCCAACCTCAATTAAATATGTATTCACTACAAATTGATGAGGCCAAAAAATTGTTGCAGTTGACATGGGATAGACTAAGCCACCTCATTTATCATACACATTGCCTTTTTTGTATTGGATCGTCGCCTAATACATATCAATCACGATCAGTGAATAGGAACATTTAGGTCTGTAGTGCTCACAAAAAAGATGATTCTTGGAACAAGAAGAGTTTCAACTTTCAGCAGCAGGAATCAGTTATCTATAAAACAAATAGTGAATCCAGACTAATGTGATTTTTGGCTTGTACCTTCATTAATCACAGCAGCTGGAGATTTTAATTTGCTCCTGCATCAAGCAGAATGGCACCTTATATTTACCAGTGCATGTGATACCACTCATAGAGATTCCAATGATCTCCACTGACAAGTTGTGTTTTCCATGCATTTTCAGTCACCTAAAGGGAAAATACTCAACATAATGTGTCTGTTTGGAAAGCTACATTAATTTTTACTAGCTAAGAAGATAGCCTTGAATCTGCTTACTCTATTTTACTATGCTAGTGTTTTTAATTGAAAGTGAGTCAGTGTGATAAGGATGATGACTTTTACTCACAAAATGATGTACAACATTTGGGAAAATACATTTTTAATCAGTAAGATTCCTGTTCCAACAACTTATTTCTCTTCTTACTTTGTGTACTAGTAATATCCAATATGGTCACAGATATCTGGAAAACCCTTATTATCTTCAAACCTCATTTAGATAGGGATGACAAACAACTGGAGGATTTTCAAGGAAAATGAGTGTAATCCACTGAGTTTCAGGATGGCTTGGTTGCCTCTGAATTGTTGTCAGAGCACTAACCTCAGTGATAACATGATTGCACATTTATGATACCGGAGGTCTGCGTATATGATGTGATTCAGTTGTTATGGTAATCCTTCATCAAGTTTATCTTTCTTTCTTTGCCTCTCTTCTTTCTACTGAGAGGCAGACATGAATATGTGGCAGGTGAGAAAAGTCCATGATTTTTACCTCTTTGGCACCTGTTCCTTATTTTTAATGTAGTGATATGGATGGGGGAAAAGATGTAATTATTTTGTGACAAACCCACTAAGACCAATGCAACATTACCTCTGGAAAACAATGTAAGACCAACTGGCTTTGACCTGTGATACTTCTGCTGATTTGATCTCAATCCTTGTTTTCTGCTTTTTAGTTTATTTACTACTTAATATGCCCTTCAGGATGTTAATATTCCATCTCTGCCACAGTATGCTGGTCAGTAATTCTCCTTTCCTAGCAAGGCCTCTAACATATTCTTAGTGACCACAATAGTGCAAACAATAAAGTCCTAGACAGATTTAGTAAACCAAAGCTAACTGAGGTCAAGGTTGGCCATACCAGGCCAAACAGTCACTAGTTAAAAGCTTGATATTAGTTTCTTCAAACACACTTCAGATTAATACAATTTAAATTTATACCATTACATTTTCTATAGAGTTCCAAAAAAGTCTTAAAAGTCTGTTCTGAGCATATGAATGATCTAAATTACCTTAATAAGAGAGCTAAACAACCTGTTTGTGAACTGTCAGGAAAATAAAAATTGATTACACTTCCAAAATTTTCATGTTTTATTCCTCTTTCATTTATGAAATTTAGTAACAAATGGAAGCTATTGATACATCAATATAGCTTAAACTTCCAACCCCCCAAAGCAATGAAAACAGTTCTTCATGTGCTATTATTAACAAATATTTTTTAGGGAATGTAAACTTTGACATTTTTGAATTCAAAAAAGTTTATGAGACTCAAGTCAACCTATTATATCCATGTTTTCACACAGAATGTTGTTGAATACTCAATAAGAGAAGATCTTTGTAGTGTCTGTAGGTATTTTTTTTCATGTTATTGATGTTTATAGCTAAACTTAGTACAAAATTGTTAGCAATAGATTTGGTAGTCATGTTTTTTTTTTATAAAGTAGAACATAAATTTAAGTGTTTGGTCCCATAAGATGATGAAAATATCTCTGTAAAAACACTCCAGGGTCATTCTTAAAACCCTTGTAATAGATTTGAATCCTGTTGAGAAAGTATTCTTCTTTTACATCTCCAAAAGGTTAGCAATGTGAAGATGGTTCTGAGAACTCTGTCCATCTTTATGTCCAGTGTGGGCTCTTCTGTTCCTTTTTTATCTCCTTTGTATCTGTCTTGCACACATGGTTAAGCTTCTAGAAGAAAGATTTGTCTATTGCTCTTTTCTCATCATATTTAGCAGAAAAGGGTCATATGTGAATCAGCAATGACACTTTTCATTATATTAAGCTTAGGAAAAAATCCATAGAGGAAGTAACACAGTTAGAGTGACAGAGAGACCACAATGACTTGGAATGCATTGTTTTGAGCTGGCAGGAAAAGGCTTCTGTGATGAAATTGTGAAATGCATCAGCCATGACAGTACCAGTGAAGTGAGTGACAGTAGTTTTATTAATGCAATAGGATTAAGAAAGAAGTAAAAAGATGGAGGAGAAAGGAGAAAGAAACATCCTAAGGGACATTTAAACTGCCCTGAAAAGAGAGAACAATTTCTGTGGTGGGGAGTGTGATGGCATTACTAGTAATGTGTGGAGAGGCAGTAAGACTTCCCAAAGAATATATTGCACTTGGCCTGCAGAAGTGCATTGACTGTTACACAGTGTCTGAACATTGCACTCTACTGACTGGAGTGAGGAGCAGCACTGGTGTGGATCTCTGAGGCTGCAGGAAGGGTTTAAAAATGAGGATCTTGGGCCCAGGTGGAGCACTGTAACCATCCTGAGGTCTAAGTGGAAAGCTGGAGATCCCAAACAATCTGTTTTCCACATGAATTGAAGAGTCTATCAGAAGATATCCTGGGAAGTGAGGAAGGAAAGTTTCTACACAATTTATTGTTTTCTCTCCTGTTTCCAAGAATGTTTTGATAGCCTTGAAAAGGTCTGGACCCTCAGAGATCCTGGGCCCCAACTTAAGAGCTGCCTGGGCAGTGAGTGCTGGTGTCTGGATGGATATGGGAGCTGTCTGAATTTGTCTCAAAAATTTTCATCTCAGTCCTTCCTGAACCCCATAACTCATCTACTGCCTTCAAAGGACAGTTTCTGATATCTTTAACATATTGTATTGAGCTCAGTGCCCTGAATATGAGCTATTATTTTACACACTATTACCAAGTAATTGTCATAAAATAATTGGCTCTGCGCAAGCTCTTTTCTTTCTGCCAAATAGAAATAGAAGAAGATGAGAGTTGGACAGACTTGGCCACTAATGCTTAGGGAGATTAAATGCTTCTTTAGTATGTGATTCAGATTGCAGATGAAGACTCTGAAATTTTGGTGTGGGCGTGTGAGACAGATGCCTAAGCCCCTATTATAATCAATCTAGCCAATAGATGTTTCCACACGAGCAGATGTGTAATTTCCCATTATTGTCTACTCAAAACTAGTCAATGCAGTTAGTGGAGCCTGGAGTGCTATTTAGTTCATCCTGAGTAGATACCTAGGTCTTGATTCAGTTGCCTGAAGATAAACATCTGGTGACATTTGGGGATCTTGGGGCTATTTCAACTGGCCTCCAGCTGTTCAAGGGGAGCTCTTGTAAATCTTGGGTACTGTCTGCCAGCCTTGTGCAGTCTTGGGTATCCTAAAGAATTCAGATGGTGCTGTATATCTGTATTTATGTAATTGAATGCCATCCCTGCATTTTGTCAGCAAAATAGGTCTCTATACTGTCTAGATGTTTATTGAACATAACAAAACTTTAAACAATAAATTCACATGAAAATATCTTTATTAAACATATATTCACCTCAGACTGAATCACTGGCAAGAAGTCTGGCAATTTAGGAGAATTCGGTAGCACTTTATATTTCCCCTTTGCTTATTACTACCGAAAAAAATTGGGGGGGGGGGGGGGGGGGGGGGGACAACACTTAAGGGGAGAGAGAGGAAAAAACAAAGCACCTGTCGTGCTTGTCGTGAAAATTGAGACAATTCAGGTGTCAGGCTAGTACTTGCAAATTTTAAGAGCTTCTGTAATTAGTTTTACATTAGAAGATAGTAATTAGCATGGGGGAACAAGTGACTACTAGTCACTTCATCAAAAATCTGGTTTAAATTAGATTTGCACATCTATAATTTTTCTAAATCAAAAAGTATTTGAAGCTGTGGGTGGGCCTTCTTATCACTAAATTACAAGCTGGGGAATTTAGGCACAGACCTAAGGTAGGTCTATAGTCTTAGCCTCTCTTGGGCTAAGAGAGGGTAACAAGATGATGCTGCAAATGCCAAGGAACTTAAAACAAAAGACTAACAGACTGGGGAAAAACTGAGCAAGCTTCCACATTTCTTTGTGTTGAGAGAATCAAAGAGGCTTCAGAAGTCATTGTTTAAAAAAATACCATCACAAAACCAACTTCTGTTTGTTGTGTGAATCACTAGACATTCCAAGCATGATGAATTTTGTCCTTATCCTTTATTCAAAGGGCCTGCAAGGGCTAGTTTTCTGGAAGAGTCACAGCAAACAAAATTAATTTTGTCAGGTATTAATTTGGATAGAACAAGAAGAAAAAAATCATCAATTAAGGCTAAAAAATCATATCAGTCAATGCAATACAATGAAAAAAAATAAAAAAAGCAGCACTGAAGAATATGTCTCATCACCACTGGGATTTATGGATAGGGAGATGATAGATTTTCCCCTCAAACTCAAATTATGACATGAACCAGTGTATCAGAAGGTGCAGGATAATACCAAGATACGCTAAATGAAATGATAAGAATAGAAATTTATTTATTTATTTATTTATTTATTTTGGTGTAGGATCATCTCTATTCAATACAACTTTCCTTGTTCTTCAGCAATGTCAATGTAACAAGACTGCCTTGTGAGTGTGTGGCTTTGCTCCATGCTGTTCATCCTCTGTGAAACCAGGGACTGGTGCTGGATGTTGGCATTAGCATGGTGTTTTAATGCAGTGGTCTCTCTATATTTATGGTCCCTGGCACCCATAAAAGTATCTAGAGAAGAAGTTCAACCCAGGCTGTGTTCTGCATTCCTGCACAGCAAAGAAGAGGGACCTTTTATCAGGGAATGTAGTGATAGGAAGAGGGGTGACAGTTTTAAATTAAAAGTGTAGGTTTAGAGTAGATATTAGAAAGAAATTCTTCACTCAACTGGTGGTGAGGCACTGACACAGGTTGCTCAGAGAAGGTGTGGATGATCCATCCCTGGAAGTGCCCAAGGCCAGGCTGGATGGGACATTAAGCAACTTTGCTCCCAACCTGGTGCGAGGTGTCCCTGCCCATGGCAGGGGATGGAACTGTGTAGAGTTTGCAAGTAAATGTGTAATACAATGACCTGGACCAAGGAAGTGACCTATCTAAAAAAATCAACCCATCAAAAGAGATACATGGGAAAACAAACAAACAAACAAACAAAACAAAACAAAACAAAAAATGAGTACCAGTACTCAGTACAAAGGGAAGTCATAGCACAGGATGTAGTAGCAGGTGATAGGTTTGGTCATACTGCTCCAAAGTCATACCTGTGTGAGTGTGGACAGTATTTCATTGCACTAAACAGAATCAGTACAGTAGTGAGAAATCTGAGAGCTTTGCATGGGTCCATGATAGAGTATAACTCTATCCAAGACAGTTAAGTTTTGCAAGGAAGTTACCCATAAACTAGCTGTATTATATATAGTGACTGACACAAAGCATTTCAGTTTTCTGCATTCCCTTATTCCAGACATGTAAGAAGACTGGTGAGCACAACACAATAAAAAACACATTTATTATTATTATTATTTTTTTTTCAGCTGGACTAGACCTGGACAGGTAACAATTATAAACATTGGAGAAGACAGCTCAGGATAGGAAAGCCCATTGAAGGCACTGCGAGAAGGAAATTGTTCTGAGGGGTACATGAGACAGAAGCTTTTATTTTGAAGTCTGTCCCAACAGTCACTGCAAATTTAAAGATGACATGCTTTTCTAGCCATAAATTTCATTTTGGGTAGCTCTGACATAGCAGGTAGTACCATGAAATGTCCAAGTTTTGAAAGGCAATTGGAGTCATCTTTCCATTTTGATGCCTACAACATGATTCAAGACTTAAAGAAAAAAGGGAAAAAAGGTGTTCATTTAGCCATAACACCTGCTTTGATGTACCTGGTATCACTTTAATGGCTAACCAGGTAGTAGCTCATTTGCTCTCTACCTCAGTTTTTACCAGATTAAAATTGGAAGTAATGTGATGGAGACGTTAACACAAAGAACAGCCAATGCTTAAAAGAACAGGTAGAAATTACTGAGTGAAGTGACCACAAATCTCAGAAAGGCTGACCTCTTCCTGATTTTTGTTTGTTTGTTTGTTTTTCTTCCCATTGTTTTGTTTTGTTTTTATTTGTTTTTGTTGTTTGTTTTTATCCCCTTTTTTTGGGGGGGGGATGGAGTGAGGGAGGTTTTCAGAGAATAAATAAATAAATTATTTATCTTTAAATCCCCACCAACAAAGTAAAATTTGAAGTTTAAAGCTGAGCCTCAAAACCCCACTGAGCAGGAAAAATGTCATTTGCCACACATCTCTGACAAAATGTTCCATTCTGAGGCTTTACGTCTTCTGTTTTTCAGTCTATCCATTTTTTTTATTATTTTTTATTTTTCTTTCATTGATCATTTCTATAGATCTCTTGGTCTGAAAGGCAGGTCAAACAAGATTAAGGGGAATGGAGCAATGAGAGAAGCTGGGACACAAATTTTCCACATCTGCATTTCATAAAAATGTGCCCTCCAGGTCACACAGGGGAGAGTATTACACAAGCTATCACATTTTATAGCAGTCACACAGGTTCTTCCCAAGAAGAAATGGCACTGCTCTTTTGTTACAATATGTTTCAGTAAAAGATAAACTGATGATTTTTGTTTTTTGATTGTTTTTAAATTTACATATGCATTTAAAATTAAAATAAATAAAATAAAATAAAAATATACTGTACATCTATGATAAGCAGATGTTTTTATAGTTCCCCTTTGAGTAAGACTCCTAAAATATGAGATTAAGGTGTTAGGGAAATATTGAAGTGGGAAATCATGGTATCACAGACAGGTTGAGGTTGGCAGGACCTCTGGAGGCCACTAGGTTCCTCCGTGCCCCAAAGGGCCACCCTGAGCTGGTGCCCAGCACAACAACCAATTTCCGTTCTTATACATTGTCACAATTCCTTCCAAGTGTGACTACACCTTTCCTCATATGTAAAAAGCTGACTAAGGGGCTAAGTTTATTTGACACACCATATGCTATGGAGAGGTCAGCCAGCTGTTGGCAGTAATCAGTTATGGCACAGGGCTGGAACTCAACATTTATGTCTTGTTTATGCAACCTACAGGGTATGTGTCATTGAACAATTCACTCAACAATTCATTGCCCAAATTGTTTTGTAGATTTGGCCATACAAAGCGCCTAACATAAAGGTTCTTGATATTTAGAAGGAGCCTTTATGATCATGAACAACCAAACCCACATCTCGGTTTTCACTGCATCCTCATAATTTTACCTGAAAGCCAATCTGCTATGTCTGCAGGTGCATCATCCTTTCCTTGCTCTTGGGCAAAAAGCCTCACTCTAACAGTTTGCTCTGTATTTGTAACTATCTGAGAATGTGCTTGGCACAGGCTGTCACAGGGGTGTTCGTGCTAATCTGTAAAATCAGGAAAAAACAGTAAAACGACACTTCCTGCTAGCACAAGGATAAATCCTTTGACAACCATGCTGAGGAGCTTTGTTGTGGGTTACAGGTGCACAGGACAGAGGAGAAATGGGAGGGAAGAGTAAGCTCCCCAGCCAGGTTCCACTTCTTTCACCTGCAACAATGGCACCTTTAGGAGGAATCAGCATTTGTTCTGTGTCTCCATCAAAGGCCACTCCACTGAACTGCTTTCAAGCAATAGTAGACCTAAAGCATGAAAAGAGTGGTTAATGTTAAGGGGGCAGGCAATGGTTCCCTTAACAAAAAGGTGAAACAAGAGGGGGAATATCACTTTTTATTAGTCCTTGTTAGAGTTCATTTCAGTAGCTGCAATAATCAGACCATGAAACCTCGTCTGTATTCAGCACAGCCTAAAAGCTTGTAAAAAAATTCTCATGACATATTGCTGTGGCTAGGTTCTCACTGCCCTGTTTTCTGGTTAATTATAACTATTGCTACCCCAGTCCACACCTCTTACCAGGGAAGGCTTTAATGTACCAGGCAGGCCCCAGAATGGGAAACAACCTTTAATATAATGTCACACATCAACAGTTTTCCAGAGGGAGGTCTCTATTTTGAGGTTGTAAATTGAGCTGAACCTAATGGCCCTGTGTTTGCTTAACATAGCTGTTACCAATATGATCATTAGGGACAAGGCAACAGATGACTAGCTAATGACATTCGTCAGATGATGAAATGGAGACATGATGTGCTGAAGAATGGTTTCTCAAAATAGAGTTTTAACAGGCTGTATGTTCATATGATGAAATGGAAAGTGCTTACTTTTGAGATTTCCAGAAGAAGAGTAAACATGAAAACCTGTCATGGGTTTATTTAAAGGAACTGGCTGCTCTGGGCTTCTTAGATGGTGGATTATTTGTGTGGGGCAGCTTGTTTTACTTTGAGTTGAAACACTGGCTTTGCTAAAGTCCATTTGTAATTTTATGGCTTTCATTAACAGTAGAGACCAGAGGTAGAGACCAGAGTAGAGACCATAAGTCCAAGTTGGACCTATACAACCCTCTTAACAAAATAAAATTAGATATTGCTAGAATATATATAGTAACGAGAGCAAGAAGTTATCAAAATATCTGGAGTGCAATTCAACTGTGGAAACATAGATATTTGTGATCAGGGTGGTATATCTGAGATGTTGGGGCTCTCTTGCAGTTCTGTGAATGGGATCTAATGAACAATTCATCTCATCCTAAAATGGACATCCAAAATAGCCCCTCTGAGCTGCACTCTGGAAGTTTATATTCCTTTCCACTGTCTGACTACAAGTGAGGCTGGGGTGACTGCATCATGGGTAAATGCTAATTATGAGTGGTGATCAACACATGAGTTGAATCTCACCACTGTAATCAGGGATGGTTTAAATAATCATAGGAGATGAATAGGCATGTCATCTGACTAGATTATCTGGATATAACCTTTGCTTCTCTCCATTCAATATACGTGAAAAACAGGCTCAGACAGGCATGCTTAGCAGACAGGTTAAAACACTCATTGCTGTCTTGAACTTTGATGTCACTGCAAGTGCGTGGGTACCTCTTGGGTGTCACAGTAAGAGGTGTGATTAGTGACTGTTGATCTGGTGACAGCAAGGAGAAAATTTAGTTCAGACTGTGCAAGTTTACTGGGGAAAAGGAGAGTTGCAGAGAATATCATTATTAGCTATAGCTCTATGACTGAAGTTCATGAGAAGTTGCCAAAGGGACATATTTTTATGGTCCTGAAAACAAAGTAACACTGGGAACATCATAAAAATATGTACCTTTAATAACTTCTTGCTAACACGAATGACTGATCAATCAAACTGGACATTCATCTCTTCAATCAAAGGCCATTAAAAGCCTGGGCTCCTCTCTGTAATCAACGCCTCCCCAAAAGAGTAATTCAAAGTTTAAGTGAAATCCTTCCTATTTCAAGGCAAATACTAAACAGGGGAATGGCTACTCTGCAGATTTTATTTTTTTTTTAATTAAATGACTTGCCTTCTCTCTCTTTTCTCTCCTTTCTTTGTTTTCTCTCCCTCTCTCTCTCTCTCTCTCTTTTTTTTTTTTTTTTCTTTTAAATTAGCGAACATCTTGAATAAGTCTGGTCTGACAAGAATAGAGCCCGCTGAAATGACAGAGGTACAATGTGTGGCAATGGAGAAAAAAAGAAAAAAAAAGAAAAAAAAAAAGCAACCACCCTGGTTTTAATGAAGCAAAACATTCCGTTAATGCCAACTGGCTAATTAGTAACAGGGACAATTTCTCCCGTGCAGCATAATTATCCGAAGCAAGGCCAGAGGGCAGCTCACATATCCCATAAATGTAAATATTCTCTCCATATCACAGAAGAGCTTGCCAGGTAGAGAGACAAGAAGGATAATCTCGATTGTCAGCTCTTGCGTGGCTCTATGCTGAAGTCCATGTTTTCTGTGTTCTGAGGGGATATCTCCTAGGGCAGGACTTGAACAGCAGCAGGAGGTTCTGGAGCTGGTTCTGGAGCTTCACATCCATGAACATTGCAACATGCACTGGGTGCTCGGTCTCCAAATTACCTGCCCCTTCTGCCAACACCAGTCACTCAGAGAGACTGAGCTGTCAGCCCGGAGTTGCCAACATAAACCATCAATGAAGCACATATCTGCTGTATGTCATCGTTAACTCCCAGCCATCACCAGGGTGCATCATCAAGAACTTTCAGAATAAACATTTCATGTGATAAACCTGCTTCTTCTCTATGCACTGAGAGTACAGAACCTGCCAAAAGATTTGATTGTATGGTACAAAATCACTTTGGCCTCAATTTTGAGGTTTCCTGCTGAGCTTCCGTGTGGCAGATTAGGCTCAAAATCACTGTAAAAAATCTTTCTCTTCTGTTATGATTCAGCTGTACTTTCACTGATAGCTTTATCCAATGAAGAATATATTTGTCTAGTATTTGTACAGTAGCATATGCTGTCAGAAAATAAATAAATAAATAAATAAAGCTTTTACCAAAATGATGCAAAGCATAACCGGGAGTATATATCCCAAATATATTGGGATATATTTTGATCCAACTCAATCAACAATCTTTTTACTATGCCTTCAAAGGGAGATGTAAAATCTAGAACTCATTAAAAAATGCACTTTGCAATTAAATGAAGACGTACAAGAGTAACACTGAAAGGGTAGATATGTATATATATATATTTTTTCCCAGAATTTATTTTTGAAGAATTAACATATGTAATGGCTAATTTTATTATCATTAATTTTTAAATTAAATATAAGTTTAGGTATCCTTATGTACCCCAGTACCAATCTCAGTTTTCCCTCCATTTGTAAAGAGGTTAAAATCTGCATTATTTATTTATTTATTTTTAAGAAGCTGGAGTTCAACTACTTACTCAAATACTGAATAGGAGCTGTTTTTCACAATTTCTGATTCACTGCAAATGTTGAAAATTTGTATTCTAACTTTAAATTAGAAAACAGTTTTCAAAACATTCAGTGTATTCAAAAAATCTACTAATTCTGTTCATGGATTTAGAACTTCTGATGATGCATGAATTGCATGGACCAAGTTCCAAAGAGTATCCTGGGAATAGATTTAAGTGGTTCATATTGGGATCCAAAATATGTAAAAACTGGGGTGGTTCAAACATCCAACAGGGCATGAGAAAGGGCAGATGTTCTGACATGTAGGTTCTGACATGCACCCAGAGAAAAAAGTCCTTCTGAAAGGATGTTTTAGAAGCAGCTTTTTATGTTTGGTGGTGCTGAAGTGGGTCTATAGCAAGGGTTTTATCCCAAGAATCTCCTTCACCCATTCCCCACCACTGGAGCTGCTTTACTCCCAGCTTCACTTTACTTCAGATTACACATCCCATGCTGGTACAAAATATCTTCTGGCCATTTGCCTTTGTCCTTCCAAGTTTGTCTCTGCCTATGGGCAGTGGAGATGGACAATAAGTTGCAGAAAACATGGAAGTCAGGGACAAAGAATTGTGCAACTGCTGAAGAGTTGCACTGCTGGAGTCCCTCTGACTTATATATGACTGGGGTGGCTGCCAGAAGTAAGTGAAGTAAAACTACCGTGCACATGGTGTGTAGATTGAGGTCTGAAAATAAGTTTAGGTTTATTTGACCTTTTGGGTAAATTCAGACTATTTATATAAAAAAAATGTATAAATTCATTATGGCTGGTGCTATAATGAATTTCTGGTTAATGAATTCTAGTTAGGGCTCTCCCCTGGATGAGGGAGATTTAGCTTCCAGTCTCAGCTCCAGCAATTTCTTTTTAGTACGTGCTAAAAATCCATCTGAAAACATATAAATTTATTGCCCCCTAGAGCTACTCTTTTCTTTACTATTTGGTGCAGAAACAAGCTTCTCCTTGCATGTTTTCAGTCTGGGTTCCTGACCCTTGCATTTATGTCTGCACAGTGTCCACTCTCTGTCCGCATCACACATGAAAACTGGTGTTGGAAACACCGCCCTGAACTCATCTGGGAGAATGTGTATCCAAACTTCTGGATGAGAGCACTGAGCCTAGGCTGTTTCACAGAAGCTAGCCATCACTGTGTTTCCAAAAAAAAACAAAACCCAAAACAAAACAAACCAAAAACAAACAAACAAACGTGTGGTTAAATTTTTCTTGGCTTTAAACTTCGTAAGAATAACTGTTCTGCTTTGTTACTGCCATGCCTGAGACTTACTCCCCCATGGACTGGTTTATGGCATTTCCTTGACCTCTGGCATCTTACAGTAATACTATATTATGCCATCAGTTGATCTCCTTGGATTACTGGGTGATGGAGCCAGCATATTCATCACACTCATTTTCCATGCCTGAGGTCAGATGGATCCTTATAATTACACGATATTTACCTGATAAACATTTACAGCCTCAAACATTAGTTATTAACACAGGAGGTGGTTGGTATTTGTACTAGAACACTAATTAAGTGCTCATTTCCAGTACAGTCATGTGTATTACCCAGAGCACAGAATGAATTATGGAACTGACACATTTCAGAGAGCAAAAATATTTGCTGGAGGAGTATTTCTTTTGAGACTTCTTCTTTCTACTCCCTTTATGGCAAAACACCCTTGGTTTTTAATAGAGAATCATGTTGTTTATTGCCCTTATGTTTAAAATCATAAAAAATATTTGTTTCTGAAATGTAATTGCTTGGAACAAAAAGAGCTGTTTCAAGGCAGAATGATTTTATTTGGGTGGGGTGTATATATATATATATATATATATTCATAATGTAACTAGGACCTAAAAAATGTGCCAAGGGAGGAAAAAATAAAAGAGAGAAAATCTATAATGGAATGGAAACAAGCGCACACAATTTTTTTTTATTATTATTTTTTTTTATTTTTCTCTACTAGAAGTTATGGAGAAGCAAATATTCAGCACAGCAGGAGAGAAGACACAAGAGGCTGCTCCACTGTCTAGTTACCCAGGCCTGTGCTGTATGATTACTCATGGAATAAATCTAGATTGCACTTTCCAGTCACTATTTGATTTCCCTGCTCCATTTACAAATGCACCAAAGCAGCATGCCCCATTTCCTAGAAACCAGACTTCTGAATAGAGGAATATAGTAAGCATACCTGCCAATTCCACCATGTCTGAATACCATGGAGTTATGTTTTTTTTATTTATTTATTTTTATTTTTATTTTATTTTTTATTATTTTTTATTTTTTATTTAGCTATTTCGACGTCCAACATTCTGCAGTCCTTTTTGACCACAGACAGATGCAGGAGACTCACTCCATGTGTGTTATGGAGATTGGTCAGCCTCCGTCTGATCAGCAGATGTCATATCAAGTCCTTCTATTAGTAGGCAGCCAGACCTCTGGCCCATGGGTCTTATATGTCCTGTGCAAACTGATCTACTGCTCTGTATGCATATCTGGAAAATCACAGATTGAAGTATTTTGGGTGTATGTATTTATTTTATTTGTTATGTTGACTCTTAGGAGAATTGTTCTGAAAAGGCTTTAATGCTGTATTTCCTAGGAGATATCTGAAGAATGAACTCTGCTGGGCATGCATCTGGTCCAAACAGCAGGGAATGCAAACTTCCCACCCTTAATTAGTTTCCATGGGCACTCACAGAGCCTCAGGAGCTATTGTGGCTTAGTTAGGTGTCTTGGAAAAGTACTGTATGATGTCAAAAGGCCTAATTCATATCTGTCCTGGAAGTTGAATCAGCCCTTGCAGGCTGATGAAATCTTGCTGAAGAGGTGCACTATGGGTTACTGGTCATGTTGAATTCTGCTCTGTTTGCATTGTCAACATCCATAGTAAGATTTTTTTATTTTTTTTTTGGCAAGGCTACAATGCATATTTTCACTCACTTCCTATTTCTCCACACCTCTTGCAGTATTATTTGCAGGAACATTTGTGTCTGTGCTTTTTTTTTTTTTTTTTTTTTTTTGGTTCATTCCAGAGCACTGCTTGCAAACTAGAAACTGATGAAGCTGTCTTTATATGTTAGAAACAACCTTTCAAATACACAACACCAAGCTACAAAAGTGCCAGCCTTTGGAGATAAAAACAAGTGATGTCTTAGGCATTCAAAACACCAGAAGCTGGCACCAGATTTCAGCTGTTTGAGGAGAATATTGTAAGTGAAAAATGTTGTATCAACTTGAAAAAAAATATATCAATGATCTAAAAAATAAACTTGTAGTCATTTGTTTTAGAGTCCAACCAGAGTCTTTGGTTCTTGCTCTTATTCATGCAAAAAATGTCCTGAAAATTTTTTACTCTCAAAAATGCGGAAGTTATCCATACTATTCCCTTGCACAGATAAAGGTGTTTCAGGCAGATATTGTTTCCAGGACAAGATTAAAATCCCGATTCATTTTATTTTTCTGAGAGAGAGATTCGACATTTCATAAATGACTTAAACATCTCCCTACATTAGGAGTTAGTAAGTATCCATCAAGCGGAGAAAACCCTTATCAATATGTGGGCTGGCACCATTGAAGGACAGTAGCAGGAAACACAATAGTACCAGGCTGTGAATTCTGACCTGCTCCTGAAAAGCCTATTCAAGAAAAGCAGTCTTTTCATGGCTGGTGAAGCTCTGTACAAATATGATAGTCTGCTCAAAGGTTTCCAGAGGGGCTTACTGAAATTAGCAGCTCGGTAGCAACCATCCATAGCAAAACTCCTGTACACAGTACCAGAGAGAAATGGTATGAATTGCCCTCTGCTACTATGCCTCAGTGCAGTTAAGTGCAGTCTATCTTATAAAACAGAGAGAGTAATTACTGGTCTTCATCACTTAGATATAATCTCTAAAAGGAACATTTTATATATCAGCTGTAGTAAAAAACAAATTCTGTTTTCAATAAGCGTAGCCAAATTAAGACATTATTTTCTTAGGAGAAGGTTACGACAGTGGACTGCATTTCTTAATTATGTGTAGTTGAAAGAACACCTAACTTTTGATTGAGACAAACCAGGAACAATTTTTTATGTCATGGTTGTTCAAAGTGTTAGTGCAAGGAAAGGAAAAGTGGGGTAGATGAAATTATTTAGCATGAGCTAATAAAATGTTGCTGGTTTATATGCCTCATTTTATTTTATATTTCAGTATCTCAAATGAGATAATGAAAGCTTGAAGCCAAATTTATATTTTGCCTTGCTTCAAAACTGTGGGAATAGGTCTGTTAATTTTGGTTTTGCGTTTACATTTATTTTACAAGAGATTCACAGGTCTCTCTATAGATAGTAGAACAGGGAGCTGTGAAATACTGAGGAAGACAGACTGTGATGATGAGATCTGTAGATCTTTCCAAGAAGTTAAATTCTTCCTCAGTATGGAGAAAGTTGGAAGAAAGGCATTTGATTTTACAAAGTCTGACTGGTGGTTGATGATAAAGATGGGGCCATAACAGTATAATCAGCACAGACATTCTCATTTCTTAAGTATGTTAGGTTTGCTCTTCATCGTTGAACTATGAACCCTTTTTCCTTGCAACATTCACGTAGATTTCTTAATTTATATCATCACACTTTTTTTTTTCTTTCTTTCTTCTGTGATTCATTAAGATAGATAGGGTATCTCCCCATCTCTGCTGACTCAGCAACATGACAGACTTCCTGAGATGCTGAACTGGATTGAAATCATTATCAAAACCAAGATCTTTAGGACTGAGGAACTGCCTGCTCAGTCATCACATTAAAAGCACCGAGCCATGGAAAAATCACTGTTTGGAAATAAGTGAGTCCGTAATAATGTCATGGACCATTCATTAGACTGCATGGAGCATAAGAAAATAGGCCCAGAGGACTGTGCAATAAACATTATTATAAGCAAATGCCAGCTGCCAGGAGGAGGGAAGCAGCACTGCTGTGGAAAATGGTTAAATTGCAAATGTCATTTTAAGAACTGCAAACCTGACAGAAGGACAAATCATGCCAAAAAAGTAATAAACTTTAGACAATTCATTATTTATGTCTGCTGGAAGGGAATATGCTGAATGTCCTTAAAGAAATACAAAAGCCTGCTTGTTCTTAGTACGTTGTTTCCATAATAAACACCCCTCCAGGGTTCTGTGCAACCATATTTTTATGAAACAATTAATAAGGCTTATTCATCTTTCTAATTGTTATTTTTTTCTTACTTGTTAATTTTGCTGTAACAGTCAACACCTGGGACAATCCAATCCTTATCTTTCTGTTTCCACTAAGGCAAGAAGAATTATTTCCCATGATTCTGCCAGGCAATCTGTACCAATTAGTTTTTTTTTTTTTTTTTTTTTTTTTTTCCCAGTTGTATCAGTTAATGGAAGAATTCTTATTAACCTTTACATAAACCGGATTCAGGCCTGCAATAGCTATGAGTCTCTTCCTCTGTATTCACCATGGAAGAAATTTGCACTGAGCTAACAAAACTTATTACCCAACTTCAATGATTGCTATTGCGATAGCATGAGATTTGCTGGCTGTAGTCCCTACTATTCCTCAAATTCAAATATCACAGACTTGGCTTGAGTTGCTGGTAGTTCGTAACTGTAAAAGAAATCCTTTCAGTCTTTGCCATATCTGTTCGCAGTATTGTCAGTTCCTGCCAAAAAGTATATGTATTAAATCTGTGGCCTGGATACATAGACTAATAATGAAAATGAGATCAAACCATTTAGACTGCTTATAATAATAACAATATAAATTAATGTTTTGTTTATTTATTTATTTCTGTTGCGATTTGTAGGCTCAACTGTTGATGTTGCTATGGAGGATAACTTGACCTTATTTCCCTAGCAGCAATTAACTTCTCTTGAATATGATGGGTGAATTCAGTCGTTGCACCTCAATCAACTGCAGCAAGAACTTAATTTAGAGCATTGGTGATCTGCATTGAACAACCCATCATCTGACAGTCAGTCACAGTAAGACAAATATCTAATCATCCCCATCAGTTCTCAAACTGTTAATGAAAATGTGTAGGCTTATGGAAGAGTTACTTTACTAGTTACTTTACTAGTTAAAGAAGAGTTACTTTACTAGTAAAATATACCTTAACATTTTCACTTCCAGTCTGAACAATGCCAGCTTTTATTCTTGTTATTAGTCTTCTGAATGAGCTGTAAATAAAAATTGATCAATCAGTCAGTCAATGACAAAAACTTTGAGGATGTTCAGGCCTTTCATTGCTTAGATTTTAATACTAATCTTGCAAGAAGTTGAAGATTTTTTAAGAAATAGTCATACAAATGAGAAACTCATCTTAATGTCTCACATGCCTGTTTTATCTAAAGCAAGTCCCTGGGATCTCTTGGTCACAGTCCGAAACACAACAGGGATGTATTGTGAGTCCTGAATACCAGAAAGTAAACAAAATGAATGAAAATATACTTTTTCTAAAATATCCTTAATTTTAATTTGTCCTAATGATTTTAAAGACCTGACTTCAGTGCTTAGATCTAGCATTAATGCATAATTTTAATTTGAAGATTAGAACTAAATAAAGGGATCCTAGCCCACTGTCTGCAGATTTTTTTTCTTTCCTTGTAGTGTGCAACATTCAAAAACCCTAAATCTGTACAAAAATCTGTGCAGTTTGTTCAGTTTTCCTCCAGGTCATTTTTAAGGTTTTCTTGTGTAAGTTGTCTAAATGAAAATAAAAAGGCAGAGAGAGTGAAATTAGAGGGAAATAGAGTATTTTTTTCCTCTTATCTTTACTTTCATTTCCTTGTCTTTTTCTCCTTTCTCCTTTTTTTTTTTTTTTTTTTTTTCCTTTCCCTTTTCCTTTCTCCCTTCCCATATTACCACTCAGTGTTATCCTTGTATATCCTTGTTTTGGTATTTCCCTTTGCACTGCAGATAGCTGCAGATAGTTCTTATATGTCATGTTTCATATTCCTTACTGGTGAAATAAAATGAATGAATGACTAAATAAATTTCAAGAGAGAGAAAAAAAAAAGCTTGTAAAAAATCATTCTGATTTAAGTTAACTTTGGCTCGGAGAAAAATAAAGCTTCAAAAGGGTTTGAAAAGTTTTGATGCACTTTTTGAGTGTAAGAGATGAAGTACTTCACATTTCTGCTGGACTAGATTACTCCTCTGTCATAAGGGGCAGGAGGAAACGCCTAGGAAGCAGTTTTTCTAGGAGAAAGTACTTGCAATACATGTAATTGGGCCCACTGAAGAAACGTTCATGCTTGCTGCCTTTCTCTTAATAGATCATTACATTATCCAGGTTATCAAATAGATTGAAATGATTTTTCTTGGCACTGGCCTTTGCAGATGGGAACTGAAAAAAATCTCCTTGGGCATTATCACTGCAACATTAAATACTATAAACTTAATCTTCTGTGAGCTGACATTCCTGTGGGTCTGGCAAAAAGAGAAGGAAGGAAATTCATGTATGTATTGCGGAATAATATCTCTAAGATACAGCACAGGTTTGTGGTTAGCAGTAGAACCCCTCCAACCTAAACGCAGCCCTCTGAAAGCCAGAAATTTCCTATAAGACAGCTTTAGGGCAAAGTTCAGTCTGAAGTTAATATTTGCGCATATGCAAAATGGATATGCATATTGATTCTGGACACAAAGTGTCCAGAAGCAATAAAACTGTATGTCAGTGATAACTAAGGGTGAATTGGATACACATCCCCTGCTTTTTCTCCTGTGTCCATTGCCACGATGCACAGTTGACCCTTACCAAAAGAAAAAATGTCTCATCAGGAATGTGTATCACTTTTATAGTTTTTTTTTTTTTTTTTTTTTTTTTTTTTTTTTCTCTCTCTGCCACTCTTGCAGGCAGTCTCCTCTCTGCTTTTCTGTCTGATAACACACATTTTGCAAGAAAACAAAAGGGTGCTGGGCATTAATTAAGGACCTTCAGAAGTAGTGGGAAAAAAACATTCAACAGATGGAAGCTGAAATGGGTGGAAACTCACTCTGTTTTGGAAAACAAACAAATGAACAACCTAAAATCCCCTCTCATTTACTATTATATGTTTTCTGCACTGTTGGCAGTCTTCAAGATTTCTTACAGAAGCCAAATTAATTTACCTTCATCTTGCACAATGTTCTAGTGGAAATAAGTACAATTTTAGGCAGGCAATTAAGAACTGTACCTTTCAGAGCCTGGTTAATCCTGTGAATATTTTGGTAGAGTTACAGACAGAAAGCTGTCTGGTTGCATTGCAAGCATAAACGATAGTTAGACGAGACTCAACCACAGTGAAATTCCAGCATACAAATGACAAAGCCATGAATATCAAATAAACTTGACATGTTTGCTGCTGTTGTAGCCCAACTTGTGTCTTATCACAACAGACATGCCCATTTTTTAAAAAGACTGCTACTGTTTTCTGATTTAAACCTTCAACTTACAAAGTAATGAGGTTTATCGTAATGTGATTTAAGATATTGCAGATTCCAGGTGTCTGCTTCACGCCTGCAGCAGATGGTTTTGTCCCCAAGGTGGAGGAAGCACGATGGCATACATCTCTAAAATTAATGTGGGTTTCTGTTTATGTGCTGGACTATGAAATTTAGTGGCTATACGAACACACTTGCCTTGCCATGTCTCTCTGGGGGCTCTAGAAGAAGGACAGGGGGAACATGGACATCTGGGGTTTGTAGATTCTACAGTAAACCTCTCCTGAATAATCAGAGATGTTGGGCAGCCTTGTTCTAACTGATACAGGAAGATATGCACACAGTGAAGCAGATACTTCACCCACATTTCTTAATATAGAGAACACCAAGTATGTAGCTCTTGTGATCAAACAGTGATCAGAGGAGAGCTATAAAGCTGTCAATATTTATCTTTACTTCTTGTAGAAGTGTAGAATCAGAAAATGTTGTTAACAATTAGGAAATACTGGTTTGTTTATTACCATCTTCTTGTGTGTCTTTCCATTGCCACAGATCATACAATACCAGATCTATCTCTAGTCTTTTCTGATATTTCCTCTTTTTCTAATATTCAATAGTTTGTCGTTTCAATTTGATATTTTTCACTGGTACTTGCTTTGATTTTTTAAGAAGCAAGCCCAAAATTTTTAAGACAAAACATTACATGCCATAGCTCTAAATAGAGTTTGTTACATGTTTCCAGTCCTTTTAATGTTATCACTTACCAACATTATTTACTAGATTTATCCCTAAGAATGACTTTTTTTTTTTTTTTTTTTTTTTTTTTTTTTTTTTTTTTAGAAAAGATCATACTCATTGAATCACAGAATGGTTTGAATTGGAAGGGACCAGCTAAGGCACACTCTTCAACATCCCCACTCTCAGTGTGCAATCTCCTCCCGTGCCAACTGCTGTGCCATGCTCTGGTCCTTCACACTCCCCAGGGACAGCTTTTGTATGTGCTACCCATGTAGCACATAACCTTGTCTGACACTCTTCTGAAGGATTCTGGGTGCTGGATGCTCCCTCTGCACCCTGGTGTTGCCTCAATGCAGAAACCCCTTTGCACATGGCTATTCCCTGTTTCACTGCAGAATGGGCCTGCACCGGAGCTGTTTGCCTCAGTGAATGACTGTTATGTCACTTTTAAATGTTCCACCACCACTGCTGCTGGCCCCAGCCAAGCCTTGATCATCTAATTCCACCTCCTTGCCTTGAGCAGAGACACCTCCCTCTAGATCAGGTGGCCCAAAGTCCCACCCAGCCTGGCCTTAAACACTTCAGGGATGGGGCATCCACAGGTTCACTGGGTAACCTGTGCCTCTCCACACTCTGAGTGGAATTTCTTCCTTATGTCTAATTTAAATCTACCTTCTTTTACTTTAAAACCATTACCCTTGTCCTACCGTTACACCCCCTGACCAAGAGTCCCTCCCCAGCTCTCCTGCAGCCCCCTTTAGGCCCTGGAAGGCCACTGTAAGGTCTCCCTGGAGCCTTCTCCTCTTCAGGCTGAACAACCCTCAGCCTGGCTCCAGAGCAGAGATGCCCTCTTTCAGTCAGCAGGAACTTCACCTGACTGCCACAACTTCTCAAATATGATAGACAGTGGTTTAGTAACATAATCTGCCAGTTCTTTCAGATATATTTTATCAGGTCCCACAAACTTGTGCTCCTTTAGTTTCCTTAGATGGTCTCAAACCTGATCTTCTCGTAGAATGGGCTGTTCTGCATTCTCCCAGTCCCTGTCTTTGCATTTTGGGACCTGGGCTATGTGGCTAGAGATCTTGCTGGTGAAGACTGAGGCAAAAATGTCAGAAAAAAGTCAGCCTTCTCCATGTCCTGGGGGACAAGGTCTCCCTTTTCCTTCCAGAGAGGTCCCACAGTTTTCCTAGTCTTCCTTTTTTTCACTGATGTACCTATTCATTCTTGTTTGCCTTGATGTCCCTGGCCAAATTTAATTTCAACAGGGCTTTGGCTTTCCTAACCAGATCCCTGGTTACTCAGACAATTTCTCTGTATTCCTCCCAGTCTACCTGTACTTGCTCCCACTCTTTGTAGGCCTCCTTTTTCTCCTTGAGTTTGGCCAGGATCTCCTTGTTTATCGATGCAAGTCTCCTGGTGTCTTTGCCTGACTTCCTCTTTTTTGGAATGCAACATTCCTGAGGTTGATGAAGATGGAAGAAGTACATTTCAAGGTTAAGGTGCTCTGATCACACGCTATGATTCATCTCAGACAATGTCTGTTCTCTAAGAGTTGGTGTTCAACACAAAGCAGTTGCTGAGTTTCTCCTCACACAGTCAGTGATAGCTATGGATCCTCACGGAAGTTGATTCCACATCCAAAAAGATGGGCATTACAGATCAAACTCTTTCTCCCCTTGTTAATTTACAGGATTAGATACATCTGATGAACTGTCTGAACTATGCACCCTCATCTCACACTTTAAGAGAGAAATGGGTGATTTTAGATGGCTAGCCTGGATTTTATGACAGAAGTTTTAAAAGACTAAAATCTGCAAAGATTAATTTCCTCCTTAATTGCCTTGGTTCATATTTGTCTCAATAAATATAAACCAATATCCTTCCATTATTCTCACTTAAGCAATCTATGAGATCTGAGCAGTTTAGGAGAGAGAAACTGTTCTTATTTTAGTTTAAGGCATAAATCTATTTGGAAGTTTAAAGTTCACTTGCTTTGACACTTGAGGACAGTAGTGAAATCAACTAATTAAAAATCTGATATAATTGACAGGTCCCTTTTAATTCAGCCCTACCTATTCAAACCTATGCAAAAACAATTACAATATGCAAATGCTGATGATCCACCTTCATGCTATTGCCTATTAAATGTCACAGAATGAAAAATGCATTGAATTATCATAGCTTCCTTATTTGTAGCATGATAACGCTCTAAAGATATATCAAAATGTCACTTACTTGAACTGTATTACAGACAAAGGAATTGACCCATTTCATTACTACAGGTAAAACAGAGTCTGTTTCATGTCAGCCATGGAGAATGAAATTAATTAATTAATTCTACTACTATGCATTTCAGAAATTTTCTGAAATTTGCTCATCGCTTACTGTTATAATTACAGGCATAACATTTTCAGACCTTTGAAATACTTAAAATTTTAGCATTTTTCATTTTACTATGAACTGAGATTTTCCTCAGTTTTGTAAAGGCCAGAATGCATTAATATTTTTATACCATAAGAGTACAAATTGCTTTTCTAGGCAACTAGCTTGTTAGGGGAGAGATAGTGGGTAGCTACTGTCAGTATCCTACAGTTATGAAGAGGAAGACATAAATATTCTGCAGTGTTTTTATAACTAAAAAGAACTACCAGAAAACATTGCACAGATGTGACGTTCTGATGTCTGCAGAAATGACAAAAATCAAATCCTAAACCCAAAAGCTGACATAGAAGAAAATTGTCCAGAAGTCATATACATTTGTTTGAAATAAGTGAGAATAAGAAATTCAATAAATGACAAACATAACAAAAGAGAACAAAATCTGTGGACTCCTCCAGCTTTATGAAATCTGTAACAATGAATGTCTTTCCAGAGGTCTGAGCTCCTGTCAAACAGATCTGATCTCACTTTTTCTTTTCTTTGAAAACAAAACCTAAATGAACTGAATTTATTTTGCCTCCCCTAAAAGCTCAAAAAACATGTTAAAAAAGAGGATATCTGTTATTTTTTTTTTAGTTCTAAAGTTTGTTCCAATAACAATTTTTTTTTTTTTTTTTTTTTTTGAGTGATTTGACCCAGGTAGTTATTAAAAAAGATGTAAAGAGAATTTTAGCTCCTAAAGAAAAATTTTCTCCTGATCCTGAAAAGTTTTTTTTTCAGTTCTTTGTTTTTGTTTGTTTGCTTGCTTCTTATTGAGGATGATGGACTCTGTCTTATCATTTCTACCTCAATAGGATTCCTAATTAAATTACAGTAAGGATCTGGAGCTGGAAAAGCTTCAGGAGAGGAGTGAAATGAAAGAGAAAACTGCTTATGCCCCAAAATCACTGGAGTCACAGGCTTGGAGATTTCTAGGAGCAAAGTTCATAACATCAATGCCTAAATTAAAAGGTTAATGTTGGATTTATCCGGACTAGTGTACTGTTTTATTCATGACTCATCCTCCAGTTTATTTTTTTTATTATTATTATTTTTTTTTTTTCCTTCAGACAAATCCTTCTCAGTCGGCTCTTATCCTGAGGGACCTGAAAAGAAAAAAAGAAATGTATTATTTCCCAGATGTGTTCTTTACAGCTCTAAAATGTGGGCTAGACCATAGAGAAGAATAAGATGTTTGTACATATTTATTTCTGAGGACAATTCATCAGGCACCTCTGATATTCCAGTACATGGACACTACACTCATTTCAATCTCATCTTTGAAGTGATATTAACCTACTACCAAGATATCAAATATACAATCCATTCCCCTCAGGGTCTCTACATCTAAGAAGCTCGTAGAAACCAGGAGAGGGAGGAGACAACTAGTAAGATTCCATGGAGCTTCTTGAGCTCACACCTGAGAAGCAGATGTTAACCTTCAACACTGGTCTTGTGATGCTACCACAGATTGGAGCAACCATTGCTCTGGATCAGTTCCTAGCCCTATGTGTACAGTCACAGTGTCACAATGGGATGAGAAGTGTAGACCACAAGTGTCAGTAGTAATGCCTTGAAATTTCTGTCTCCAGAGCTAATACATAGAAAATATTGTCTCTGGCCTGCACATGCAGTAATGAATACTGTTACTGAAACTCAGCTAAGTTTTTCCCAGATTCCTCTTTCATGTTTTCAAGTTTGTATTTATATCAACATGTTCTTTAAAATACTGAGTCTAGCATGGATATGTCCCTGTTACATACGAACCATTTGGAAAATGAGAGAAAGAAATATGAACTGAGGGGGTAAAGAATTATATTTCCAAATTGTCATTTCCAGTTGTTTTCTTCATTTGTCATGAGAATAGAAGCTGCAGTTTTGGAGATGCTCACATCATCTCTCTTCTGAGTCTCTTCCTTCAATAAACTCCAAATCCAAACACATCAATTGGAAAGGCCGATGTGGGATCTTTCACAGTGAGAACAGTCAGGGCAAACTAGAGCAATGATGGAGTCAGTCAAGAAAAATGGTTGTTTTAACATCTTTCTCAGGGATTCATTTCCTGTTTATTTGTTTTAAATACATGCAACATTACCAAATTCTAAGCTGAGCCTGCCACAGGAAAAAAAAAAAAAAAAAAAAAAAAAAAAAAAAAAAAGAGAAATATTCCCCAGAGAAAAAACTGACAAAACCTTTGTTCCACTAATTTTTAAAAGGAACAGTCTAATGGAAAAAAAATAAAATAAAATAAAATAAAATAAAAGAGAAATGGGTTTTACAGAAATAATAGGCTAGAAAGACAGGGTGATAGATCAGGTGTGCTGACCTGAGCAATGATAATAATGTATGAAACTCTGTGGATTTATTATAGTGGTAAAGGATGTCAGTAGTCTGTCAATATGGAGAATAACTACACTTCACCATATTGCATCACTCAGAAGAAAAGAAAAATAACTTGCAACTGCTGATGTGCACAACAAAAATAACTGTAGGTTATTTAATAACAGTAGCTCAGTCCAAAAAGAACTGGGACATGACACCTGCCTTTTTCCCTGTACTGATTTAATGAGATTTGACATGTTCATATATATAAATCATTTCTAGAGGAAGATTACACCTGCCTAAGCAAGACACCAGATTAAGTTGAAAGTTGTATGAAATAACTGGAAGCTTTGAAAAAGGCACCTTTAGTGTTTTCCTTTGCCAGGAAGACCTATGGAAAAGATAGGGAGAAGGGAACAGCCAGAGGCAATGGAATCATTCTCTTTTGGTGAACACGTATTAAAATCTGCTGTTTTGAGGTTGTTTATTCCACCTTTTATTATTATTTATTTACTACCCTGATATATATTAGTCATAAATCCTTGTAGATGTACACATTTCTTTATCAATTGTGCCTTATCGGTAGTTGCACATACCAGGAGATGGTTGTGCCTACATACAGGCAAGGGACCTTTGTGAATCCAGTGTATTGCTCTCAAAGCCAAGGAGGTTTGTGTACAAATATATCTGCTCTCTGTTTTTCCCCTTTCCATAGGCTTCAATTAAGACAAGGCAAAGCCATTTTAGCTCTTGCCCCACTCCTGCCTATGGGGTAAGATTGATCTCAGGTAACTCTTACCACCAGGTTGCTGGTAAGCAGGCTGAGACACTCCTCTGGTCAGAGGGGAAGGCATGAGTAATCTTCATCAGACAGGATGAATCATCTTCTGTACGATGCTGTAGTTTTGTATTGTGACATTTCATATACCAACTTTTAAAATATTTATAGCTAGGTGAAATGAAGCACAGCTTCGATTATTTGTCCAAACTCCAAAAAGTGACATCACCAGGGTGGAACTCTTAATAAGTGATATGGCCATTGTGTTGTCTTCACCTCCACACCAGTACCCTTGCTCAAAAGCAGAGCAATACACTGTAGTCACAGGGACTTCTAGATCTTTTAATTCCAGAAGATCCATTATATTTGAGCAAATGAAGAAAAAAGTGGTGCGATTTTTTTTTATTATTATTTATTTATTCTACTTTTACATGAGAATGGCAAACTATTTGTTTGCCACCATCCCTCAGTGTCAGAGGGTCTGAAAGGATTTTGCTGAAGATAAAAAAAGATGAAAAAGAAAGTTGAAACTCTCAGGTAGATACCGTGTTTTTCAAGTCAAAAAACGACTGATGGAGGAATCTTTGAGATTAATAAAAAAGAATTTAGGTTGCTTTGAAACCTTGAATGTATCATCATGTGCTACCATTTCTGTGGAAAGGACTGATTTTAACAGGTTTATCTGATCTGTAGGTCCTGGTTCTAGACATTTCCTGTCATGTACTGTTAACATTTTAACAGTTATAGCTCTGATCAATGGAAAGAGGTTCATCCTGCTGCAAGGGAGATACCCATGAAGAATCAATGTCTGGAGTTGCCTGTCTGTGCTGCTTTGAATGAGGATAGAAATGTATGGATTATTACTAATTCAATCATATGATTTCTTTTTAAACAACGACAACAACAAATACACCATTAATGTCTTGTTTAAAGAAGAGAATTTAAAAAATATATATTTCCTGTAAGTCCATGGGGACCAATGATGATAAACATTTTCTTTTAGGAAAATGTCCATTTCAGATAAGTGAATAATAGCAAAAACTGAATGAACAGATTAAGAAGCACAGTACAGTCAACATTTTTCTTGGGAGATAAATTTAATTTTCCCTCTCTTTAATTCATAAGATTTATGGTAAAATATGGAAGAACTCAGAATGTTAGGTCTAGCTGGTAAAGAATTGAGCTGTTTCCTGATTTCACACCCAAGAGAGGGTAAAAAGTTTTACCTGTCTTTGCCTAGGCTGAGTTGAGTGACTCAAACTAGAATTTTTCCCATTAGATTACTGACTGCCAAATTAAAACTAAATAAAGCAATTCAATATTGGACATATTTATATACACCTGTGTGTATATAAAATTCAATATATAAAACTATGTATATAAATATATGTATATAAAAATATACCTTAAAATGTATATATAAATGCAAAACCACCCAATTATCTGGAAGACTTTTCTTACTGATTAGGCTTTATCAATTTTCCTGAACATAATAAATGTCCATGGGGGCTCTTTAAGATAAATTTTCTTTCTCTTTGGAGATTCAGTGTAAATAACTAAAGCCTTTAAAGTTCTTTTCAATTAAAATGATTAGTATACAGCCATAAAATAAAAGAAGGTAGATGGAATATTCGGACCAGACTAAAGATTGGGTGGATGAGAGTTGCAGCCTACTACTTACTTTGATAATTCAAAGCCCAGGGAAGGAAATAAACATGCTTCAGTTGTCTCAGTAGCATACATGCTGTGTTTGTTAAGCAGACCAAAGGATTTGCAAGATTGCAGACCAAAGTTAACCAACATGCTGCACTAGAGAAAAAGTGGCTTTTGGATTAGTTTCAACATTCTCAAATGTTAGAATTTCACAGAATTGCACAAGAATTTCAAACTTTTTAGCTGATAGCAGGTTTTTAAGGTATAAATATCTGAATATGTTGCCATGAGATGAATTTAATGTGAGAAAAATTAGCAAAATAGAGAACTAGAGACAACTCTTTCAAACATTTTATTATTTTTCCTACATATTCAGTGAGTTATAATTATGCACTATAATTATGCAGTATAATTTGTTCACTAGCACACTATATTATTCCTAAGGTGTTAAGTACCATCTGACATGAACAACTTAGTTGTAGTCATCAGAGATATTTCCAGGGTGAAAACAATCAAGCAGGGGACATTCATCTAATGTGACACCAACAGACCTCAATGGGGCAAACTGTCCTACTTTGTCAGTACAGTGATGGAGAGGAAAGAGTTAACTTTGGACCTTGCTTTATTTAATCTGTTTTAGAGATCTGCTTCAGGGCAGTGAGAAGCACATTCCCAAACACAGTGACTGGATCTTTAACTACTACATGGAGAGGCAAGACCAACTCCAGGGGGAAGTTTATACTCCAGAAGTCAACCTTAAATATGCATCCATACTGGTATGAGAGGCTTTCAGAGAAACTTTCAACACACACTGCATCCATCTCACAAGTTACCTTTCGATAACATGTGGACTGCACTACCTGCAGCCAGCATCTGTCTGCACGTTTGGCTCTGGATCTTGCAGGCACTTTTTTGTTGTTGTTGTCTTGTTTTGTCTTTGTTTGTTTGTTTTGTTTAATCCCAATGCAGCTGGCTGTCAACATGTGCAGCACATAAATGTGGACTTGAGTTCAACCTTTGAGGTCACTTTCCAAAACCAATGAAGTCTGTGAGAAAAGGAAGAACAAATAAATAAAATCTGGAGCTATTTTAGAGTCCAGTGATGTTTAATCCGGGGGAAGGTGTCACAAAACAAAGGTCACTGAGGACTTCCACATTTGCAAGGCAGGCTTGTGGATTGACCTAATCTAATTTATCATTTTCTGCTGAGTCAGGTTGGTACCATCACTGTGAAGAAGTACGAGGAACTGTTAGCTTAGACTAACAGTGAAATTAATCTGCACCATCATTTAAAGACCTAAATATTTAGATGTCTAAAACTGAGACTGTGACCATAGGACCTTTAGGCAACCCCAAGAAATGGGAAATGAGCAATTGCTTCCAAAAGCAATATATCTCCTGCATCAGATTACATGATTTATGTTCTGGCGGGACCTAATACTCACCTCTGATGACAAAGGGACCCTAGGGAGACACCAAAGTGCAGGGAGATGACACCTTCCCTCAGCTTATGTTTCACAGGGAATTCAGACAGGGACTTCATCCCAGGGAGGATTTAGCTCCTACCTTTGCAGCCAGAAGAAGGTGCTTTAACCAGGTTTGTTGGATTGCCACATTCCTGAAGACTTCATAGTGACTTTCCCACACTTGCACAGGGGTTCTATTCAAAATTTAAATGTTTTTCCTGCTCTGAGAATCTGTGGCCAAACATAACTGCTATTTGAAACTAATTATCTTGAAATATCTCTGTGTTCTCCTCTTTCTCCTCTTTGCACAAAATGAGAGGCATGCTGATTTTGGGGAGATTTTTTTTATTATTTTTTTTTTTATAATGAACAGCGGTTGATGAGTCAGATATATTGAATAGAACTGCAGCAGTGAGCAAACTAAGAAGGAGTTAAGGAATATGAATTTCTTTTAGTAATCTTGTGTGAGAGTCTGGAAGTCTATTTCTGCTGCATGTCAGCACTTTTGAAGGTTTTAATACAATGAAGATTAACAAAAAGTGTTTTTATGCTAATTCCCAGGTACAATCCTGCAGGCTAGTATCTGCAGCTAGTGATGCAGAAATCTGGGATCTCCTTCCTAATTTCAGAAAAGTGCAGCTGAGCTTTATGAGCTGAGAGATGAACCTGGACATTTGGGTTGGATTTCATCTGAAGGAAATTCATCTAAATGCAATGTCTGTTCTCTAGCCACTGGTAAAGAAAGGTGTGGGGATGACTAGACCAGACTTATGCGTAAAATGTTTAAGTCTTTGAAGTTAGAACAGCTGACTGCTATCTTAAATTTCCTGATAGTTAGAAATATTTTCTAAAATTTAATGCAATATTTGTGGCTCTATATTTTGTTATTTTTTTTCATTTTCTTTCTCTTCTGTACTATACAACAGAGATCTCTCTCTATATGCATATTTGTCCTATACTAATTTCTATTTCTATTGAAATTGTATATTGTAGGTATGCTCTATATCCACATTCATATTTTTTGTTCTGCATATAATTTTCTATATCTGCATATTACTGGATGTGAAAAAAAGCTTAACTTCATACAAATTATTTCGTTTCTATAGTAAACCCAGTTTTTCCAACTAAATTTCCTTAAAAAGAAAAGAAAAAGGAAAAAAAAAAAAGGCAGATTTTCTGCAACTAGCCTTATTAGCCTTATGCTGTCTTCTTTGGAGGACATACAAAGAGAAAAATGAGTTTAGGCTATTATGTAGGTTTAGTTCTGTTAATTCAGCCTTCTGAAAATCCACAGTGTCTCAGTGACTAACTTCATATCCTGCCTGCTCTGTCTAACATGGTCTTGAGTGCCTAATGTGATGACGCAAACTTTTTTCCTTAAATATCAGTCTGACATGAATAACAAGTGGAATGTGATTTCTGTTCATTCACGCAGTCACAGTGCTATAAAAAAACTTCCCTGTGCCATGTCTGTAGCATTTTTGTTGTTTCTCTTTTCAGCAATCTGATGGTAAGCTACAAGGAATAAGATCAATGTGCTCTTGCTGTGTATACCTGATTAAGGTTTTGCTTGCTTTTCTTATTCTGTAGCAAAGTCAGTCTCTCTGATTTACCACCTATACTGGGAAAGGCAAGTATTATGTACATCATTATTTCACAGTTAAGAGAAGATTGCTGTCATTGCACTATGAAACATTTGGGAATGCATTAGTTAATTTTAGTGTTACTAAAGTAATAAAAGAGATTTCTTTTAATTGCCTTCTTTCTGACCAGGAAGAGAACATTTAAGAAGAGTCAATATTTTCATTACCCTGCTGATCATATTTCTTTGAGCCATATCGTATCATTTTTATCTTATTTTTATGGCACTAGATATACCAGTAGTAAGTTTAGCCAGAGATTAGTTCTTTATTCTGCTTGATCGATTTTATGAATCTGATTATATTTTGCTTCAAGTCGGTTCAACACAATTGTAACTCAAAGACCCGACAAAATAAGTCTTCATTTTTCCCTTTCACCAATAACAAGTGAATTTAACAGCTTCTGGAACAACATTTTCTGGAACATAATTCAAAACCCTGGATTTTTATACCCTGACATCTGTGCTGATCTAATGATTGATTAAAAGTCATAACCTAATAAAAAATATGTATGCAACTTTGAAAATACTAGGGTAAATTCAGATCATTTTAAATAAGACTTACAGAGGAGGACAGCTATCATTTTTATTTCAGCTTGTAAAATGCTTTCTGATTGTTTGTCTTTTGTAGCATTGTTTACATTTGAGAATTGCCTGGATTTGATAGTAAAATAGAGAAATTGGAAAACAAGAGCACTGATGCTATTTTTAAATCCCCAAAGGCCATTTCATGCCTCTTTGAGTCCTTGTTATTGTAGCAATGACATTATCTGATTGAAAGCATTCAGCAAGCTTATGAAAAGTGCCACCAGCCAAACCCAAACAAAGCCTGTTGCCATTCATTTCAGGTTACAATTACAGCTGTAAATCCATGGTTGAAAATACTCCCCTTTTCTCT